>NW_005370346.1:137047-142358 GCF_000412655.1 Myotis brandtii
AACGGTGGTACATCTACACAATGGAGTACTATGCTGCTGTAAAAAGGAAGGAAATCTTACCATTTGCAACAGCATGGATGGAACTGGAGAGCATTAAGCTAAGTGAAATAAGCCAGTCAATGAAAGAAAAATACCACATGATCTCACTCATTTATGGATAGTAAGGACCATTATAAACTGATGAACAAAATAAATACAGAGGCAGAGCAGCCTTAAACAGACTGTCAAACTACAGCGGGAAGGCCGAGGGGAGTTTTGGGCAGGAGGGGATGGTAAGAGATCAACTGAAGGACTTGTATGCATGCATATAAGCATAACCAATGGACATAAGACACTGGGGGGTAGGGGTGGCTGGGGGATTGTCAAGGGGGAAAAAAAGGAGACATATATAATACTCTTTGTAATACTTTAAGCAATAAAAAAAAGAAAATTCATGTACTGGAGTGTGGGTCCCTCAGCCCGGCGTGCCCCCTCTCACAGTCCAGGAGCCCTCAGGGGTGGGAGGCAAGCTGGCGATCAGGAGAAGGCGACACCCCATCACACCTCTGCTGCTGTCACTGCCAGCAGTGCAAGCTTTGGTCGTCCCTTGTTACCTGAGCCTCGGGTGTCCCTGGGTGGCTGGGCAGCCGACATCTGAGGTTTGCCTGCACCTTGGGCCAGCACTGGGCAGCTGGGTAGCTGCCATATGAGGCTTGCTTGTGCCTTGGGGTGGCCCTGGGCGGCTGTGGGGCTGAGGGTACTGGAGGACTCTGGAGGCAAGCACATGGAGCAGTTGGGTCCGTCTGGGGTGGCCCCAGCTTTGCCGCATGCCTGCTGCCCCGGTGGTGCTGAGGGGACTGGACGCCGCCATCTTGTGCCTGTGGGCGCTGCCATCTTTGAGGGCGTGGCTGTCAATTAGCATATTTCCTCCTTATTGGCTGTGGGCACTGCCATCTCTGAGGGCATGGCAATCAATTAGCTTATTCCCTCCTTACTGGCTGTGGGCGCTGTCATCTTTGCGACAGTGTAAGGGTCAATTAGAATATTCCCTCTTTATTAGATAGGATGGTTTATTGTGTAAGTTGGTGGTCTAGTTTCATTTTTTGCATGTACCTGTCCAATTTTCCAGACAATTTGTTGAGGTGTCTGTATTCACTCCATTGTATGTCCTTGCTTCCTTTGTCAAATATTAATTAACCATAAAGATGTGGGTTGATTTTTTAGGTTCTCTGTTCTGTTTCATTAATCTGTATGTTTGTTCTTGTGTCAGTACCAAGCAGTATTGATTACAATGGCCTTGTAGTATAGTTTGATATCCATTACTATGATCCCTCCAACTCTGCTCTTCTTTCTCAAGGCTGCTGAGGTTATTCGTGGTCTTTTTGGTTCCATATATATTTTTGGAATATTTAATCCAGATCTGTGGAATATGCCATTTGTACTTCAATAGGAATTGTGTTGAATCTACAGGTTTCTTTGGGTAGTGTGGGCATTTTAATGATGTTAATTCTTCCAATCCATGAACCACAGTATATGCTTTCATTTATTTGTATCTCACTTGTTAATTTTAGTCACTGTCCTATAATTACCTGTGTGGAAGCCTTTTACCTCCTTGGTTAAATTTATTTCTAGGTACCTTTTTGTTGTTGTTGTTGTTGCAATAGTAAATTGGATTGTTTGCCAGTTTCTACTTCTGACAGTTCATTATTGGTATATAAAAATGCCACCAATATCTGGATATTAATTTCGCATCCTGCTTCCTTGCCAATATAATTTATTAGCTCTAGTAGTTTTTTGGTGGAATCTTTAGGGTTTTCTCTGTACAATATCATGTCATATGCAAATAATGATAGTTTTACTTCCTCCTTTCCAATTTGGATGATTATAATTTCTTCTTGTCTGATCACTGTGGCTAGGATTTCCAGTACTATGTTGAATAAAAGTGGTGAAAGCTGACATTCCTGTCTTTTTCCTGCTCTTAAGGGAAATGCTTTTAGTTTTTCCTCATTGAGTATGATGTTGGCTATAGGTTTTTCATATATGGCCTTTATTATGTTGAGGTATGGTCCCTTTATTCCCACTTTGCATAGAGTTGTTTTTTTTTTCATAAACAGGTACTGGATTTTATTGAATGTTTTTTTGCATCTATTGATATGATCATGTGATTTAAAAAATATTTTTATTGGTTTCAGAGAGGGAGAGAGAGAGAGAGAGAGAGAGAGAGAGAAACATCAATGATGAGAAAGAATCATCGATAGGCTGCCTCCTGCATGCCCCACACTGGGGATCAAGTCTGCAACCCAGGCATGTGCCCTGACTGGGAATTGAATGGTGTCCTCCTGGTTCATAGGTTGATGCTCAACCACTGAGCCATGCCAGCCAGGAAGATCATGTGATTTTTATCGTTCATTTTACTTATGTGATGTATCATATTTATGTTTATTTTCAAATATTGTACCAAACATGCATTCTTAGAATAAATCCCACAGGATTATGGTGTATGGTGTTTTTAATATATTGCTAGATTCAATTTACTAATATTTTGTTGAGGATTTTAGTATCTATGTTCATCAGGGATATTGGCCTATAATTTTCTTTTTTTCGTGTCTTTATCTGATTTTGGAATTAGGATATAAATTGCCTCATAAAAATATTTTAAAAGTGTACCTTCTTATGGATTTTTAAAATAGTTTGAGCAGAATAGTTTTACTTCCTCTTTGAATGTGTGCTAAAATTTGCCCATGAAGCCATCTGTTCCAGGACTTTTGTTTACTCGGAGTTTTATATTGCTGCTTTAATTTTATTAGTAGTCATCAGTCTATTTGGGTTTTCTGATTCTTTCTGATTGAGTTTTGGAAGATTGTATGTTTCTAGGAATTTTTCCATATTGTATATTTCTAGAAATTTGTCCATTTTACTCAGGTTGTCCAATTTGTGGTTCAGGTTATTCTTTTATAATCATTTGCATTTCTGTGATGTCAGTTATTACTACTTTCATTTCTGATTTTATTTATTTGGGCCCTTGTTATTTCCAGATGAGTCTGGTTAAAGGTTTATCAATTTTGTTTATCTTTTTTGTTAATCATCACCAAAGGATATTTTTTCCATTGCTTTTTCAGAGTGTAAGGGAGGGAGGAGAGAGAGAGAGAGAGAGAGAGAGAGATGAGAGACACATCGACTGGTTGCCTCATGCATGCCCCCCCTACTGGGGGTGGGGAGTGAACCTGCCACCCAGGTATGTACCCTTGACTGAGAATCAAACCCATGGCCCTTTTGTCCCAAGGCCAATGCTCTAACTACCCACTTAGCCAAACCAGTCAGGGCTTGTTTATCTTTTTAAAGAATCAGCTCTTCATTTCATTGATCTTTTGTATTGTTTCTTTAGTCTCTATGTCATTTATTTCCATTCTTATATTTATTCTCCGCCCCCCCCCGTCAATTTATTCTGGGCTTTTCTTGCTGTTCTTTTTGTAGTTCTTTTAGGTGCATGGGTAGATTTTTGATTTGAGATTTTTCTCGCTTCTTGAGGTAGGCCTATTAGTATAATGCTATGAACTTCTGTCACAGAACTTCTTTTGCTGTGTCCCGAAATTTTGGGGTTTTGTGTGTTCATTTTTATTTGTTTCTAGGTAATTTTTGATTTCTTCTTTGATCTCACTAATTACTCATTAACTGTTTAATAATATGCTATTTAACTTCCATGTGTTTGAATTTTTTTAGTTTTTTTATAGTAGTCGATTTCTAGTTTAATGCCATTTTGATCCCAGAAGATGCTTGATATCAATTCAATCTTCTTGAATTTGTTAAGACTTATTTTGTGTCCTAACATGTCATCTATCATTGAAAATGTTCCATGTGCACTAGCAGGGAATGTATATTCTGCTGCTTTGGGATGAAATGTTCTATAAATACCAGTTAAATTCATCTAATCTAGTGTCTCATTTAAGGTTGATTTTTTTTTGGTCTGGAAGGTCTATCCATTGATGACAGTTGGGTGTTAAAGTACCCTAATATGACTCTATTGCTCTCCACCAAAAGTTTTTTTAATATATATATTTAGTTCTCCTATATTGAGTGCATATATGTTTACAACAGTTATGTCCTCCTTTTTGATTGATATTTTTTGTATTATGTAGTGACCTTTTTTGTATATTTTATGGCCTTTGTTTTGAAGTCTATTTTGTTAGCTATAATTATTGCTACCACAGCTTTGTTTTAATTTTCATGGATTAGTTTTCTCCAGCCAGTCACTTTCAGCCTTTGTAAATCTTTTGTTCTGAGGTGTGTCTTTTGTAGACAGCATATATATATAGGTCATCTATCTCTTTTTTCTTCTTAAAGCAGACCCTTTAACATTTCTTGCAGTGCTGATTTGGTGGTAATGAACATTTTTACCCTTTTCTTTTTCCAGGAAGTGTCATAGTGTGGGTCTGTTTGGGTTCATCTTGATTGTGACTCTCTGTGCTTCCTAAACTTGTGTGACTTTTTCCTTTATCAGGTTAGGGAAGTTTTCTGCCATTATTTCTTAATAAGTTCTCTGTCTCTTGCTCACATTCTTCTCCTCTGGCAACCCTACGATGTGGATGTTGTTACATTTCATGTTGTCCCAAAGTTCTCTTAAGCTATTCTCATGATTTTTAATCGTTTTTTTTCTCTTTGCAGCTCTGATTTGGTGTGTTTTTTCTACCTCGTCTTCCAAATCACTTATTTGATCCTCTGCTTCATCTAACTTTTATTTCTTCCACTGTATTTTTTTAATAATGATATTATTTATTGATAAAATTAAATTCCTTACAATTTACCTTACAATATCCATAAAATTAAATCATGACAATGACTGACAAACACTAATGTGAACAATGGCCTTGCATCTCCTTGGAAAGTTTGGGTAAGTAGGTTTGTCTGTTGTTGTTTTTAATTTTAGGCATGATTCCAGGTTCTCATCAATAAGACGATTTCTCAATTTACTCTTGATAAGGTTCATGCTTGAAAATGATTGTTCGCATAAATATGTAGACCCGAATAAGGAAAGAACAGCAAACGCTATTTTTTTTCAGTTGATTATATGAGTCAGGAATACTATCCCAGGTGTTAAAAATCAACGTATCTTCTCCAACTCTTTCAAAGCAGACCACTTGTGCTGTGAACAAAGTTCACATTTGTTTTTCTCCAATATTTCTATATCAGCACAAAGACGTTCAAATTTTGAGCTCCACAATTCTTTGTTTTTTAAATCCAGCAATTGCATTTCAAAGTTGCCAATGTCAATATTAAAGGGAGAAAAATTTAATTCTGTTACAGTAGCATTGAGAGGTTTTTTAACAAAGGCTAA
>NW_005370346.1:142461-150342 GCF_000412655.1 Myotis brandtii
AGCAAATGTCAATATCAGAATTATTTTCTTGGTGATGTTTCAACAGGCTTGGAAAGTGAATCAAAGTTTCTCTTTCAAAATCTTGAGCAAAAAAAGATAATTTGTTTTCAAATGAAATAACTTCTTCTAACATTGAAAAAACTGTTTCCTTTCCCCTGTAGTTTACAATTAAGCTGATTTAGATGAGATGTAACGTCTACCATGAAATAAAATTTTTTGATCTACTGATTGTTCGTTAGTTCTGGATAGTGAACACCCTTCTCAAAGAGAAATGCTTTAATTTATATTAAGAAGGAAGCAAAACGTTTCAAAACTTTTCCTCTTGATAACCAATGTACCTTGTTATGCAGCAGAAGATCTGTGTACTCACTCTCCATTTCAACTAAAAATTCTTTAAATTGATGATGATTAAGAGCTTTAGATATAACGGAGTTGACAATCTTTTTTTACTGCTTAAAGTATTACATTACATATGTCTCCTTTTTTTCCCCGCCCTTGACAATCCCCGGGCCACCCTTACCCCCCAGTGTCTTATGTCCATTGGTTAGGCTTATATGCATGCATACAAGTCCTTCGGTTGATCTCTTACCCCTCCCCTCCTGCCCCCCAAACCCTCCACAGCCGTCCCGCTGTAGTTTGACAGTCTGTTTAAGGCTGCTCTGCCTCTGTATTTTTTTCATCAATTTATAATGGTCCTTATTATCCGTAAATGAGTGAGATCATGTGGTATTTTTCTTTCATTGACTGGCTTATTTCACTTAGCTTAAAGCTCTCCAGTTCCATCCATGCTGTTGCAAATGGTAAGAGTTCCTTCTTTTTTACAGCAGCATAGTATTCCATCCTGTAGATGTACCACCGTTTTCTAATCCATTCATCTACTGATGGGCACTTGGCCTGATTCCAGATCTTTGCTATGGTGAATTGTGCTGCTATGAACATAGGGATGAATATATCCTTACTGATTGGTGTTTCTGGTTTCTTGGGATATATTCCTAGAAGTGGGATCACAGGGTCAAATGGGAGTTCCATTTCCAGTTTTTTGAGGAAACTCCATACTGTCTTCCATAGTGGCTGCACCAGTCTGCATTCCCACCAGCAGTGCACAAGTGTTCCTTTTTCTCCACATCCTCTCCAGCACTTGTCGTTTGTTGATTTGTTGATGATAGCCAGTCTGACAGGTGTGAGATGGTACCTCATTGTTGTTTTGATTTGCATCTCTCAGATGATTAGTGACTTTGAGCATGTTTTCATATGTCTCTTGGCTTTCTGAATGTCCTCTTTTAAAAGGTGTCTATTTAGGTCCTTTGCCCATTTTTTGATTGGATTGTTTATCTTCCTTTTGTTAAGTTGTATGAGTTCCCTATAAATGTTGGAGATTAGGCCCTTATCAGATATAATGTTGGCAAATATGTTCTCCCATGTAGTGGGCTTTCTTGTTGTTTTGTTGATGGTTTCTTTTGCTGTGCAGAAACTTTTTATTTTGATGTAGTCCCATTTGTTCATTTTCTCTTTAGTTTCAACTGCCCTAGGAGCTGTATCAATGAAGAAATTGCTTCGGCATATGTCTGAGATTTTGTTGCCTTTGGATTCTTCTAGAATTTTTATGGTTTCCTGTCGTACATTTAAGTCCTTTATCCATTTTGAGTTTATTCTTGTGTATGGTGTAAGTTGGTGGTCTAGTTTCATTTTCTTGCATATATCTGTCCAATTTTCCCAACACCACTTATTGAAGAGACTATCTTGGCTCCATTGTATGTTCTTGCCTCCTTTGTCAAATATTAATTGAGCATATTGGTTTGGGCCAATTTCTGGGTTCTCTATTCTATTCCATTGATCTATATGCCTGTTCTTGTGCCAGTACCAGGCAGTTTTGAGAACAGTGGCTTTGTAATACATCTTGATATCTGGTATTGAGATCCCACCTATTTTCTTCTTTCTCAGGATTGCTGCAGCTATTCGGGGTCTTTTTTTATTCCAGATGAATTTTTGGAGAGTTCGTTCTAGATCTGTGAAGTATGCCGTTGGTATTTTAATGGGAAGTGCGTTGAATTTATAGATTGCTTTGGGTAGTATGGACATTTTAATGATGTTGATTCTACCAATCCATGAACACGGTATGTTCTTCCATCTGTTTATGTCTTCCTCTATCTCTTTTTTCAACGTCCTGTAGTTTTCTGAGTAGAGGTCTTTTACCTCTTTAGTTAAGTTTATTCCTAGGTAGCTTAATTTTTTTGGTGCGATGGTAAATGGGATTGTTTTTATAATCTCTCTTTCTGAAAGTTCACTATTGGTGTATAGAAATGCCTCAGATTTCTTGGCATTAATTTTGTATCCTGCTACTTTGCCAAATTCATGTATTAAGTCTAGTAGCTTTTTGATGGAGTCTCTAGGGTTTTGTATGTATAATATCATGTCGTCTGCAAATAAGGACAGTTTTACTTCCTCTTTTCCAATTTGGATGCCTTTTATTTCTTCTTCTTGTCTAATTGCAATGGCTAATACTTCCAGTACTATGTTGAACAGGAGTGGTGAGAGTGGGCATCCCTGTCTTGTTCCTGTTCTTAGGGGAAATGGTGTTAGTTTTTGTCCATTGAGTATGATGTTGGCTGTGGGCCTGTCATATATGGCTTTTATTAAGTTGAGGTATGATCCTTCTACTCCCACCTTGCTGAGAGTTTTTATCAAAAATGGGTGTTGGATTTTGTCAAATGCTTTTTCTGCATCAATTGATATGACCATGTGGTTTTTTTCTTTCAATTTGTTTATGTGATGTATCACGTTTATTGATTTGCGGATATTGTACCATCCTTGCATCCCTGGAATAAATCCTACTTGGTCATGGTGTATGATCTTTCTGATGTACTGCTGGATCCGATTTGCTAAGATTTTGTTGAGGATTTTGGCATCTATGTTCATGAGGGATATTGGCCTGTAATTCTCTTTCATTGTGTTGTCTTTACCTGGTTTTGGTATTAGGGTGATGCTGGCTTCATAGAATGAGCTTGGAAGTGTTCCTTCCTCTTGAATTTTTTGTAGTAGTCTGAGGAGGATAGGTTTTAGTTCTTCCTTGAAAGTTTGGTAAAACTCCCCTGAGAAGCCATCTGGTCCTGGGCTTTTGTTTGCTGGAAGCTTTTTGATGACTGCTTCAATTTCTTCCATAGTTATTGGCCTATTGAGATTTTTAGATTCTTCCTGATTGAGTGCTGGAATGTTGTATTTTTCTAGGAATTTGTCCATTTCCTCCAGGTTGTCTAGTTTGTTGGAGTAGAGCTGTCCATAGTATTTTTTAACAATCATTTGTATTTCTGTGGGGTCTGTTGTTATTTCGCCTCTATCGTTTCTGATTTGGTTTATTTGGGTCCTCTCTCTTTGCTTCTTGGTGAGCCTGGCTAGAGGTTTGTCAATCTTGTTTATCCTTTCAAAGAACCAGCTCTTGGTTTCATTGATTTTCTGTATTGTTTTTTTGGTCTCTATGTCATTTATTTCTGCTCTAATCTTTATTATCTCCTTCCTTCTGCTCACTCTGGGCTTTTCTTGTTGCTCTCTTTCTAATTCTTTGAGCTGTAGATTTAGATGATTTACTACCATTTTTTCTTGTTTGTTGAGGTAGGCCTGTAGAGCTATAAACTTCCCTCTCAGGACTGCTTTCATTGTGTCCCAAAGGTTTTGGATTGTTGTGTTTTCATTGTCATTAGTTTCCAGGATGTTTTTAATTTCTTCTTTGATCTCATTGGTAACCCAATCAATATTTAATAACATGCTATTCAGCTTCCAAGTGTTTGAGTATTTTGGGTTGTTTTTATTGTAGTTTATTTCTAACATTATGCCATCGTGGTCTGAGAAGAAGCTTTTTATGATTTCAATCTTCTTGAATTTGTGGAGACTTTGCTTGTGACCCAATATGTGGTCTATTTTTGAATATGTCCCATGAGCACCTGAGAGGAATGTATATTCCATGGCTTTGGGGTGAAGTGTTCTGAAGATGTCAATTAAGTCCATCTGATCTAGTGAGTCATTTAGGATTGCTGTTTCTTTGCTGATTGTTTGTCTAGCGGGCTTATCCAGTGGTGTCAGTGGTGTATTAAAGTCCCCTACTATGATTGTATTGTTGTCGATCTCTCCTTTGATATCTTCCAGGAGTTTTTTTATGAATTTGGGTGCTCCTGCATTGGGTGCATATATGTTTACCAGGGTTATATCTTCTTGTTGTATTGATCCCTTTAGTATTATGAAGTGGCCTTCCTTATCTCTTGTTATGGCCTTCACTATGAGGTCTATTTTGTCGGATATAAGTATTGCTACCCCAGCTTTCTTTTCCTTTCCATTTGCGTGAAAGATATTTTTCCATCCCTTCACTTTCAGTCTGTGTGAGTCCCTTCTAATGAGGTGGGTCTCTTGTAGACAGCAGATGTATGGGTCATGTTTTTTTATCCATTCAGCCACTCGATGTCTTTTGGTTGGAGCATTTAGTCCGTTTACATTTAAAGTTATTATTGAAAGGTACTTGTTTGTAGCCATTTCTTTTTTTGTGTGTGTGGCTGTTTTCTTTCTGAGCTTGTTATTTCTTCTTTTTACACCAGTCCCTTTAGCATTTCTTGCATGGCTGGCTTGGTGGTGATAAACTCCCTTAGCCTTTTTTTGTCTGTGAAGCTTCTTATTTCCCCTTCAATTTTGAATGAAAGCCTTGCTGGATAGAGTATTCTTGGATTCAGTCCTTTGCTTTGCATCACTTTGTAGATTTCTGTCCATTCTTTTCTGGCCTGATGTGTTTCTGTTGAGAAATCATTTGATAATCTAATGGGAGATCCCTTGTATGTAACTTTCCGTCTCTCTCTTGCAGCCTGTAAGATTCTCTCTTTGTCCTGAACATTTGCCATGGTAATTATGATGTGTCTTGGTGTGGGTCTTTTCGGATTCACCTTGTTTGGGACTCTCTGGGCTTGTGTGACTTTTTTCTTCCCCACCTCAGGGAAGTTTTCTGATATTATTTCTTCGAATAGGTTTTCTAATCCATGTTCATCTTTCTGTTGTTCTGGCACCCCTATTATTCGTATGTTGTTTCGTTTCATGTTGTCCCAAAGCTCCCTTAGGCTCTCCTCCTGTCTTTTAATTTTTTTCTCCATTTGCAGTATAGTTTGGGTGTGTTTTGCTTCCTTGTCTTCTAATTCACTAATTCGGTCCTCCGCTTCTCCTAGTCTACTGTTGATACTTTCAATGGAGTTTTTTATGGCAGCTATATCACTCTTCATTTCTTCTTGGGCCTTACTTAAGTTGTTGATTTTTTCATCTGTTTCTTCTAGCTTCTTGCATATGGTATTGAATTTTTCATCTGATTCTTCTAGCTTCTTGCATATGGTATTGAATTTTTCATCTGATTCTTCTAGCTTCTTGCATATGGTATTGAATTTTTCATCTGATTCTTCTAGCTTCTTGCATATGGTATTGAATTTTTCATCTGATTCTTCTAGCTTCTTGCATATGGTATTGAATTTTTCATCTGATTCTTCTAGCTTCTTGCATATGGTATTGATTTTTTCCTCCGACCGGTGCATGTACTCTAGGACCCTTATTCTGAATTCTTTTTCCGTCATGTTGCATGCCTCTGTCTCACTTAGCTGCTTTTCTGGCGAGTCCTCCTTTTCTTTCATTTGGGGGTTTCTTTGTCTACCCATGTTTGATCTCACTGACATATCTAGTTGTTGAGTCGTTCAGTGGCTGCTCCCTGGGTGGCAGTGGCTCCTCGGGCTGTGGTTGCTCCTTGGGCGGTTGTGGTAGCAGTGGCTCCTCCGTTGATAGCAGGGCCTCTGGTGGGTGCTGTTCACAGCTGTGGTGGCTCTTCTGGCAGGTGGAGGGAGGCTTCACACACAGTAACTGTTCCCCAGACAGAGCGTGTGGAGATCAGGAGGCCGCTGTTGCTTGAATCTGCTGCGTTGATTTAAAGGCACAAAATACAACACAACAAGGCACAACGTACCAGGCACTGAACACGAATGTATTTACGATATCAATAACCCCAAATAAAGGTGGCCACCCGAGCTAAGAGAGTTAGGAGATAAGGAAGAAAGAAGAGAAAAAGGTAGAAGAGAAAAAAGAAAGAAAGAAAAAAGAAAAAAAAAGGAGTGCAAAAATAAAATTGGAAAAAGGGAGGGGAAAAAAGAAGAGGAAAAAGAAAAAAAAAAGTAAGAGAGAAAAGAGAGTGAAGTATAAGAGGGGAAGAGACTATTTATATGAGGGGAAAACTCCTATAGAACCGCCACTAATACCAACAATTTACAGCAGCAGATTCCTGGAGATGAATACAAACTACAAACAACCAATAATATCAAGCGACGCAAGGGAAAACAGAAGCACAGAAATAACCGGGGGGCAGGGGGAGAAAAATAAAAAGAATAAGCAGACTAACCCCACAAACGATCCTAAAAAAACCCCCAATATACTCGTCAATCGAGCAAACAACAATAAACAATAGAGAGAGAAAAGAAGAAGAAGAAGAAAAAAATTTGGATAGTGAAGGAAGATAAGGGAAAGGTGTATAAGGATTTAGAGCAGGGGATTGGACATAGGGTATATAAGTAGGGTGAAATTTTGACAGGGGGTAAAAAGAATAGGGAAAATCTAAAGCTGGAGTAGGGTAAGAGAAACAGGACAACAAAAGGGAAAAAGTGGGGAAGAGGGTTTAGCACAGAGGCAAATTGAGGTAGAGAAAAATGTTGCTAAAGGAACGATGAAAATAGAATGGAGGACATTAGTCCCAAAATAAAAAAATAAAAAAAATAAAAGAAAAGAAAATGACACTTTAAAAAATGGTAAAATGGTAGCGGTAATAATACTAGTTAAAAATAAAAATGTAGTAGTTGAAAGGGTAAAATCAGGTGATGGGAAAAAAAAAAAAGAAAAACAATGTTTTCTTAGTTAAAAGGTGAAAAAGTAATTAAAAAAAATAAAAATAAAAATGTGCAGTAATGCAGGTGCTTCAGATCTTCTACTCTTCTTTTTGGCACGCCCGGAATTCAGGAGAATGTTGAATTTCCCTCTGATACACTGTTCCTCCGTGTTGTAAGCCACAGTCCTGATTTTAAGGCAGGCCGTATTGGTTCCCCTTACTGCTGTATTTGTATGTACAGAAGAGTCAGTTCGTGGCTCTGCCTCTGGGTGGCAGTGTGTCTGGATTGACCTCCAAGGCTTTAAGTCCTCTCTGACCAGGAGTTCTCTATTGTACCTGAACCAGCTCCGCCCAGATCTGTTTCACCAGTCGCCACTCTCAGCTCTGTTTTCCAGGCTCCCCAAAAACAATCTTCCCCTACAAGCTCCGCTAGCGACCCCAATTGGGCAATCACATGCACCGGGATCAACAATCAAACTCACAGATTTAAGAGGAAGTGTGTAAACAAGAGCCTGGGAGGCTGTGGGAACTCGCAGGGTTCCACCTTCCAGAACTCCGCGGAGTCTCAGAGCTGGTTTTTTAATCGTTACCCTGCTCTGTCCCCTCTGTCTCTCTTTAAATAAAGACAAAATCTCAAGTGGTAGGAGACAGTGTTATTAAGCCAGCACTAAGCTAGCTTTGTCATTTTGTCTCTTTGCAGAAGTAGTGCCCTCTGCCTTCCTTCCCTTGTATTTTTCAAAAGTTCTTTGACTTGTGGGGTGAATTCTATCCATGTGTAATGAGGGTTTTTCTCATAATTTGCTTTTTTAAAATATATTTTTTATTGATTTCAGAGGCGAAGGGAGAGGGAAAGATAGTAACATCAATGAAGAAAGAATCATTGATCAGCTGCTTCCTACATGCTCCACACTGGGGATCGAGCCCATAACCCAGGCATGTGCCCTGACCGGGAATAGAACCATGACCTCCTGGTTCATAGGTTGACGCTCAAACACTGA
>NW_005370346.1:154804-157982 GCF_000412655.1 Myotis brandtii
TGTTGTCCCATAGCTCCCTTAGGCTCTCCTCCCGTCTTTTAATTTTTTTCTCCAATTGCTGTTCAGTTTGTGTGTGTTTTGTTTTCCTGTCTTCTAATTCGCTAATTCGGTCCTCCTCTTCTCCTAGTCTACTGTTGAAACTTTCAATGGTGTTTTTTATTGCAGCTATATCACTCTTCATTTTTTCTTGGTTCTTACATAATTTATTGATTTTTTCATCTGTTCCGTCTTGCTTCTTGCATAAGTTGTTGATTTTTTCCTCCATCCAGTTTATGCTCTCTACAACCCTTAATCTGAATTCTTTTTCTGTCATGTTGCATGCCTCTGTGTCACTTAGCTGCTTTTCTGGTGAGTCCTCCTTTTCTTTCCTTTGGGGGTTTCTTTGTCTACCCATGTTTGATTTGTACCGCCATATCTAGATGTTGAGTCGTTTAGTGGATGCTCCTTGGGTGGCAGTGGCTCCTTGGACTGCGGGTTGCTTCTCGGGCAGTTGTGGTAGCAGTTGCTCCTCAGTTGGGAGCAGCTCCTGTGGTGGGTGCTGTTCACTGCTGTGGTTGCTCCTCTGGCTGGTGGGGGGAGGCTTCACACACAGCTGCTGTTCCTCAGACAGAGGGTGTGGTGAACAGGAGGCTGCTGTTCCTTGGATGGAGGTGGGCTACACAAGCAGCTGTTACTCCTTCAAATTGTTACTTTTAATCTCTTAAGTGGCCTCCGGGATAGGTGTTTTCCAATAGGGGTTGTCAACTGTCTTCCCCCCAGGCAAAGCAGATGTCTATCCCCCCAGGCAAGGCAGATGTCTATGTGGCTGTGTGAGGGAATGACTGAGCTGAGGAAACTTGGGGTGTCTGCCTTCTGAGCTCTATCCCCCGAGTCCGCACAGCTGGCCTCTGTTCTCACAGCTCCAGTCCTCTTCACCCTCCCTCTGCCAGATCACAACGTGGGTGGCTCCATAAGGAATGTTTGTGCCTTGGCCCTTTAAGAGGGTGCCTGAACTCCCAGCTGCCACTCCCTGGCCGACAGCACCCCACTGCTTTCCACAGCTTTATGCTATGTGGATACCTTCCTCAGCTTTGGTGCTCTCTGCTGGGGAGCCCAGCTCCAGAATTAGATCCCTGAATTCTTAGTGGCACCTCCCCACCCCCCTCCACCACTAGCTGAGATAACTCTCTGGGACTTCAGTTCCCCTCTGTGGGTCACGTCCCTGCTCCTCCTACCAGTCTCTATGCCGGGTCCAACTTCGGTCCTTGGGTATCAGGGTTCTCTCCTGTGAGTTTTCCGTTGATTTTTTCCACTGTATTCTTGATGTCCTTTCTGACTGGTTCTTTTTTATGATTTCTATGTCCTTTATGCTGTTGTAGTTCTCAGTAACTTTTTTGAGGGTCCTTATAACCATTAATTTGAATTCTATATCTGATTATTTGCTTGGCTACATTTCACTTAGCTCTTTTTCTGGAAGTTCCGCCTGTTCTTTGATTTGAGGCCTGTTTCTTTGTCTCCCCATTTTTGCTGTCTCTTTGTGTTTGTTTTTATATATTAGATAGTACTGCTATGACTCCATCTTCATGTAGTGACCTTACGTAGTAGGTGTCTTGTGGGTCCCAGTGGTGCAGTCTCCTTGATCGCTTGAGCTGGGTTCTCTAGGAATGTCCCTTATGTGGATTATGTGGGCCTTCCTGTTGTAATTGGGTCTTGATTGCTGTTGGCCCATTTGTGGGTGGATCAACCCTCAGGCTGACTGACTTGAGGCTCAACCATGAACAGAGCATGCATGCTGCCATCTAGGTGCAGTCTCAAGGTGTTCTGATGAGCTCAGTGGCACAATCTTTCAGGTCACCTGAACTCTGTGCTCCTAGAATGTGTCTTATGGGTTATGTGGACCCCCTGTGGTAGTTGATGCTTTATTTCTGTTGGTCCTTTTGTGGTTAGAGTAAACCCTTCAGGCTGGGTGACTATTGGGATAAATGTCTGTGTGTATAAGATGCTGTGCAGGGGCTATCCCCTGGAGGTGAGATTGTTCCCAGCATGGTCTGGTGCCTTCCAGTTTCCCCCTTTTGGTGATTGTGTGGCTAGTTGAGATTAGTTCTGGTGTGGTTTAAAGCCTGCCCCTGGTTGTGTTGGTTCTAAGTCCACTGGGTGGGTTTCAGGTGCAGGTTGCTGTTAGTCACTGTGTCTGCATCTACTATACCTGCATGTGTGTGAGAGGGGCTAATCTGGGTAAAAGGGTTGGTTTAATCCTGCTTAGAGCTGGGGATAGATCTGTAATAGGACTGACACTCTCTGAGACCTCCACTTACTCTGCCTCCCGCTGAGGTTGCATTTAATAAGGGGAAATTAGTCTCTGCATTAAAACCAAACCCCTGTCTCTGCCAGTGTCTCTAACTCCAGTTCCACCTACTGAGCCTCACTGTAGGTTCAGGTTGGGTATAGCCAGCCACCTCTTCTGCAGGAGTGGTCAGCTTTCTTGGACTCAAAGGGATAGATCTGGCTTAGCCTTCAGGAGTGAGTTAAGCACTTTCTCCCGGTCTAAGACAATAGCCTCAGAGGGCGTCACAATTTAAATGTCCCTCCTGAGTCATTCTCCCTTCCCCCATAGAACTGCAGTTACTGGAGAAAACCAAGATGGCGGCATAGGTAAACACCGGAAATTGCTGCCTCTCACAACAACTTCAAAAATACAACTAAAAGACAAAACGGACATCATCCAGAACCACGGGAAGGCTGGCTGAGTGGAAATTCTACAACTAGAAGGAAAGAGAAAAGCACTGAGACTCAGAAGGTGTGGAAGTAAAATGCAGAGGTACAGAGGCACACACGGCAAGGGCTGACAACTGAGGAAACGGCTGTCTTTTTGAATCTGGAGGGAGTCTAAAGCCCCCGACTGCTCTTAACTCCAGTTCCGGGAAGTCTCTGGGGACCCAGACTCATACGGGGAGGAACTGGACTGTCTGGCAGCAGGCAGAACTCAGAACTCGAGGGTGGCTTCCTCTCAGAGGTGCTTGCAGCAATTACCGCAGGACACTGAGATGGGAGGCCTCTTAGGGTAGGCCTGAGGATCAGCCATGGCTGTTTGCTCTGCCCTGTTGATCCCCTGAGACCCCGCCCCACCCAAGCTGCGGCAGAGGCTTTTGCATATGAATGCCCTGGCCCTTTGCAATCTAAAAATTACCTAACAAACTGC
>NW_005370346.1:159636-163641 GCF_000412655.1 Myotis brandtii
GGTGGGGTGGGAACCGGGTGGAGGGGAGCTATGGGGGGGGAAAAAAGAGGAACAACTCTAATAATCTGAACAATAAAGATTTAATTTAAAAAAAGGAATCAACCAATGCATGCATGAACAAGTGGAAAAAATCAGTGTTCCTCTCTCTCTTTCTCTCTCTCTCTCTCTCTCTCTCTCTCTCTCTCTCTCAAAAAAGTATTTTCAAAATAAAAATAAAGTTGCAATCTATTCATCCTAAATAAATAAATAAAAAATAATGGGTGTGTCCCGGGCTGCACCTGTGTTTCAGACGCTCTCTGAACAGCACAACACCCGGGCTGCTCCTCAAAAAAAAAAAAAAAAAAAAAAAAAGAACTGCAGTTACCAGGGGTTTCCAGTACTTGGCAGGGCTTATCTAAACAGTCTCCCATTGGGAGTGGTGCCTGTAACCAGTAGGAGGGTGGGTAGGTACTTTCTATTCTTAGGGCAGTATGGTCTGAACTCACAGAGGAGTTCAGATCCCCTTCCCCACAATGCAGTCACAGAGCACAGCATTCTCTCATGTGGCTCCCACATAGAATTTTCCCCGGGAGACACAGTTTTAAAACCCAGGTCTATTTTCAGCTTCACACCATCAAACCAAACAGCAGGGTGGGGCAGGGGTGGGAGCAAAAATCAGCCCTGTGTGGCATTCTGATCTCTCTCCATGGCTGGTCTTAGTAAGGCAAGACCAAAATTCCTAGCCTCACTCTGGCTCCTTACCTGGCAGGATGGACCAAAATTGTGGCTTCACTGTGCCATCAAACCGAGCTGTATGGGCCAAAGGTTCCAGTTATGCACCATTCCCCTGTTCTGCCAAACCCAGCAGGACAAGGCAGGACAAGCATTTCAACAGGTGAGGAGAGGGCTCTAACTGTACACTCAGTGTGGAAGAGGTTTCCTTCCACCAAGCCACACAGTGTAGTGACTGACTGGGTTTCTGTCCAAAGCCTTTCCAGATAACAGTGGGCCTCTCAAAATCACTGCTAAGTGTAGCCAGCAGACCCCTCCACAAGACCTGAGTGCAACAGCATGCCATCTTCAGCAGTCAGTGATCAGAGCAAATTATCCAGGCTGCTACTACAATGGGAGCATGCTCCTTCTCTGGAATGATGCGGTCTGTTTCTCTCAGGCAGAGAGAATCTCCACTGATTCCCATCACCCAGTGCTACGCAGGCTCCTCCACCAATCTTTGTTGCTCTTGGTTTGGGGTTCATGCATGGGTTTGAGGCCCCATGCTCCTAGGGGGAGGGAGTTCTGCAACTGTGATATCCCTCAAGCTTCTCAACCATCCCAGCTCTCCATTTCCAAGCTCTGCCCTTTTTACCAATTTCTATGTGTCTTCTTCTGTGCTCCTTGGTTATAATATTTCAGATAAGCTATATATCAATTGTTTTTCAAGTTGATTGCTCTTTAACTTAGCTGTACATATGATATATAGCTGGGAGCAAGTAGTCACAGCTTCCAGTTACTATGCAGCCTTCTTAGATTCCTATACTTGCTAGCTCATTCTTTATTTCTTTTACTTCATTCCTTATCTCCAAAATTTCTATTTGATTCATTTTTAAAGTTTCAATCTCTTTAATAAAGTACTCATTGTGTATGTTGATTTTATTTCTGAGTTCATCAAACTGCCTAACTTTGTTTTCTTGTATCTTGTTTAGTTTATTTTTATTTTTTTTAGAACTGCAGTCTTGAATTGTATGTCATTTGAATCACACATTTCCATGTCTCTTTATTTTCTGGAGATTTTTTATTTTGTTTCTGAGCTGCCTCGTTACCATGGTTATGCATGGTATTTGATGGATTTCTTCTCTGCGCAGGAATCTATGCATGTATGAGTGGCACTTTTCTAGTAGATTGATAAGAAGTCTATTCATTGTTTCCCAGTAGGTGGCACTGAAGCACAAGTTCTTTAGTTTATATTGTATCACTTTGGCTTCTCCAATCTTTACAAGGCAGAGAAAAATGTCCTGTGTTTCCTGGGGAGCTGGGTGTCTTATCTTTGATAACTTTGCAACTGTCTCAGGGCACCAACACCATGGGAAAATGTGATAGGAGAGGTGGTTCCAAATGCCTGAAATCTCAGCACTGTGCTTTGCAGTCAGTCTATGCTGACAGTATAGCCATGATGGGTAGGGGTGTGGTGGGCTGGGAGAGGCTGTCTGGTGCCTTTGTGGCTTTGCGTTGCCCGTAATATTGACTGGCATACTTCAGAAGTCTATATCTCCACCCATCCCTGGTATTAGCCACAGAGTGCACCTGTTACTCAGGGAAATAAATGTTTCTGTGGTCCCAGTTGTTGGGTTTGCATATAATTTGCTCTGTAACCCAACACTCGCCACTACAGCTTCTTCTGGGTCTTTCTGCTAGCTCCAGGAGAGTGAGTAGAGGACAACTCTGGGAAGATAAGGGGAAGCAGCCAGACTCTGTGCTGTTTTTTTTCCTGGCAATGGCGATTACCAGGCAAACATTGCCACACCTCTGTGCTTTGTCCCTCTCCAAGTCACTGGGTTCAGCTGCAGCGCAGGAGTGCTCCCTGTATCTCTCTGCTCCTGCAACCAAAGGAAGTGACAGCAGCAAACTGATTCCTTCCTTCTTCCAAGACAAGCAATGAGCTTCAGGCTGTATATGTGGCACTGTCTCAGTTCTTCTCCCTTTCTTCCACCCGTTTACTTCCACTCACCCACCTTCAAATGTTTCAATGAATGGCTGTACTGTCAGATGTGTTTGTGTGTTGAGCAGGGAATCTTTTGATGAATTATAGGGGTTCAAATTGTTGTAACTTCAAAGGGAGAGACCAAAGGGACCTCTTGTGCTGCCATCCCTCTGACATCACTTGCTGCATTTTTATACATCAATAATGAAATATCAAAAAGAGAAACTAAGTAAATAATCCCATTTACAATTGCATCAAAATATGTAAGAATAATTTTAAACAAGGTGATAAAAGACCTATACTTGAAAAACTGTAAAATACTGAAGAAAAAAAATTGAAAGAGATAAAAATAAATGGAAACATACTGTACTTATGCATAAGATGAAGCAACATTATTAAGTGTCCGTACTACTCAAAGTAATCTATAGATTCAATGCAATTTTTATAAAAATACCAATGATGTATTTCATCAAACTAGAACAAATATGAAACCTATTAGAGGTGCCATGTTACTTAATATCAAAATATATTACACAGCCATAGTCATCAAAACAGCATGATACTGGCATAAAAACAGACATGGAAATCAATGGAACATAATAGAGAGTACAGAAATAAATGCACACCTATATGGCCAATTAATATTTCCAAAAGGAGGCAAGAACATAAAATAGGATAAAGACAGTATACTCAATAAATTGTGTTTAGATTCATGCAAAAAAATGACCACTTTCTTACACCATCTACAAGAATAAGCTCAAAATGGATTAAAGACTTAAATGTAAGACTCGAAACCATAAAGTAAAGAAAAGAAAACATAGGCAGTATAATCTCTGACATTTCTCTTAGCAATATTTTTCTTATATCTCTTCAGCCAATGGAAACTAACAAAAAAAACCTAATAAAAGTACATCAAATGAAAAGATTTGCACAGCAAAGAAAAGTTTCAAAAAAACAAAGACAATATATTGAAGGAAAAAACATTCACCGATGATACTGGGTTAGTATAAAATATAATCTACACTAATAAAAGAGAAACATGGTAATTGGCGTACGACCGCTACCCTTCCCATTGGCTAATCAGCATATCCTTATGCAAATTAACTGTCAGCCAAGATGGCGGCCAGCAGCCAGGCAGCTGGAAGCAAGCAGGGAGGCTCACTTGCTCCAGTGACTGCAGACGCCAACGTTCCCCGCCTAACTTGCCGGCCTCTGAGTTGCAACTCTAAGCAACTATGTACTATGTTGCAAATGTAGAAGCTAAACAAAAGCCCAGAAACCAGCTTTCAGCCTGCCGGGATCTCAGAGCTGAAGTTATACATTGTTTC
>NW_005370346.1:164646-179903 GCF_000412655.1 Myotis brandtii
GGGGCCCCCCCCCTCCTCCCCCCCCCCGAGTGCACAAATTTTTGTGCACCGGGCCCCTAGTATATATTATAAATATATTATATTACATATAAATATAATATAAAATCAAGTATTGATAATGGATTAATATAAAAAATGTATAAAGAACTCATACTAATCAACACCAAAAAGGCAAACAATCCAATTTAAAAAAGAGTAGAGGGGCAGCCAAATAGGCAGCAGTGTTGTGCACCTCTCCTAGGGCCAGGCCAGGAAAGCAACTAAATTGGAGAACATCCACCTTGAATTAAGAAATTAGACACAGCTAAGGAGACAATTTTCAAGAGGATGCCTAGAGAATGCCACTTGCCAGCCATATCCCACGTGGAACCACCACTGTGCCCTGACAGTGAGTGGCACAGTACCTGCTGGCAGGCTCCCAGATGTCTGCAGGGAGTGCACACAACCAGAGTGAGCTCCTGCACCAGGCCTCCTCACCAGCCTGCTGGGACCCAGTGTCCTAGGATCCAGCTCCAAGACCCCACAGTGAGTGTAAGCCAGGGGAACCCTGTGCCCCACTCCCATCTTGGACCACAGAACTGTGCTGCTAACCGGACCCAAAGCCACCCAGCACTCACTCCACCCCCAGCACCAGGACCTGCTGCCAGTGCAACCCAGAGCAACCTGAACCCACTTCTCCCTGCCCCCTGGGACAGTCCTGCAGGGGCTATCCAGAGCAACCCAGCACACACCTCACTCTAGGCCATAGGAAAGCACTTCTGGGGGACCTGAAGCAAGCCAGTGTACCCAGCCAGAGGCCACAGGACCATGCTGCAAAAGTGTGTTACCAGTGGGACCTAGGGTGCCACCCTGCCATGGGTGCCAAGCTGCACAGTGAACTGCATGCCTGAGGGTTCTGGGTCCTCACAGGTAGTTGCACATTGGAGGAACTTTGTATGCACTCCCACCACCCCAAGAATCTGAAGCAGACAACTGAAGGATCATATCAGTGGGAGAAGGGGATACAACTCAGAGCAGAGACAATAAAGCTGTGAGACTCAAGGCACACCTAGCCTCTGGGCTAACATTTTCCAGACCATTGCGCTGATAGGGTCTTCAACCTCTCAAACCACAAGCAGGGTTCCCAGGGCCAGAAAGAGATAGCAAAAATGGGGAGACAAAGAAACAACCCCCGCCCCCCAGGGAAAGAAAAGGAAGAATTTCCAGAAAGGAACTAAAGGAAATGGAGGCATGAAATATGTCAGAAAAAGAATTCAGAGCAAGGGTCATAGTTTCTAAACCAGGTGGATGAGAAAATCAACAACTTATGTAAGAATCAAGAGCAAATAAAGAATGGTATAGCTACAGTAAAAAACATGATGGAAGGTTTAAACAGTAAACTAGAAGAAGTGGAGGACCGAATTAGTGAGTTAGAAAAGAGGGCAGAGAAACACACCCAACCTGAACAGATATTGGAGAAAAAAATAGAAAGCAGAAGGAGAGCCTAAGGGAGCTTTGGAACAACATGAAATGAAGTACCATACATACATAGGGGTGCCAGAGGGACAAGAGGAGGAGCAAGGATTAGAAAACTTATTTGAAGAAATAATGACAAAAAACTTCCTTGATTTGGGGAAGAAAAAAGTCACATAAGCACAGAGAGCCCAAAATAAACTGAACCCAAAAGACCTACACCAAGACGTTGTAATTACATGGCAAACATTAGCGACAAAGAGAGAATCTTAAGCTGCAAGTGAGAGACAGAGTTACCTACAAAGGATCTCCCACTAGATTATCAAATGATTTCTCAACAGAAACACATAAGGCCAGAAGGGAATGGGATGAAGTATACAAAGTGATACAAAGCAAAGGACTGAATCCAAGAATACTCTATCCAGCAAGGCTATCATTCAAAATTACAGGGGCTTTTCAGACAAAAGAAAGGCTAAGGAAGTTTATCACTACCAAGCCAGCAATGCAAGAAATGCTAAAGGGATGGTTGTAAAGAAAAAAAATAGAAAGGCAATAAGGAACACAGGCACAAAGAATAAAAATGGCTACAAACAAGTACCTATCAATAATAATCTTAAAGGTAAATGGACTATATGATCAAATCAAAAGATATAGAGTGACTGAATGTATAAGAAAACATGACCCATATATAAGCTGTCTACAAGAGACCCACCTCAGAACAAGGGACTCACATAGAATGAAAGTAAAGGGATGGAAAAATATTTTTCAGGCAAATGGAAATGAAAAGGCTGGGGTTGCAATACCTATATCTGACAAAGTAGACCACAAAGTGAAGGCCATAACAAGAGATAAGGAAGGCCATTTCATAATACTGAAGAGATCGACACAAGAAGATATAACTCTGGTAAACATATATGCACCCAATGCAGGAGCACCCAAACACATAAAAAAATGCCTGGAAGATATCAAGGGAGAGATCAACAGCAATACAGTCATAGTATGGGACTTTAATACCCCATTGACATCACTGGATAAATCCTGTAGACAAAAAAATCATCAAAGAAACACCAATCCTAAACAACTCACTACATCAGATGGACTGAACATCTTCAGAACATTTCACCCCAAAGATAGAGAATACACATTCTTCTCAAGTGCACATGGGACATAGTCAAAGATAGACCACATATGGGGACAGAGGTAAAGTCTCTTCAAATTCAAGAAGATAGAAATCATATCAAGATCACAATGGCATAATATTAGAGATGAACTACAATAAAAACAATAAAAAAATTCAAACACTTGGAGGTTAAATAGCATATTATTAAACAACTAGAATCTCGGTGCATGAAATTTGTGCACTGGGGGGGATTGTCTCTCAGCCCAGCCTGCACCCTATCCAACCTGGGACCACTCGGCGGATGTCCGACTGCCGGTTTAGGTCTAATCCCTTTGTGATCAGGCCTAAACCGGCAGTCGGAAATCCCTCTCACAATCCAGGACTGCTGGCTGCCAACCGCTCACCTGCCTGCCTGCCTGATTGTCCCTAACCGCTTCTGCCTGCCAGCCTGATCACTCCCTACCCACCCCCCTGCCAGCATGATTGACCCCTAACTGCTCCCCTGCCAGCCTGATCACCCCAAACTGCCCTCCCCTGCCAGCCTGGTCACCCCTAAATGCCCTCCCCTGTTGGCCTGGTCATCCGTAACTGCCCTGCCTTGCTGGCCTGATCGCCCAAAACTGCCCTCCCTTGCTGGCCATCTTGTGACCACATGGGGGTGGCCAACTTGTGCGAGGGCATGATGGTCAATTTGAAGATTACCTCTTTATTATATAGAATCTCTTACCAAAGAGATCAAAGAAGAAATTAAAAACATTCTGGAAACAAATGACAATGAAAACATAACAATCTAAAATCTATGGGACACAGTGAAAGCAGTCCTGAATGGGAAGTTTATAGGATTACAGGCTGACTTAAAAAAAAGAAAAGAAAAGAAAAGAAAAGAAAAGAAAAGAAAAGAAAAGAAAAGAAAAGAAAAGAAAAGAAAAGAAAAGAAAAGAAAAGAAAAGAAAAGAAAAGAAAAGAAAAGAAAAGAAAAGAAAAGAAAAGAAAAGAAAAGAAAAGAAAAGAAAAGAAAAGAAAAGAAAAGAAAAGAAAAGAAAAGAAAAGAAAAGAAAAGAAAAGAAAAGAAAAGAAAAGAAAAGAAAAGAAAGAAAGAAAGAAAGAAAGAAAGAAAGAAAGAAAGAAAGGAAGGAAGGAAGGAAGGAAAGAAACACTGATAATAAATTATCTTACTCTACAACTTAAAGAATTAAAAAGAGAGCAACAAGAAAAGTCCAGAGTGAGCAGAAGGAAGGAAATAATAAAGATTAGAGCAGAAATAAATGATAGAGACCCCCCAAAAACACCAAAAAACAAAACAACAACAAAAAAATACCAAAGATCAATGAAACCAAGAGCTGGTTCTTTGAAAGGATAAACAAGATTGATGAACCTCTAGCCAGGCTCACCAAGAAGCAAAAAGAGAGAACCCAAATAAACAAAATCAGAATTGAAAGAGGTGAAATAACAAAAGACTTGACAGAAATACAAAGGATTGTAAAAAAAAAAAATACTATGAACAACTCTATTCCAACAAACTGTTCAACCGGGAAAAAATGGACATATTCCTAGAAAAATATGACATTCAAAAACTCAATCAAGAAGAATAAAAATATCTGAATAGGCCAATTATTATGGAGGAAATTGAAGCAGCAATAAAAAAACTTCCAGCAAACAAAAGCCCTGGGCCAGATGGTTGTATAGGGGAGTTTTACCAAACATTCAAAGAAGACCTAAAACCTATCCTCAGATTATTCCAAAAAATTCAAGAGGAAGGAACACTTCCAAACTCTTTCTATGAAGCCAGCATTACCCTAACCCTAAAACCATATAAAGACATGACAAAGAGCCCTAGCTGGTTTAGCTTAGTGGATAGAGCATCAGCTTGCAGACTCAAGGGTCCCAGGTTCAATTCCGGTCAAGGGCATGTACCTTGGTTGTGGGCACATACCCAGTAGGGTGTGTGCAGGAGGCAGCTGATCGATGTTTCTCTCTCATCAATGTTTCTAACTCTCTATCCTTCTCCATTCCTCTCTGTAAAAAATTAATAAAATATATTTTTAAAAGACACCACAAAGAAAGAAAACTACAGGCCAATATCTCTGATGAACATAGATGCTAAAATCCTCAACAAAATCCTAGCAAATCGGACCCAGCATTACATTAGAAAGATCATACACCAAGACCAAGTGGGATTTATTCCGAGGATGCAAGGAAGGTACAATATCCGCAAATCAATAAACCTGATACATCATCTAAACAAATTATCAATTGATACAGAAAAAGCATTTGACAAAATCCAACACCCTTTATTGATAAACACTCTCAGCCAAGTGGGAATAGAGCGATTATACCTCAACATAATAAAAGCCATTTATGACAAACCTACAGCCAAAATCATACTCAATGGGCAAAAAATAAATCCATTTCCCCTAAGAACAGGAGCAAGACAGAGATGCCCACTCTCACCCCTCCTGTTTGACATAGTACTGGAAGTGCTAGCCATAGTAATTAGACAAGAAAAAGAAATAAAAGGCATCCAAAATTGGAAAAGAAGTAAAACTGTCGTACAAAGAAAACCCTAAAGACTCCATCAAGAAAGTACTAGACTTAATAAATGAATTTGGCAATGTAGCAGGATACAAAATAAACAACTTGAAATCTATGGCTTTTTTATACACCAATAATAAACTCACAGAATGAGAAATTTTAAAAAACAATCTCATTTACCACTGAAAGAAAAAATTAAGATACCTCAAATAAACTTAACTAAGGAGGTAAAAAAGCTTGTAAATGGAAAACTACAGGTCATGGATTGGTAGAATTAACATCATTAAAATATCCATACTACCCAAAGCAATCTATAGATTCAATGCAATGCCCATTGAAATACCAATAGAATATTCCACAGACATAGGACAAACTCTTCAAAAATTCATACATAATAATAATAATAATACGACCCTGAATAGCCACAGCAATCCTGAGAAAGAAGAACAAAGTTGGAGGGATCACGATATCAGATATCAAGCTATATTACAAACCCTTTGTTCTCAAAACTCCCTGGTACTGGCACAAGAACAGACATATAGAGCAATGGAACAGAACAAAGAACCCAGAAATAGTCCCAAGCCATTATGCTCAAATAATATTTGATAAAGGAGGCAAGAGCACAGAATGGAATTAAGACAGTCTTTTCAATAAATGGTGTTGGGAAATTGGACAGATACATGCAAAAACATGAAACTAGACCAAACAACTTACAACATACACAAGAATAAACTCAAAATAGAAAGGACTTAAATGTGAGACAGGAAACTATAAAAACCTTAGAAGAGTCCATAGGCAACAAAATAGAAAACATATGTTATCGCAATATCTTAACTGATACAGCTCCTAGGACAATGGAAACTAAGAAGAAAATAAACAAATGGGACTACATCCAAATAAAAAGCTTCTACACAGCAAAAGAAACCATCAACAAAACAACAAGAAAGCCCCCTGCATGGGAGAACATATTTGCCAATGTTATCTCTGATAAGGGTTTAATCTCCAAAATTTAAAGGGAATGCATACAAATTAACAAAAGGAAGATAAACAATCCAATAAAAAAATGTACAAAGGACCTAAACAGACACTTTTCAAAAGTGGACATACAGAAGACCAAGAGACATATGAAAACATGCTCAAAGTCACTAATCATCCAAGAGATGTAAATCAAAACAAAAACGAGGTACCATCTCACACCTGTCAGAATGGCTATCATCAACAAATCAACAAATGACAAGTGCTGGCAAGGATGTAGAGAAAAAGGAACCCTCATGCACTGCTGGTGGGAATGCAGACTGGTTCAGCCACTGTGGAGAACATTATGGAGTTTCCTCAAAAAACTAAAAATGGAACTCCCATTTGACCCAGTAATCCAACTTCTAGGAATATATCCCAATAAATCAGAAACACTGATCAGAAAGGATATATGTACCCCTATGTTCATAGCAGCACAATCTACAATCCTATATAATAAAAGGCTAATACACAAATCAACCAAACAGCGGAATGACTGGTATCTATGACGTGCACTGACCACCAGGGGGCAGATGCTCAATGCAGGAGTTACCTCCTGGTAGTCTGTGCACTCCCACAGGGAGACCACTGTTCAGCCAGAAGCCTGTGTGTTGGTGGGTGCCTCTCCTGCCTCCGTGGCAGCGCTAAGGATGTCAGACTGACAGCTTAGGCCCACTCCCTGTGGAGAGCGGTCCTAAGCTGTCATTTGGACATCCTCAGGGCTCCCAGACTGTGAGAGGACACAGGCCAGGCTGAGGGACCCTCACCCCCAAGTGCAGAATATCGTTCACTGGGCCTCTAGTAGCTAAGATTTGGAAACAGCCTAAGTGCCCATCAGCAGATGAGTGGATTAAAAAACTGTGGTACATCTAAGTGCCCATCAGCAGATGAGTGGATTAAAAAACTGTGGTACATCTACACAATCGAATACTACACTGCTGTAAAAACAATAAACTCTTACCATTCACAACAGCATGAATGGACATGGAGAGCATTATGCTAATCAAAATAAGCCAGTTGAGAAAGATAAATATTACATGATCTCACTCATTTTTGGAATATAATGAACAACATAAAATGATGAACAAAAATAGATCCCAAGACAGAGAAGCATCAAACAGACCTTCAAGCCTCTGAGGGACAGCCAGGTGGGTTGGGGGTGGGGAGGGAGTAAAAGATCAACTAAAGAACTTGTATGCATGCATATAAGCATAATCAATGGACACATACACTAGAGGGCTGAGGGCATGTGTTGGGGGGTGGGAGTGGCCAGGGAAAGGTCAATGGGGGGAAAGGAAGACATATGTAATACTTTAATAAATAAAGAATTTAAAAAAAATAAAAAAGAATGAGTGATTACGGATCAATTTTCACATATACAGTCAACTAATTTCTGACAAAGGAACCAAGAACACGTGATGGTGAAAGGGCAGTATTTTCAATAAATGCTGTTGGGAACTAGATATCCATATGCAAGAGAATAAAATTAGACCCTTATTTTACATGAAAAATAATGCAAAACGTAGTAGAGATTTAAATGTAAGACCTAAAACCATGAAACTCATATAGGAAAACTGGGAAATGTTCCCTGACATTGATCTTGACAACAATTTTTTTATTTGGCCCCATAAACAGGCACCAGAAGCAAAAATAAATAATTAAGACTACACCCAAATAAAATAATACTGCTGCACAGCAAAGGAATCAATAAAAAATAAAAAGGCAACCTATGAAATGGGAGAAAATACTTAAAAGTCATATGTCAGATGAGGGCTTAATATCCAAATTATATAAGAAACTATTACAACTCAATACAAAAGAAAATGAATTTAAAATGGGCAAAGGGCATGAACAGACATTTTACAAAAGAAGACAAATGGCCTACAGGTATGTGAAAAGATGCTCAACATCATTAATTATCAGAGAAATGTAAACCAAAACCACAAATATGTCAGAGTTGTCACCTTGCACCTATTAGGATAGTTATTTTAAAAATGTCAAAAGATAAAAAGCATTGAAGAGGATGTGAAGAAATGGAAACCTTTTACACTGTTGGTGGAAATGTAAATTGGTACATCCATTATGGAAAACAGTATAAAGGTTCCTAAAAAATTAAGAACAGAACTGCCATATATTCCAGCAATCCTATTTCTGAGTGTATATATATAAATTAAATAAAAACCCCCCAAAGGAAATGTAACAACCTTAATGTCTATAAAGAAAATTGTGTGTGTACACACACACAGTGAAATATTATTCAGCCTTTAAAAAGAGGAAATCCTGTCATTTTCAACAACATGGATGAACCTGGGGGACATTATGCTAAGTGAAATAAGTGAGACAGAAAGACAAATACCACATAATCTCACTTACATGTAGACTCTTTAAAAAAAGAAAAGACAAGAAAATTGAACTCAGTAGAGTAGAGAATGGTAGTTTCCAACAGGTTGGGGGGCAGGGATAAAGGGGAGATATTGATCAAAGGGTACAAATTTTCAGATATAAAATGAGTACATTGTGAATACATAATGTACAGTGTGGTTAATGATAATGTATTGTATACTTGAAATTAGCTAAAAGAGTAGCTCTCCAGTGTTCTCATTACACACACACAATGGTAACTATGAAGTGACTAGAGGCCCTATGCACAAAATTCGTGCATGGGAGGGCGGAGGGGGTCGCTCAGCCCAGCCTGCACCCTCTCGCAATCTGGGACCCCTCGGGGGATGTCTGACTGCCGGTGCTAAACCAGCAGTCTTGCAATCTGGGACCCCTCGCTTCTTACCACCCACCTGCTTGCTCCTTACCACTTGGCTAGCTGCTTTTTAGTGCTGCCATGGAGGCGGGAGAGGCTCCCGCCACTGCCGCTGCACTCACAAGCCATGAGCTTGGCTTCTGGCTGAGTGGCACTCCCACTGTGAGAACACACTGATCACCAGGGGGCAGCTCCTGGGTTGAGTGTCTCCCCCTTGGTGATCAGTGTGTGTCATAGCAACCAGTCACTCTGGTCATTCCACCATTAACAGTCACTGGGCTTTTATATATATAGATGGGCATGTTAATTAGTCTGATTGTGGTAATCATTTCACAATGTATAAATGAAAACATCATGTTGCACACCTTAAATATATCCAATTTTGTCAGTCATACCTCAAGAAAGTTGGGTGAGGGGAGAATGATAGAGAAATCATGTAATAAGTAGGCTACAAAATGCTCAGTATAAAAATATAGTCACTCTCAAAATTCTAGAAGGATAGTCAACAATTTGTTAACAGTGAATGCATATGGAAGTCAATTATATGTGAGCTTCTTTCTAAAGTGAAGGTAAATATCAATGGGAACACCATCTGCAAACCTGAGGTTTAGCAAGTAAATAATTGAAAAAAGCAAACATAATTTAAATATTTTTATTGTGAAATAGTTTAAATGTACAAAAGGTACAGAGAGTAAAAACCTACCTATAAACAAACCCATGACCAGCTTTATCAAATTATAATTGGCCATACTTGCTTATATTTTGAAGAAATTATTATTTGCATCCTTTCCTCAATATCATTATTCACCCTCCCAGAGGTCACCACTGTTTTGAATTTGATGATTATTTTCATAAATGCTATTAAACTATTTCTATATGGTATTTAGCACAGGAAAAAAGGTGTTGATTTGCACATTATATAAATAAGTGGTACCATGTTATACAAAATGCTCTGATTCAATTTCATTGTTTTTGAGATTTGTCCATGTTGATAGAAGTATATCTAGTTCATTCACTTTAACTTAGGTTATTTTGTTACTTTCGACTTCCATTCTCACAAACAATACTGAAATGGATTTTCAAGTACATTTCCCTGAACACCTGAGGACAGATTCTATAGAGCAAGCATGTCAAAATCATGGCCTGCAGGCCACATGTGGCCCACAATGAATATTTTTGTGGCCCAGCCAATATAATGGTATGTAAGAAATGTTTTAGTAAAAATTTTGTAATTTGATTTTTACAATATCCTGTTATACATAATTATTAATAACGAACTACAACCTACGCTAATGACTGATTGCTATAATCGTGTTGCATTCATTTCCCTTACTCACCTTTACATGCAGGTGCACCATTTCTCTCCTAATACTAGCAGCAAATATTTTAGCAGCCAACTGCCATGTCATTAGTCTTGGACTGACTTGTTTGGTGAGCATAACAGGAAATATTTTGTTTTTGGAGAATAAGAAACATAGGTTTATTTGCATTACACTTATTAATTTGTGCAGTTACTAGGTGTCTGGTAAGTTAATGTTCAAGAAAAAATATTTTTATTAAAATGTTCTATTATTTTATGTTAATGATTACTCATTTCAGCCCTTTGTATTCAGCATGTCTCTATTGAAATAAACCTGCATTTCTATGAAAATTGAAGCATTTTTTTTACTGCCGTGTTAACCTTTGAGTTTGACATGCTTGCTATAGAGGTTTAAGTGGATTTGCTGGGTCAGAATATCCACATCCTTAACTTTATTAGATATTGCCTAATTATTCTAAGCACAACTACTTCCAAATACAACTGTATTCACATTCCAATGTTGTACATATTTTAAGTCATTAGCAATGTAATGATTTTGTCAATGTGATGATCTTGAAATAGTTCATTGTGGTTTTGTTTACTTTACCCTTACTACTAGTGATGCATATAGTCAATTATTATACTATCCTGGAATCTATTCTTTCTTTACTGGTGTGAACCATTTTTATCATATGCAAAATTTCTACAAACAGATTATTCTCAAAAACTTTCTTCCCATTCTTAATAATTCATACTTCATAGATGAATTTCAGAACACAGTTGTGAAAATAAATGGCAAAAAGGCCCATGCAGAAATTTTAGTTCAAAATGCAATGAATTTGTGAAGTAGGAATAACTGGTAACTTTGTTATCTTCAGTCTCTTCAGTCTAGAGTCTAGACCAGTGATGACGAACCTTTTGAGCTCGGTGTGTCAGCATTTTGAAAAACCCTAACTTAACTCTGGTGCCATGTCACATATAGAAATTTTTTGATATTTGCAACCATAGTAAAACAAGGACTTATATTTTTGATATTTATTTTATATATTTAAGTTCCATTTAACAAAGAAAAATCAACCAAAAAAATGAGTTCGTGTGTCACCTCTGACAAGCGTGTCATAGGTTCGCCATCACTGGTCTAGACTATCTAATACTTCTTAATTTACTTCATTATTCTTCCATCTTCTGAGTGTGGAAATCTATGCTTATATTTATGTATTAACACTACCAGCCTCTGGAATTTTACTGTATGTGAACATGGTCTTCGTATTGATCATCATTGTCTCCTCATGCCTATAATAGTGTAAGTACCTAGCAAATAGTAGCTGTCCAATATTCACTGAATGAATGAAATACATATATATGTAGTTTTCTTCTCTAAGTCCTCTCTTAAATTCAATTTTATAATCACTGGATAAAAAATATTTCTAAATATTATGCTTGTTTCCTACAGCATAAAAGTTTAAAGCTTTGAAATTAACTAGATTCAACCATACAATTACCTGGTCCTGGTGCCTTTTTATGGGACAGTATGAATTTCTAGGTTTATGGATCTTGTTTTGTTATTGCTTAGAGTTGTGATCCTTTATTCTTTTCTTTACCTAAATGTAAGCTCTGTAATTCTCAGTAAATCCTTATTTTATTTTAATTAAATTTATCCAATTCATTCTCTCTGGAAACTTCCTAAAACTGGTTATGTTATATTTCTGCTACGTTTTGTGTATATATTGATTACTCACCTAGAGCACAAAGACTTCACTTATGTTCTAAAATTTTTAGGTTGCTTCCCAGGGATGTTCTACTTGTTTCAGATATGAGGAGTGAGTTAATATATGTTAACTATGCAGAACAATGCCTGGTGCATAAATAGGCATTCAATAAATATTAGCTATCATTTACTGAATGTGGGCTATATTTAATGCACTGTATGAAGTACTTTACATGCAAAATTCTTACTTAATATGTATCAATTTACAACATACACTATTTAATTTCAGACATTTCTAAATTACAGTATCCTTTATTATCCCTATTTTGAAATTAAAGAAAACCCTGAGGTTTAGGTAAGTCAAGCAAATTACTCAAAGCCACATAACACACAGTAGTGATAGAGCTATAATGTTCTAGAATCTAAGCTTTTCATCCTGGGAAGTGCTTAGTGCCCAGAGAGGAAAACTAAAATAAAATAAGGCTGAGAGGTCCATAAGAACCAGATAATAAAGTACCTCATTGAAAATTTTAAAGACTGTAGATGTTAGATTAAGAATAATAAGCCAAAAAAGTTTTCATTAGAGGCAGTAATGTATGTATTAAAAAATATAATTTTGGGTGCATGGTGAGAAATAAATTTAAGGAAAGCAAAATTGATACAGGAAAGCCTGTTAGAAAAGCTACAGCAGTGATCCAGGTGAACTGGACTAGGGTGACATTAAAGATAGAGAAAAATATATAAATTCCTGAAATATTTATAATGGATCTATAGGACTTGGTGATTGACAGAATTAGGTGTAAGTGACAACCCAAGATGGATTCTCTGATGATGAGCAAGCTGTGCGTGCTGTCTAAAGGTTTTCTTGCATTCCTTACACTCATAGGGTCTCTCTCCAGTATGAATTCTCTGGTGTTGGGCAAGGGATCCACAGTAACTAAAAGCCTTTCCACAAACATTACATCCATAAGGTTTCTCTCCAGTATGAACTCTCTGATGTTGGGTAAGGGATGAATCATTGCTAAAAGCCTTCCCACATTTAATACATTCATAGGGTTTCTCTCCAGTATGAACTCTCTGATGTTGAGCAAGGTAGGCAATCTGGCTGAATGCTTTCCTACATTCCTGACATTTATAAGGTTTTTCTCCAGTATGAATTCTCTGATGTTGAGCAAGGTGTGAATTCTGACTGAAGGCCTTCCCACATTCCTTACATTCATAGGGTCTCTCTCCAGTATGTATCCTCTGATGTACAGTAAGGTATGCACGAAGGCTAAATGCTTTAGCACACACATTACATTCATAAGGTTTCTCACCAGTATGAACTCTCTGGTGTTGAGCAATGGATGATCTATTACTAAATGCTTTCCCACATTCAATACATTCATAGGGTTTCTCTCCAGTATGAACTCTCTGATGTTGAGCAAGATAGGCAAACTGGCTGAAGGCTTTTCTACACACCTTACATTCATAAGGTTTTTCTCCAGTATGAACTCTCAGATGTTGAACAAGGTGTGCATTCTGACTGAATGCCTTCCTGCATTCCTTACATTCAAAGGGTTTCTCTCCAGTATGAACCCTTTGATGTTGAACAAGATTTGATCTCTGGCTAAAGGCTTTCCCACATTCTACACATTTATAGGGCTTCTCCCCAGTATGAATTCTTTGATGAAGAATAAGGGATGAGCTTTGGCTGAAAACTTTTTCACAGTCATTACATTTCAAAAGTTTCTTCTCTGTATATATATTCTTGGGTTTAATAACCATTAAGTTATTTTTAAAGCCTTTCTTATGTGTGTCATGTTTATGTACTTTCTCCTCTTTTGAAGCTATCTGTTGTGTATGAAGCAGTGTGTTCAGATGGAAACTTTGCCAAGATTTGTTATATTCTTGTCCTCTTTCATAAATAAGGGCTCCTTCATTAGTACCTGTCTCTTCTTTGAAATATGACTTCTGATTCACTGGTTGCCTCTCAGAATGGCCCTCACATTTCCATTCCTCTCTCAAATTGGAGTACTCAAGACCGCAGCTTTTAAATTCTACTATTATCTTCTGGGATGACTGTGCTTCACAAATGTCCTGCTTTGGGGTTAATTCTTCACTCTCACACACAGATTCCCAGCCTGAAAAATAATAAGAAAAACATGTCTCCTCTTTATGTACCAGGAGATATTTCTATGCAAGTACATAAAAGGAAGTACGTAAGTTTAATAGCAAATAAAACCAACCAGAACACTGGCTTTCATAGTTCTAAAGTGTGCAAGAATAAAAAGTAAAAATAGGCTGTATAGAAACTTGGGGAGGATTGTTTAGAATTATAAAAAAAACAACAGGTAAATCTCAAGTCAAGAAGAAATATAGAATAAAAACTCAATAAAGTGGAAATCGAGAGAACATACCTCAATATAAAGACAACATAACAAAAACCCACAGCTAACATCACACTCAATGGTGACAAGCTGAAAGCTTTTTCTTTAAGATCAGGAACAAGACAAGATCTCCACTTTCACCATTTTTATTAAACACAGTATTGCAAGTTCTAGCCACAGTAATCAGTCAAGAAAAAAGTAGAGGAGAGACAAGATGGCGGCAGAATAGGCAGATGCATCCCAAGGCTTATCCTGGAGCAAATAGAATGAGCAGCGGAAACAGATAACATCCACCCCCGAACTGGCGAAGTATACTCAGCTGGTGAGACAGTTTGCAGCTGGGAAGGGCAGAGTTCCCCTGGAAAGTGCTAGAGAGCAAGCCACATAACCAGACACCAGGAGAGGAGGAGCAGTGATGCGTGCCGCTCACTCCCGTCAAAGAGCAGCAGCAGTACCAGCAGCCAAACCCCATGTGAGGAGCAGCAGACTTGCAATCAACCTTTCCAAGTCCAAGGAGCAGTAGCCCCACAAGCAGCCCACCACATCAGAGGAACAACAGCAGTGTGCAGCCAGCCCCCAATCAAGGAACAGTAGCCACGTAAGCAGTCCACCCCAGTTCAAGGAGTAGCAGCTGCGTGTGTAGCCCACACCCATTCAAGGAACAGCAACCTCGTAATCAGCACACACTCTGTCTGAGGAACAGCAGCTGTGTGAGAAGCCTCCCCACACAAGCCAGAGGAGCCACCATGGCTGTGAAAAGCACCCACCAGAGGAGCAGCTGCCAACTGAGGAGCAACTGCTACCACAACCACCCGAGGAGCAACCACAGCCCGAGGAGCCACAGTCACCCAAGGAGCAACCCCTGAACGACGCAACATCTACATCTGTAGGTGAGATCAAACATGGGTAGACAAAGAAACCCCCAAAGGAAAAAGAGGAGGACTCGCCAGAAAAGCAGCTTAGTGAAACAGAGGCATGCAACATGTCAGAAAAAGAATTCAGATTAA
>NW_005370346.1:179969-180184 GCF_000412655.1 Myotis brandtii
CCTATTGAGATTAGATTCTTCCTGGTTGAGTTTTGGAATGTTGTATTTTTCTACGAATTTGTCCATTTCCTCCAGGTTGTCTAGTTTGTTGTTGTAGAACTGTCCATAGTATTTTTTAACAATCATTTGTATTTCTCTGGGGTCTGTTGTTATTTCACCTCTATCGTTTCTGATTTTGTTTATTTGGGTCCTTTCTCTTTGCTTCTTGGTGAGCC
>NW_005370346.1:195059-208399 GCF_000412655.1 Myotis brandtii
TAAGCCGGGGGGGGGGAAGGGAGGGGAGGGGATTGTCAGGGGGGGGGGGGAAAAAAAGGACACATACGTAATACCCTTTGTAATACTTATAATATTTTTTTAAAAAGAATAAAAAAAAATAGACACAAAGATCAATGAAACACTATAGAGCCCAGAAATAAACCCATGCCTATATGGTCAATTAACAAAAGAGGCAATAATATACAATGTGGTAAAGACAGTCTCTTTAATAATTGGTGTTGGGAAAACTGGACAGGTACATGCAAAAAATTAAACAAGAGCACCTTCTTTTGCAATATCTAAAAATGAACTCAAAATGGATTAAAGACATAAATGTAAGACTTGAAACCATAAAAATCCTAGAAAAAAACATAGGCAGTAAACTTTCTGACATTGCTTTTAGCATTGCTTTTTTGTATATGTTTCATCAAGTAAGGGGGAAAAAATAAAAATAGTTATAAAAATACTAGAGGCCCAGTGCATGAAATTCGTGCATGTGGGTGTGTGTCCCTCAGCCCAGCCTGCACCCTTTCCAATCTGGGACCACTTGAAGTATGTCGGACTGCCCTCTCACAATCCAGGACTGCTGGCTCCCTACTGCTCACCTACCTGCCTGATTGCCCCTAACTGCTTCTGCCTGCCAGCCTGATCACCCCCTAACCACTCCCCTGCCAGCCTGATCAATGCTTAACTGCTCCCCTGCCAGCCTGATTGCCCCTAACTGTCTTCCCCTGCAGGCCTGGTCATTCCCAACTGCCCTCCCCTGCCTATCCAGTCACCTCTAACTGCTCTCCCCTGCAGGCCTGGTTCCCCCCAACTGCCCTCCCCTGCTGGCCTGGTCACCCCTAACTGCCCTCCCCTGCAGGCCTGATCGCCCCCAAACTGCCCTTCCTTTCAGGCCTGGTTCCTCCCAACTGCCCTCCCCTGCCGGCCATCTTGTGGTGGCCATCTTGTATCCACATGGGGGCGGCCATCTTGTGTGTTGGAGTGATGGTCAATTTGTATATTACCTCTTTATTATATAGGATCAAGTACAGCATAGGAAATATAGTCAATAACTTTGTAACAACTATGTATGGTGTCAGATGGGTATTAGACTTATTGGGGTGATCACTTTTTAAGGTATATAGTAAATGACTAATTTAATAGATTGTATACCTAAAAGTAATATGATATTTTATATCAGCTGTAATTGAAAAGTATTTTTTTGTTGTTGTTAATACTCCCCGAGGATATTTTTCCATTGATTTTTAGAGAGAGTGGAAGGGGGGGGGAGGAGACACAGAGAAATATCGATGTGAGAGAGACACATTGATTGGTTGCCTCCTGTACATGCCCTGACTGAGGCTGGGATCGAGTTTGCAACCAAGGTACATGCCCTTGACCAGAATCAAACCTGTGACTCTTCGGTCTTCGGGATGACATTCTCTCCATTGAGCCAAACTAGCTAGGGTGAAAAATATTTTTAAAAAGAAGAAATTATGAAGGTGTTTGGACTATTATGGCTTTATGCATATATGAATAATACAGGTACTGAAATAACCTGTAGTTACTTCTTATAGTTTCTTCTTTTAAGGAATTCACTTAACATTGTGACAGGTACTGTCCTAAAAGCTTTTCGATATCATAGTAAACAAAGCAAAGATCCTTACCTTCATGGGTCTTATCTTCTTAGGGAGACAGAAAGCAAGTGTAATTAAGTAAATTTTATTGTAAGTTATAAGATATTAAGTGCTACAGGATAAAAAGCAGGTAGGACAGTTCAGGACTGTTGGTGAAGTCAAAGATAGGAATTATTAAGTTAACATTTAACAAATATTTGAAAGAAGTGAAGAGATTAATTAAATAGAGAAAGTTACTTAGATATCTATGTGGTTGAAGAAATACCCTAAAGTACCCTAGAAGTATATTGGGTATATTTGAGGAATAACAAGAAAGCCAGTGTGAGTGAGTAGTAGAAGATAGGAGGTAAAGGATAAGCAGATTAGTTGAGCATTACAGGCATCCTAAAGAATTTGGGTTTTACTCTGAGCAGATGAACAGCCACAAGTGTTGTGAATAGAGGGGTAATACCTAATAATTGATTAATGAAAACAGTGGAAGTTGGGAATCTCCAATAAGTAGTGTTTCCAGATCTATTCCAAAATGGTTAGTTGTACATGAAAGTGGAGTACATGAAAGCAATACGCACCTCCTCCCAGCACCAACCCTGAATAACAGCTAAAATTTAGAATAATCAACCTGAATATACAACAGAAGGACACCTGAACAGGAGTATTACATCAAAGGACTGAAAAAAATTAAGCTACACAGAGACTGATAAGAAGGGTGGAGATGTAAAGAGGGCTGGTCCCTGCACCCAGGCAGGGGCAGCGGTGGTGAAGCTGGAGAAATATTGAAGCTGCAAAAGCCCCCACAGTGGGGTCCACAAATCAGAACAAGAAAAGTCTGCATAGCATCTGGCAGCAGGGACTTTGTCCACTGGAAAGAGAAGGGAATCTGTTTGAATCCCAGGTAATCTCCTTAAGAGCTAACAAACGGAATCACCCTTGGGCACTCACCCATGGCTCTTATAGAAGGAAGGAGACTCGGGGCATACAGAAGCCATAAAGAGATCTGGGTGGCATAGCTCTGGAAATCTGAAAGATAGTTTTTTTCGGTCCTGGTCCTGAGCCCTGAGTTGCCATCTCCTAAGGTCCAGCACGTCTATTCTTACAGCACAACTCAGAGCTTGGACATTTGATGTGATGCCCTCAAACATGTCAGGGCACTGCAGGGATAGAAAAAAAGGCAGGCATCTCTCTCATCCCCAAGAGCTGGCACCACCTCAAACAGAGGGAGCAGCCTTGATATTTTCCTCCAAACCCCCTGGTACCTTCCTGCTGGTGCAGCCTCGCAGGGCAAATGGGGCACAACTCAGAACTTGGACATCTGGAGCACAGCCCACTTGGAACCTCCCTTCAGGATTTCTGATGAGGTGCTGCCAAGCTAGCTCCCCTCCCAAGGGCCAAGGACTGGTGCCACCCCAATCAATGGATGGATTGGATTATTTCCCATTTTTTTAAAAAAATATATTTTTTTATTTCAGAGAGGAAGGAAGAGGGAAAAAGAGGTAGAAACATCAATGACGAGAGATAATCATTGATCGGCTGCCTCTTGTACGGCCCCACTGGGGTTCAAGCCTGCAATCCTTGTTATATGACCTGTGGCCTCCTGGTTCATAGGTTGACACTCAACCACTGAGCTATGCTGGTCAGGCAATGATAGACTGGATTTGTACTCCCAAATACTGCTGGCCCCATCCTGCTAAACTCATATCTGCAGAGAGAATGGGGCACAATTCAGAATTGGGACATTTGATGCAACCTACTCAGAGCCCTCCAGTAGGTTCTTTGGTAGTGTGCTGCAGCTCTCTCCCCTCAAAAGAGCTGGTGACATCCTAAGTGGAAGGCTACCCTGATCTGTTCCTCCAAGTCCTGCAGGGGTAAAGAGAGCAGGGAAAGCCCAGTTGGTCCCATCCAGGTAGGCTCAGTTTTGAGGGAGAAGGAGGCTCTACTCAGAGCTGGGATATTCAGAGCATATCTACCTTAAAGGTTCTAGTCCAGGGCTTAAGCAGGAGTGGCTACAGAACTAAAAGTAGTGCAGCTCACCCCCTTCCTGTGGCACAGTTGGTACCACCCTAAAAAAAGTCTTTCTCCATTTATTTTCCCAAGTCCCAGTGAATCTATCCTGTCCTTTTGAACTTTCACCTGCAGTGAGGACAGCAGACTACACCAAAACTAAACCTGTGGTGCACTCCTCCTGGAGGAGATAGAGTTGGAGACTCAGGTACTGAGTCTGAATGGTATCGCTTGGGAATAGGGGCCACATTCTCTCCATTGAGTACCAGACCATGCTGCCTCAAACTAGGGGAGCCACTAACCCTGTGTGTCCAACCTGGTCACCCTGACACACCCAGCCTGAGCCTTGTGGATGGGTCAGTGGGGCATGGCCAGCTTGGGCCCACTCTACAGCCTTCCTGTGTAAGACTCTGGGGGAATTCCAGGCAACATCAATGGGGTACCTTGGTCTTTTATAGATGTGACCCCAGTTCAGAGCTCCAGGAACACAACCAGTCTACACAGATTGGCCCCTCCCATGCACTGCCAGGTCCAGTAAATGCAGACACAAGCAGTGAACAGTGTGGAAGCTCCAGACATGTAGCCCCAAACCATTACCCACAACTTCTGAAAGTGAGCTGAACCTCAAATCCACCCAAGTGGAACCAGAACCAACACAACCAGTGGTGGGCTTCAGAAACACCAGAGTGTGACCCAATCAGCCACACAAATGACACATACAAAGGAATAATTCAGAAGGCACCAGATTCTTCTATGAGCAATTCTGCCTTGGGGGAAGGCCATGAACAATATCTCATATACCCTGATAGAGGTTCACCCTTATTGCCACCCAGCTTGAAGGGTTAATTCCATCCATGAAAGGTTCAAGAGCATACATCAGGACACAATGACAATAGAGGGTGCACATGACCCACAAAAAACATTCCTAAGTGTGGAGCATAGATGATCAGGAAGATTGTGCCACTGAGCCTAGCAAGACACTTCAAGACTACACCTGCAGAGGAGCTTGCTCACAGTGGTCAGATTGAGCCTAAGGCAGCCAGCCTAAAAGTTGATCCCACTCACAAATAGGCCAACAGCAATCAAGACCCAATTACAACAGAAGGGCCCATATAATCTACACAAGGATATTCCAAGTGCAGCAAGCTCAAGAGAGCAAGGAGACTGCACCACTGCATCCTATAGAACACATACTCCATAAGGCCACCCATGAAATGTGGAAGTCATAGCACTAGTATCTAAGACATATAAAAAACACAAAGAGACAGCTAAAATGGGTATACAAACTAATAATCCCCAAATGAAAAAGAAAAATTCTTCAGAAAAACAATGAAATGAAATGGAAGCAAGATGTTTATCAGACATAGAATTCAGAGTAATGGATATAAGGATGCTCAAGGAACTTAGTGAGAACTACAAGAATCTTCATGGAAACTACAAGAAACTCACTGGGGACTACATCATCATGAAAAAGAACATAGTAACCATAAATAAAAATCAGTAGGAAATGAAGAATACCATATCTAGCATCAAGAATACCTTCAAAGAAATAAAAACCAGGCTGGACAAAGGATCAAATCAGCAATTTGGAATACAAGGTAGAAAAAACAACACCACCAGTCAGACCAACAAAAAGAAAAAAGAATATAAAAGAATGAGGATAGTTTAAGGGAACTCTGGGACAACATACACATCATATAAGTTTCAGAAGGAGATGAAAGCGAGCAGAGTATAGAGAACCTATTTGAAGAAATGATGACAGAAAACTTCCCTAACCTGGTGAAGAAAAAAGTCACACAAGTCCAGGAAGCACAGAATGTCCCTATAAAGATGAACCCAAAGAAACCCATTCTAAGACACATCATAATTAAAATGGCAAATGTTAAGAATAAAGAAATAATCTTAAATACAGCAAGAGAGAGAGACAGAAAGTTACCTTTAAAGGAGATCCCATTAGACTGTCTGCTGATTTCTCAACAGAAACACTTCAGGCCATAAAGGAATGGCATGAAGTATTCAAAGTAACAAAAAGCAATAACCTGCATCCAAGACTGCTCTTCCCAACAAGGCTACTATTCAAAATTGAAGGCAAAATTAACAGCTTCCCAGAACAACAACAGAAAGGGTTAAATGAGTTCAGTACCATGAAATCAGCATGGCAAGAAATGCTAGAGCAGCAGTTCTCAACCTATAGGTTGTGACCCCTTTGGGGGTCGAACGACCCTTTCACAGGGGTCGCCTAAGACCATCAGAAAACACATATATAATTACATATTGTTTTTGTGATTAATCACTATGCTTTAATTATGTTCAATTTGTAACAATGAAAATACATCCTGCATATCAGATATTTACATTATGATTCATAACAGTAGCAAAATTACAGTTATGAAGTAGCAACGAAAATACTTAAATGTAAGTGGATTAAATGCTCCAATCAAAAGATATAGGGTGGCTGAATGGATAAGAAAACATGACCCATGTATATGCTCTCTACAAGATACCAACCAATGAACAAAAGACTCCCACATGATGAAAGTGAAGGGATGGAAAAAAATTCCATGCAAATTGAAAAAAAAACAAAACAGGGGCAGCAATACCTATATCTGCCAAGATAGACTTCAAAACAAGGCCCATAATTAGACAAAAAAGCTCACTATATAATACTGAAGGGGTTGATCCAATAAGAGGATATAACCCTGCTAAATATACTAGTATATGCACTGAATATAGGCGATTCTAAATATATATATATCACTTTTTGAGGACTTTAAGGGAGGGATCTAAAGCAATATTAGTAGTAGGCAACTTTAGCACTCCAACATATCACTGGATAGATCTTACAGAGAAAAAAATCAACATGGAAACAGAGACCCTTAAACAACACACTAGATCAGATGGATTTAATTGACATTTATAGAACACTTCACCCCAAAGTTGCTGAATATACATTCTTTTCAAGTGCACATAGGACATTCTTAAAGATAGACCACATGTTAGGACACAATATAAGTCTCCACAAGTTCAAGAAAATGGAAATCATAACAAGCATCTTCTCTGATCACAATGGCATGAAACTAGAAACCAACTACAATAAAAACACTCAAAAACATTCAAACACATGGAGGCTAAATAGCATGTTATTAAACAACTAGAGGCCTGGTGCATGAAAATTCGTGCCATGGCGCGGGGGGGGGGGGTGTCCCTCAGCCCGGCCTGCACCCTCTCACAATCTGGGACTCCTTGGGTAGGGTCCCTAGGCCTGTCTGAGATCAGGGCCTATCAGGGCTTTCCTTTCCCCAGCTGCAGGCAGCTGGCCCTGCCCCTGCCGCTACCACTGCTGTGCAGTGCTGCACCCTCCTCCCCTGCCTCAGGTTGCCTCCCTCTGCAAGCCACAAGCATGGAGTGTGATGGCTTGGCTGGCCTGGGCCTCCCTCTGCAGGCCAATTGCTGGCCAGCCGCACCCCTGCCACAGAGTTGCCGGCCGGTGGCCTGGGTCTCCTTCTTTTTCCTTTTCTTTTCTTTTCTTTTCTATTCTTTTCTTTTCTTTCTTTCCTTTCTCTCTCTCTCTCTCCCCCTCTCTCCCCCCCCTTCTTATGTGCTTTGGAAGGGCACATGTTTACTGAGTGATACGGAATTGAGTACTATGAAGGATTTACCAGGATGGAAATGTACTGCACCCTGCCCCTGACACCCCCAACACCCAGGGACAGTACTTAGAAGTTATACGCAATGGCCATAACTGCTGAATATCTGTAACAAACAAATAATAGCATATGTATACTATATCACATTGAGTGATTAGAGAAATCCATTTATATATTGCTTGTATAAAATCTTTTTTTTTCTGTAAAAAATATTTTAAAAAACACACATAAAAAACATGTGCAGCTGAAAACCCTGCCAGGACAGCCAGTCTGTAAACATTCAGTGAGTATGTGCTTTGGAAGGGCACCCGTGCCTCATGCCCACAGAAACTCCAGCAAGGCCGGTGAGGGAACGTCCCGGCTGCCACTCCAGGCAGGACTGAGTTGGACCACAGTGGGTGGGTACAGCAGGGCCTGGCACTGTGCCCTTCTCCAGCCTTGCATCAGGATCAGGGTCAGGAATGGGAGCAGACAGATTGCAGTTTCACTCTGAGTTACATACTCAGCCTAATTTTGGTTGCAACTCATGGCTTTTCCTGGCTGCTTGGAGGTCCTTAGGGTGGGTGCCCTAGCGGTGAGGCTGGAGAAGTGCCCACAGCTGCCTGGTTGGGCATCTCTCCTGCCCAGAGCCTCTGTTCTGCTGCCTGCAATCCTTGCCCCAAGCAGAACAAGTCCCCCCTCAGGACTACTTTGGTCTCAGCACTTGGTCCTGCGTTTCATCAGCCTGGGTTTCTTCCCCTGGTGTGGCTGATCTGAGTTTCACAAAAAAGCCCGGCCAATGCTGGCTGTGCTGAGCCTCATTGAAGAGTTTTTCATGCAGCAAGGAGGAGCCCTCTGGGACCCTCCTCCTCCTGCCTCTTTCCATCTCCTCCTTCTCCTTCTCCAAGCCCATGGTCACTTCTTCTCCAGCTACTCCAGCAGTGGATTGCCTTCTGAGTCCGGGGTCTTAATGCTGTCGGTCCTGACAATGCAGGTGGGGCAATGCCAGTTGAGCATCAGATGAGCTGCTGCCACTCCTGCTTCAGCTCCTTCATCTGGGTTTTCAGCTCCACATTCATGAGTTCCAGCCACTCAGATTCCCGCTGCAGAAACCCCTTCTGCTCCTTCTTCTTGTTCTGGCATGGGGCTGCTGCCACTTTGTTCTTTTCCTGGCGACTTTTCCTCCACTCCTCTTCCTCGTCTAGCTCACTTCACAGGTTGTGGCCTCTTGCCCAGTTTCACCTCCAAGAAGTGCAAAGGGGTGATCATGGCCCCAATGTTGTGGATGTCAGCGTATTTCAGCTCCTCTGCAGTCAGGGCCAAGCTGGCGAGTCCGGTCAGGGGGCCGAGACCTGGTAGAGAGCCCGCAGTCATGGAAGGGTCTTGAATCTACCATAGCAGGATAGCATCATAGCAGGAGGAGTGGCAGTCCAGCCCTGCAGAAGCCGCGGGGGGAGGCTGCGATGCTGGGGCCTGGGCCAGGCTGCAGGCGCCATACCCTCTCAGGAACTGCCATGGCGCCAGCCCTGCCCTGCAGCGTCCACCGCTGACAGCTCCTCCCATCACAGATGCTGAGTGTCCCTCCCACAGGCTGTGCCCTGGGTCTCCCTCTTTGAGGCGATTGATCACGGGGCTCTGCCTGCCTGCCTCATTACCCCTAACCATTCACCTGCCTACCTGATCTCCCCTAACTGCTCACCTGCCCACCTGATCACCCCTAACTGCTGGCCTTGCCTACCTGATTTCCCCTAACCATTTGCCTGCCTATCTGACCACCCCTAACTGCTGGCTTGCCTACCTGATTGCCCCTAACTGCTGGCCTGCCTACCTGATTGCCCCTAACCACTCTGCCTGCCTGCCTGATTCCCATACCTGGTTGCTGGGGGGCAGGGCCATCCCAGTGAGGGCCTGTGATGGTTCTGGTCTCTGGTTGTTCTTATCGTTCTGCCATTATGGTCATTGGGCTTTTATTATATAGGATGATTGGCTTACCAATGAAACCAAGGAAGAAATAAAACAACTTCCTGGAAACAAATGAAAATGAACACACAACATCTCAAAATCTATGGGACACAGCAAAAGCAGTCCTGAGAGGGAAGTTCATAGTATTACAGGCCTGCCTCAAGAAACAAGAAAAAGCTCTAATAAACTATTTAACACTACAACTAAAAGAATTAGAAAGGGAACAAAAAGAGAAGTCCAGAGTAAGTAGAAGGAAAGAAATAATAAAATCAAACTGGAAATAAATGACATAGAGACTAAATAAAAAAATAAAAAAATCCAAGAGCTGCTTCTTTGAAAAGATAAACAAGATTGATGAACCTTTAGCTATACTCATCAAGAAACAAAGAGAGAGGACCCAAATAAATAAAATCAGAAATGAAAGAGGTGAAGTAACAACTGACACCATAGATTTACAAAGGATTATAAGAAAATACTATGAACAATTATATGCAAATAAATTGGACAACTTGGGCAAAATGGACAAATTCCTAGAAGCATACATGTATCCAAAACTCAATCAGGAAGAAGCAGAACACCTGATTAGGCCAATAACAACTAATGAAATTGAAGCAATAATAAAAATAAAATAAAAAACCTCCCAGCAAACAAAACCCCTGGTCCAAATGGTTTCATGGGGGAGTTTTACCAAACATTCAAAGAAGAACTAACACCTCTATTCCTCAAACTATTTCAAAAAATCCAAGAGAAGGGCACACTTCCAAGCTTTTTATGAGGTCAGCATTATCCTAATCCCAAAACCATATAGAGATGACAAAAAAAGTAAATTGCAGGTCAATATCCCTGATGAACATAGTCATTAAATCCTCAACAAAATATTAGCAAATTGGATCCAGCAACATATTAAAAAGATCACACACTATGACTAAGTGGAATTTATTCCAGGAATGCAAAGTTGGTACAATAGTTGCAAATCAATAAATGTGATACACCACATAAACAAATTGGAAGACAAAAATCACATGATCATATCAATAGATATAGAAAAAGCATTTGGCAAAATCCAACACCCATTTTTTATAAAACTCTCAGCCAAGTGGGAATAGAGGGATCATACAACAACATGATAAAGGCCATATATGAGAAACCTACAGCTAATATCATACTCAATGGGCAAAAACTACAAGCATTTCCCCTAAGAACAGGAACAAGACAGGGATGTCCGCTTTCACCACTCTTATTCAACATAGTTTGGGAGTCTTAGCAAGAGTGATTAGGCAAGAAGAAAAATATAAAAGGCATCCAAATTGGAAAGGAGGAAGTAAAATTGTCATTATTTGCAGATGACATGATATTGTACATAAACCCTAAAGACTCCAACAAAAAACTATTAGATTTAATAAATGAATTTGGCAATGTAACAGGATACAAAATTAGCATGCAGAAATCCATGGCATTTTTAAAAACAATAATAAATTCTCACAAAGAGAAACTAAACAAACAATCCAATTTATCATTGCAACAACAAAAAATTAAGGTACTTAGGAATAAACTTAACCAAGAAAATAAAAATCCTGTATTCAGAAAACTATAGGACATTGAAAAAAGAGATAGAGGAGGATATAAACAAGTGGAAGAATATATCGTGTTCATGTGTTGGTAGAATTAACATCATTAAATGGCCATACTCCCCAAAGCAATCTATAGATTCAATGCAATCCCTGTTAAAATACCAATGGCATATTTCACAAATCTAGAACAAACAGTTCAAAATTTATATACAAAAAAAGAAAAAGATCCTGAATAGCCTAGCAATCTTGAGAAAGTAGAATAAAATTGGAGGAATCACAGTACTGGATATCAAGCTATACTACAAAGCCATTTTAATCAAAACAGCCTGGTACTGGCACAAGAATAGGCATAGAGATCAATGAAATAGAAGAGAGATCCAGAAATCAACCCAAACAATTATGCTCAATTAATATTTGACAATGGAGGCAAGAGCATGCAATGGAGTAAAGACAGTATCTTCAATAAATAGTGTTGGAAAAATTGGGGAGGTACTTGCAAAAAAATGAAACTAGACCACCAACTTACACCAGACACAAGAATAAACTCAAAATGGATAAAAGATTTAAATGTAAGTTGTGAAATCATAGAAATACTAGAAGAAAATGTATTCAGCAAAATATCAGACATCTCATGTAGTTAAATTTCCCCTAGGGCAGTGGTCGGCAAACTCATTAGTCAACAGAGCCAAATATCAACAGTACTTCAAAATAGACGCGCCCAAGCCGAAAACCGACTTCTGTGCATGGGCCACGAAGTTTCAATCGCACTGTATGTGCGCCACACGTGGTATTTTGTGGAAGAGTCACACTCAAGGGGCCAAAGAGCTGCATGTGGCTCGTGAGCCGCAGTTTGCCGACCACGGCCCTAGGGCAAGAGAAACAAAGGAAAAAAATTTTTAAATGGGACTACATCAAAAGAAAAAGCTTCTGCACAGCAAAGGAAAACAGCATCATAATGAAAAGGGAACCCACTGTATGGGAGAACATATTTGCCAATGATACATTGGATAAGGGGTAAATTTCCAAAATATATAAAGAACTCATACAACTCAACAAAAGGAACACAAAAAAAATACAATTAAAAAATGGGAAGAATACCTGAATAGATAGTTCTCCAAAGAGGACAGACAAGTGGCCAAGAGACACATGAAAAAATGTTCAATATTACTAATCATCAGAGAGATGCAAATTAAAACTACCACTTCACACCTGCCAGAATGGTTATCATCAATAAATCAACAAACAAATGCTGATGAGTATATGGAGAGAAAGGAACCCTAGTACACTATTGATAGGAATGCAGACTGGTACAACCGCTATGGAAAACAGTATGTGGTTTCCTCAAAATTAAATATGGAACTGCCATTTGACCCCGTGATCCCACTTCTAGGAATATGTACTAAGAAGCCCGAAACACCAATTAGAAAGAATATGTGAACCCCTATGTTCATAGCAGCATCCTTTACAATAGCTAAGATCTGGAAACAGCCCAATTGCCCACCAGTAGATGAATGGATAAAATAACTGTGGTGCATTTACACAATGAAATACTGTGTAGCTGTAAAAAAGAAGAATTTCTTGCCCTTAGAGATAGCATTAAGGGACCAGGAGAGTATTATACTAAGTGAAATAAACTAGTCAGAGAAAGACAAGTATCACATGATCTCACTTATGTGTGAAATCTAATGAACAAACTAAACTGACAAACAAAATAGAGCCAGAGTCATTGACATATGCAATAGACTGATGTATAGCAGAGGGAATGAAGTGGGTGTGGGGGGTTGGGAAGAAATTAACCAAAGAACTTATATGCATACTAGAGGCCCGGTGAATGAATTCATGCACCAGTGGGGTCCCTTGGCCTGGCCTGCGGGATCAGGCCAAAACCGCTCTCCAACATCCCCCGAGGGGTCCCAGATTGCGAGAGGGCTCAGGCCAGGCCGAGGGACCCCACCAGTACACGATTGGGGCTGGGGAGGGATGCGGGAGGTTGGCCAGTTGGGGAGGGACTGCAGGAGGGCTCCAGGGCATGTCCAGCCCATCTCGCTCAGTCCCCATCAGCCGGACCCCCGCAGCAAGCTAATCTACCGGTCGGAGCATCTGCCCCGTGGTGGTCAGTGTGCATCATAGCAACTTGTTGACAGATCGACTGTCTGCCCCCTGGAGGTCAGTGCACATCATAGCGAGCGGTTGAGTAGTCTTAGCATATCATTAGGATATTACACTTTGATTGGTTGAATGGATGACTGAATGACCAGACACTTAGCATATTAGGCTTTTATTATATAGGATATGCATAATACATGGACACAACTAATAGTGTGGTGAAGTCCTGGGGAGGGTGTCAATGGGGGGAAAAAGGGTATGTCTGTCATATTTTCAACAATAAAGTTACATTAAAAATATATACTATCTAATAAAAGAGAAACATGGTAATTAGCCGTACATCCGCTACCCTTCCCATTGGCTAATCAGGGCGATATGCAAATTAACTGCCAGCCAAGATGGCGGCCAGCAGCCATGCACTGAAGCGAACAGGGAGGCTTGCTTGCTCCAGTGAC
>NW_005370346.1:209786-210888 GCF_000412655.1 Myotis brandtii
ACCAGGGGCTGCACCTAGGGATTGGGCCTGCCCTCTGCCACCCGGGAGCAGGCCTAAGCCAGCAGGTCATTATCTCCTGAGGGGTCCCAGACTGCGAGAGGGCACAGGCCGGGCTGAGGGACCCCCTCTCCCCGCCGAGTGCACAAATTTTTGTGCACCGGGCCTCTAGTATATATATAAATTGATAGTTCCCTGTAAAGATTTGTCTCTCCATTTTTTGAAGGAAAAATTAAGCCACAAATACATATGTTACCAACTTTAGAAAATAATAGACAACTTTACCTAATAAATTTGAAAATTTACATGAGAAGTAGAAGTTCTTAGAAAAAATACCATAACTGCATGAGTACAGGAGAAACAGAAAACATAGACTCTTAGAACAAAACAGAAACTGAATTATCAATTTCAATTATGTATACACACACACACACACACACACACACACACACACATCACAGGTCAAGATGAAAAAAGTTCTACCAAACTTTGAAAAGACAATGATTTACACAAATTCTTCTAAGGAAGAAAAAGAGGAATACTCACAGACAAATTTTATGAGACTACGGCAATCTTAAATCCAAAATATGGCAAGAGTATGTGAAGGGAAAATTGAAGAACAACCTCAGCAATACGCATAGATGTAAAAAACCTAAAGATAATATTACTGAGTAGCAACTAACGGTGAACAGAAAAGATATAAAGATGGGTTTGTATCAGGAATACAAGGTTGGTTCAACATTGAAAATTGTACTATGTAATTTACAACATTAACACATGAAAAACTAAAAAACATGTCTTAAAACTCAAAACTTTAGTAAGTAGAATTGAAAGGGTATTTGCTAAAAACCTGTAAACATCGGAATCTACACTAATAAAAGAGAAACATGGTAATTAGCGTACGACCGCTACCCTTTTCATTGGCTAATCAGTGAGTATATGCAAATTAACTGTCAGCCATGATGGCGGCCAGCAGCCAGGCACTGAAGCGAGCAGGGAGGCTTGCTTGCTGCAGACTCCAACGTTCCCCGCCTCACTTGCCGGCCTCTCATCTGCAAGTCTAAGCAACTATATACTATGTTGCAAATAAGAAGCTAAACAAAAC
>NW_005370346.1:212333-213679 GCF_000412655.1 Myotis brandtii
AGGGCACAGGCCGGGCTGGGGGACCCCCCTCCCCCCCCCAGTGCACAAATTTTTGTGCACCGGGCCTCTAGTTATTAATAAAAAAATATTAAAGCATTCTCATTGAGACCAGAAGTTGACAAGTACTAGTACACCTGCTATCACTACTTTAGTTCACACCATACTGAAGATTGAAGACAGGTTAACAAAAACAAAAAGAAATTAAGGGCATAAGAATTTAAAATGAAGAAACTGCCATTATTCACAGATTACCTGCTCACAGAATAAAATCCAAAGAAATCTAAAATGTATTATTATTAGCAGGACGGCTTAGAAATGTTGCTGGATATAAAGTCAATGTATACAACTTGACTTCATTTTTACATACAAACAACAAATAGAAAATATAGACAACATTTAACATAGCATCAAAATCAATATGCCTAGGAATTTATCTAACAGAAGATGTGCATGGGTTTTATAGAGAAAATTATAAAACATATTGAATGAGACCTGGCCAGTTGGACTCGGTGGTTAGAGCACCTGCCTGCAGACCAAAGGGCACGTGCCCTAGTTAAGGGCCCGTACCTTGGTTGCAGGTTTCCCAGCCCTGGTAGGGGCACATGTGGAAGGCAACCAATTGATGTGTCTCTCTCAGTTGTTGAGGTCTTAATCTTTCTCTCTCCTCCTCTGCCCTCCCTTCCACTCTCTCTAGAAAGTAACGGAAAAAATATCCACAGGTAAGGATTAATTTTAAAACCTAAATAAATGGAGATAAATCATATTTACAAAGAGAAAAACTGGTATATAAAATAAATAAATGAACAAATCAAAAGCCAATAGCTCTCTTGTTTTCTGGTAGAAATTGACAAGCTGACCCTAAACTTTATTTGGATGGCCAAAGGGCAAACAAAAGATTCTAAAGAACATAAGCAAGACATAGGTACCTGCCCTAACAGATATTCAGTGTTATAATAAAGTATTTTAATTAAAGATAGGCTGGGCATAAAGAAACAGAGATGGGTGGAATAGAGCTCAAAATTAAACCCCTAGGCTCTCCCTCCTGGAGGAAGCCTGTGACTTTCCCTTCCTGCCACATCTCTCCTCCTGCCCAGGTGCGTTACTATTACCTTACTCACTCCTAAGCTCTGAGGGCCCTTCCTTTACCTCTATAACTTGTTTTCTAAGCCCATTTCTTCTACAAATTACTTCTTCTATCTCTTATATTCCAAATAAATCTTCTCTTATAGTTTAAAAAAATCAGAACCATAAATATACTATAATCTGATATAGTATACTAGAGGCCCGGTGCACAAAAATTTGTGCACTCGGGGGGGGGGGGCCCCCCGCCCGGCCCGTGCCCCCTC
>NW_005370346.1:214829-217694 GCF_000412655.1 Myotis brandtii
TCACTGGAGCAAGCAAGCCTCCCTGTTCGCTTCAGTGCATGCTGCCGGCCGCCATCTTGGCTGACAGTTAATTTGCATAAGGATATGCTGATTAGCCAATGGGAAGGGTAGTGGTCATACGCTAATTACCATGTTTCTATTTTATTAGTGTAGATAACATTCAGAACAATGAACAAAGAGGGCTCATTTATTTAATAAATATCTATGACATCTGCTTTTCTATAGGTACTAAAATTAAATTTACTTCAATCTCAAAAATCAAGTTCAATTATATTATGGCCCTAAATATAAAAGGAAAATCTTTAAAAGACAATTTAAGAGTATATATATGATTTTGGAATATAGAAAGCTTTAAAACAAAATATCAAAAATATAAACTACAAATCTACGTATATAAATAGCCAGGGTCAGTAACTTCCGCAAAGACCAAGGCTCAACCCAACACCAGAAGTCAGTGCTGGGTTGCCAGGGGGTGCAACGACCCAGCACTGACTGCTGAGGGGGCTGCAGATCAGGCCAGGAGAGAGGCCAGAAGAGAGAGAGGCAGGGTCTGATCAGCAGCCTCTGTGGCAGCTGTTAATCAGCAGTTGCCTCTCTCTTCCTCCTGGCTTCACCAGCAGCCAGGCCTCTGTTTCTCTCCAGGCCTCCAGGGGGGCTGCTGATCAGCCATGCCTCTTTGATCAGGCCCAGAGATAGGCCTGGAGATGCTGAGTGGCATAGAAACCGACCAATCAAAACCAAATCTGGGTTAAGTGCCAGGAGCCAATGGCAGCCTAGGAGGTGGAGCTTTTGATGCTGACTGGCATAGAAACCGACCAATCAGAACCTAATCTGGGTAAACTACGAAGGCAGAACCTAAGGTGGGGGCTAAGGAGGGGTTTTAAGGACAACAGCTATTTGGTGTAAGGTGTAAGAAAACGGTTCAATTTTTTAATGACTGTTTTGGCAGTATAGTGCATATGGCTGGCTATCAGTCCAGATATAGGGATTATGTGTTTTTGTCTGCCAAGAGCATCTCCTCCTGATGAAAAAGGCTCCCCCCCCCCACCCATTTAAGCAATCCTATCCTATATAATCTATCTATACTAATAAAAGTGTAATATGCTAATTAGATCAGGTCGACCGGCTATCTTTCGGACTTCCTTCAGGACAAAGCCATGGTGGTGGGGGCTGAGGCAAAGTCAGTTAAGGGCAATCAGGCTGGCAGGGGAGGGCAGTTGGGGGCAAGACCAAGCTGGCAGGGGAGGGCCGTTGAGGATGAGATCAGGCCTGCAGGGGAGGGTCGTTAGGGGCGAGATCAGGCCGGCAGGGGAGAGCATTTGGGGGCAAGATCAGGCCAGCAGGGGAGGGCAGTTGGAGGCAGGATCAGGCCAACAGGGGAGGGAAGTTGGGGCGAGATCAGGCCGGCAGGGGAGGTCAGTTGGGGGCAAGATGAGGCTGGCAGGGGAGGTCAGTTGGGGGCAAGATGAGGCCGGCAGGGGAGGACAGTTAGGGGTGATCAGGCTGGCAGGGGAAGGCAGTTAGGGGCAATCAGGCAGGCAGGCAAGTGAGCGGTTAGTAGCCAGCCATCCCAGATTGCAAGACGGGTGTCCAACCACCGGTTTAGGCCTGATCCCATAGGGGCCTAAACTGTCAGCCAGACATCCCCCAAGGGGTCCCTGATTGGAGAGGGTGCAGGCTGAGCTGAGGGACTCCCCCCCTCCGGCCCGTGCACAAATTGGGGGCAAGATCAGGCCGGCAGGGGAGGGCAGTTAGGGGTGATCAGGCAGGCAGAGGCAGTTGAGGGCAAGAACAGGCCGACAGGGGAGAGCAGTTGGGTTGATGTTGGGGGCCAGATGTAAGCTGGCAAGGTCCTTGCACCTGAAGGGGCTAGCAAGGCTGGAACCCTTACCCACACAGTTTTCCCAGACTTGTTTGGATGGCGATTATCAGTAGAATGAGAGCAACATTTGTAGAATGAGAACAGCCTTTCATAGCTTACCAAGAAGTCTGTAACTATTTACTGAGATTTGCTGTACTGAGAACTTGTCTTTCTGCTGTGTCTCTCCCTTAGAGATTAAGAGGAACAAAGAATACATTCCTCTTGACAGACCTCCTATTCAGTGTGTTATGTATAAATAAAGTAAAACAGTTACTGAAGACTTCCCATAATCCCTCTGTATATAGAAATAAGCCAAAAGGAAATGTTATTTAAAAATATTATCTTAAATTTAATAAAAAGAAGAAATTTTAAAATTTTGAAGTATCTTCCACTAATATTTATAAGATAATCTAATGATTTGCTATTAAAATACCAAATCTAAAAATAAGTACAATCACCATAAATATTTAATAACTTTGACTTAATATACATAGCCTTACGGCACTATCAATCCACATCCAAGAAGTAACCTGTAGATTACCTAGTATAAAAGAAAAAGATTTTTTTTTAATTGAAGTTTTCCAAGTATAACCCAGCAGGAGGAAGAGGAGCCAGACAACAAACAGCCCGGAGACCACCTGGGGCATAGTAAAGAAGATGCCTGAAGCCTGAGAACATCTTTCTTGCCATGCTAGCAGTAATCATCTATACGGTAATATTACCTAGGGCAAATATAGAAGTATTTCAGACTTATGCTCCTGACCCTTCATGGGTAAGAACCCTTACGTGGGATGATCCCCCACCTAATATAGTATCCAGTAGGTACATAAATAGGGCAAGGAAATAGGGGACTGTCACTACTTGCTCCTGGGAGAGGTACAGAAAATATAACTAAGAGCTTGTCTATACAAAAAGAAATTGACAGCCAGTTTAAAATTGAATTGCCATGGCCTAGAGCAGCCGTGGGCAAACTACGGCCCGCGGGCCGGATCCGGCCCGTTTGA
>NW_005370346.1:217786-223486 GCF_000412655.1 Myotis brandtii
GGATCCGGCCCGTTTGGAATGAATAAAACTAAAAAAAAAAAAGCCCGTACCCTTTTATGTAATGATGTTTACTTTGAATTTATATTAGTTCACACAAACACTCCATCCATGCTTTTGTTCCGGCCCTCCGGTCCAGTTTAAGAACCCATTGTGGCCCTCGAGTCAAAAAGTTTGCCCACCCCTGGCCTAGAGCAAAGAATATCTTTACATGATATTATTCTACAAAAGCTCATTAATTAATTTTTAAATTTTACAATGGCATATTGTACATTTATCCCAAACAAACTTACAAACTAATTCTTTAAATATTTAGCAGCAATTTAATAAGGATTTTATCCCTTCCACTGTGTGGAAGGCCCCCAAGGAAGGCACTTGAGCATTCTATATTGACCTCTCTTGACCTTTTTACCAAGGGGGTCCCTCTTCCAATTGCCCATAGCTGTTACCTAAGCTCTCTGTTCATGCTGAGGTTGAAGCCTCATGGTGGCTGGTACCATGGATCTCTCTTGCCCAGTGGCGTAAGCTGGGCCCTCTCTGTAGAAGAAATCTGGGTTCCCCATGATCAATGCTGGGGCCCTGTCAGCAGGCAAGGGGATCCAAAAGCAGTTCCTGGGCATGGAGGCCACAGGGGCATACGCTACCAAGGAGACAGAACTAAACCTCACATCACCCTGCTTGGCCCCGGAGAATGGCTGGTTAGTCAATGACGGGTAAGACCCCTCAGGGAGGGGCGACCTAAGACAGGCACAGTCGCAGGGGGCCTCAGGGGAGAACTTGGGGGTCAACAGACGTGGGGAAGAGATCCTCACCCCCCCAACTATGCAGGGGTTTGAACACTCGCCCCTTCTGAGGGAGGTCTTCTGCCCCCATGGCTGCTTCCCAATTCCCATGCCCAGCTCAAATCGAGACCCAGATAACAGAAAGAGACTTAGCCCAGCCGAGATTGATACCCAGATAACAGAGACTTAGCTAACAGCAGCTACCCTATATCTAAATCCAGCTTAACACCAGGAATGCTCAGGGCCTTCTCAAGGATGCAAAATAATCCTTTTCATTAATATTTACAGTATAAATTAAAATTGTTATTAAAATATTTACTCTAACAATAAAATAATAGTCAAGTTTTCAGATTAATTAAAATTAGCTTAAGTAGTATTAACCAAAATTATCATTTCATGGAAAAATTGCTTAACATACAAAAACCTAAAGCAGTCATATTTTTGTACAAAAAATTAAAATTTAAAGTTATCTAGACTGCATTATAAAATTTCCAAAAACCTCCTAATATTAAAAAACAAAGAAGGGGGATAGTGGAATAATAACCTACTAAGTAAATGCCTTAATTGCTTTAAAATTTTTACTTGAAAATTAATTTTTTTTATTTGTAATGCTAACAGCAAGACACACATGAAAAACATACGTGGTGTCAAAATAAGCCAAAGGAAATTCATTTGAGCAAAAATAATTATGAACCTTTGGTCGAGAATACATTTGTATATTTTCAGAAAACAACTCCATGACCATGTAGATTCCTGCAACAGAGAGGAATTATCAGGACTGCTCCAGCCACAGAATAGCAGTGGCCCCGTGAGACAACAAGAAGAGAAGCAGTCCAGAAATGAAGACGGTGACAATGCTTTATCATGCTAGCAGTCAGCAGCTGTGCATCGCTGCAGGTTGCCCAGGACCAAACCAGAGAGAGTCGGAACTACATTGCCACCATTTGTCCACCATCCAGAACTGAAATATTACTGCTGACATGTACACATAAAAAAACTGTCGGACACTGAAACATGAACTTCGCCTAAAAAACAAAGAAGGGGGATCTGTTGGGGGCCAGATGTAAGCTGGCAAGGTCCTTGCACCTGAAGGGGCTAGCAAGGCTGGGACCCTTACCCACACAGTTTTCCCAGACTTGTTTGAATGGCGATTATCAGTAGAATGAGAGCAACATTTGTAGAATGAGAACAGCCTTTCATAGCTTACCAAGAAGTCTGTAACTATTTACTGAGATTTGCTGTACTGAGAACTTGTCCTTCTGCTGTGTCTCTCCCTTAGAGATTAAGAGGAACAAAGAATACATTCCTCTTGACAGACCTCCTATTCAGTGTGTTATGTATAAATAGGATTGTGTGGCTAATAAAGTTGCTTCAGTTCATCGAGAGAGCTGGAGTCCTCCCAACCCTGCTTTCCTGTCTTTCTTTCTTTTCTCAATTCCCACCTCCCTACCTCAGCCCAGCTCAACCTGTCAGGCTGGCCTTGACAGGTTGAGATCAGGCCGGCAGGGGATGGCAGTTAGGGGAGATCAGACAGGCAGGCAGAGGCAGTTAGGGGCAATTAGGAAGGCAGGCAGAAGCAGTTAGGGGCGATCAGGCAGGCAGGCAGGTGAGCGGTTAGAAGCCAGTGGTCCCAGATTGCGAGACGGATGTCCGACCGCCAGTTTAGGGATGTCTGACCACAGGGATCAGGCCTAAACTGGTAGTCAGACATCCCCCATGGGGTCCCCAATTGGAGAGGGTGCAGGCTGGGCTGAGGGAACCCCATACCCCCGCCCCCCCATGCACAAATTTCATGCACCGGGCCACTAGTGTACGTACAAAAGACAACCTTCTTAAAAATGGGCAAAAGACTAGAGAGGAAATCCAAATGGCCATTATAAATATTAAAATATGCTCAATTTCTTTTAGTAATCAAGATAATTCAGATTAAAATATAAAGAAATAATATTTTATACCCAGAAGGTTAGCAAAAAATTTTTTTAATTTGTCTATTCCAAGTGTGGAACAATGACCAACCTTACACACAATTGTTAGAAATGTAAATTAGTACAAACACTTTGGAAAGTAAAATAACATTATCTAGTAAATTCCTGGCTGTATTCTCTAAATGAACTCCAGCATATGTGTACTAGCAGTCACATTTACTAAGATTCATAGCACTAACATAAAACTGAAACAATTCCAATGACCTTAAATGGATAAAGTGTCATACATTACATTTCAGAAGAAAAAAATATTCCATGAACCACAGAAACTAAAATCAGCATGGATGAATCTCAGTAATACAATTTTGAGTTTTAAAAAGTCAGAATTACATACACAATTCTGTGCATAAAAAGTTGAAAATAAGGATATATGATACAACTATAAAGAAAAGCCAATAAATTATAAGCAAAATTGGTTCTCCAATGAGAGGTGAGAATGAACCATGGGTATGAAGTGGTATATCATTGGGCAGAGGCCTTTAAGGGCCTCAAATGGCACTGACAATTTTCTATTTCTTACACTAAGAAGTAGGTTTATGGGTTTTTTGTTCTAATACTATTTAAACTACACATGCATGCTAATATATATTTATGTGTGTGAGAGTTATTTAATAATAATTAATTTAAAATAATATATATTTAATACTATGATTCTACATCAAATTTTTTTCTCAGAAAACTGAACAAGGATATATATATAAAACATGGGAAGAAGTAGTGATAGTTGAGTGGGGAGTGATATTGACAGAGATGTTTATAAAGACCCTGATTTTTTTCTGAACTTCAGTTTTCCATTTTATCTTAATGCTTCCTATCTGTATGAAAATCCTTCCTGTGCCACAAAGATAAACTCATAGTATGTGCATGTTTTCTAGCTTCTGACCTGTGTTTTTGCTTAAGATCATCATCTTCCAGTTACCCAGATTCCTCTGCCTCTCACCTTTTTCTGTGAGTTTCCCATTTATGTCAGCTTTCTCTCCAGATATTCCATTTATAGCTATATCATAACTCTGGAACTAGCCTACTAATTATTTATTTATATAAGTGTATAACACCCTAGTATCTTGCAAGTACCTCGTTTAAAGTACAATTTCAAAATATGTTGATTAAAGGGAAAATAAGCTGACCATTAAGAGAAAATGAGGCATTTAGATGTATACTACTAGTAGCAGTAGTAGCTAACATCTATTGAGTTCATAATATGAGGTAGGAACTGTTCAAAGAATTTTAAAGTGTTACCCCATTTTACATATGATGAAACAAAAGCACAGAGAGGTTAGTAACTTTCCCCAAATTTTCCTGCATGTGTCAGGATTTCAACCTGGTACATCAGTTACAGCTATCTGTCCAGTTTAAAAGTTTATCAGATTAGGAAAATATTTTTTTAAAAGACTGAGAGAGGCTTATGAAACTGGGAAGAAACTGTACTCAGAGAATAGATAAGTGAGTTATTAGAAAGAAGGGGGCAAAATGTTAAAGGAGAGACAGTTATGAATAATAAATTGGGAGAACACCCTAAAAGGCCCTGAGCTTCTACTAAGACCTAGAACATTTGAGAACATGCCAACAAAGAAAAGTGATGGGGTGACACAAACAGAGCTGTACCCTGCAAAGGTTTTGCCTAATTCTTCTTCACCCACCTGAGCACAAGTCTTTTGCCAGCTCTTTCTTCACCATCCAGGGCTCTTTTCCTTGTTCCAACAATAATATCACACTTGGCTTAGAGAAACAAAGTCCTGCATATATAAAAAGAAACAGAATTTGGTCATGCTGTGGATATCTCAGAACTCACATCCAATCCTTTGTTCATCAGGGAAGAGACATGTATTCAAAGCATAGGGAAAATGAAGCTTCCAACATAGGTTAATAATAGACCTGTCCACTGCCAACTCCACAAATATTTATAAATCATTATTTGGTACAAGCAGTACACATTCAACCAAGCACTGCAGATGCTATCCAAAAAATCATAATGGTGGTAGCAAAGAGCCCCTTATGAATAGAAGCTTAATTCTTACCCAGTGATACCAAGATCCTGTAGTTCTCCAACATCACATTACTGTACAGATGCCTTTGAGAAGAATTTAGACAATCCCATTCCTCTTGGGAGAAGTCTACAGCCACATCCCCAAAGGTCACCAACTCCTGAAGTGAAATAAGTGGAAGTAAAATAACCTCATCTCTTACCACACTTAACTCATTCATTTTGCCCCAGGCACAATGGGGTCTCCCTGATATTACCTCAAATATGTAAAGCATGATCCCCCTTAGGGCTTTTGTACTTCTCGGATCATTCTGTATAAAAATATCAATGCTCATGCCTCAGTTCTCTATTCACGAACCCTCGTTATTTTTCTTGATAGCACTTAATATTTTTGTTATTTATTGTCTGTCCCTCACCTCCACTACAATATAAGCTCCATGAGGGCAAAGCATGTTTTTGTTTCAGCCACTGCTGTATTCCCAGGTACAGAACAGTATCTGGCACAGGTGAGGTATTCAAACATGCATTGAATAAACTGAATTAATAAATGAATGGTTTGAAAAGTTCAAGAACCTGTAAGAGGATTAAAAGTGGGACCAGAAAGTATATACTATATCTCTAAAAAATGTGGTAGACCACATTAAAATTCAAGTACTTCAATCAAGAGAACCTTACACTTTATGTAAAGGAATAGATGTTTCACTCATAATACTACTTCTGCCTAAATAGGTTGGGCAAAATTCTTAAAAACTTGCAAGTCATGCTGATTCCAGATTTCTATAATGTGATCACTTGCTGATGAAATTAATATAATGTGTGTGTGTGTGTGTGTGTGTGTGTGTGTGTGTGTGTAATCTACACTAATAAAAGAGAAACATGGTAATTGGCGTACGACCGCTACCCTTCCCATTGGCGAATCAGCATATCCTTATGCAAATTAACTGTCAGCCAA
>NW_005370346.1:224558-228390 GCF_000412655.1 Myotis brandtii
GCGCCCCAACTCCCCAATCAGCCCTGCTCTGAGCCCGACCAGGGGCTGCACCTAGGGATTGGGCCTGCCCTCTGCCACCCAGGAGCAGCCCTAAGCCAGCAGGTCGTTATCTCCCGAGGGGTCTCAGACTGTGAGAGGGCACAGGCCGGGCTGAGGGACCCCCCCTCCCCCCGCACAGTGCACAAATTTTTGTGCACTGGGCCTCTAGTATATATATATTTTTTTACAAAATTGAAAGAGGTAAATCTGTCATGGCAAGAAAAGACTTCATTATTGGTCATTTGAAATAATTTTGTCATAGTTAAAGAAACTCTCTCTGCCAAATAAAAACTCTTGCCCTGACCGGTTTGGCTCAATGGATAGAGCGTTGGCCTGTGGACTCAAGGGTCCCGGGTTCGATTCTGGTCAAGGGCATGTACCTTGGTTGCGGGCACATCCTCAGTGGGGTGCGTGCAGGAGGCAGCTGATGGATGTTTCTCTCTCATCGATGTTTCTAACTCTCTCTCCCTCTCCCTTCCTCTCTGTAAAAAATCAATAAAATATATTTTTAAAAAAATAAATAAAAACAAATAAATAAAAACTCTTAAAGTGTTTTTCACCACTCAGTAACTTTTATTCTTAATTATATGAAGTAGTTTGTGAATTTTGCCCTCTCTGTTCTGCCATTAACATATCTCATATGTTGCAGAAACATTCCTGTTAAGAGTTTGGTTCATATGGTATATATGCTTTCAAAAAATGTCTTTTTTAGTTTATATAAATACAGGGTGTCCCAAAGCAATATATACACACTTTGAATGATTATAAAGTCATTTTCAAAATTTAAAAGAATCTACAGAAATGAATAAATTTTTTGTCCTATGCCTGTTTTGAAACTGATAACTGTTCTGGTCCAGGCACTGCTGATAAAATGAAACAATGGAATTACAAGCATATGAATCATTTTATTCATTATTTATGCAACAGAAAGACACCTAGTTTTATGCCTCATGAAGTCAGACTATATCAATCACACTATCCCTCATTTCAGTTATCTACCAATTCCTGGTAGATACCAAGTTTCTGTCATTCCTTGAACATATGGCTCACTGTCACTCTTCCCAATGCTATTCCTGTTATAATCTTTGGTCATTTCAATACCCATAAAATAATCCTCACAACAGCCTGGCCTCTCAGTTCTCCAACCCCCTCTCCTTCAATAATGCAGTCCTCTACACTTCTAAAGTCACACTTCCATCATAATGCCCAGACCTTTTCATTGCCAAACCCTCCATAATCTCAACTCTTTAACTCTGACTTCCATCTTCTATATTCCAACTTTAGCTCTATGGTATCCCAATTAGGATAATTTTTCATCCCAACTGAACCTACAGATCATTGATCTTGCCATGTTTTCACTGCTCTTCATCCCTGCATACCCTCACTTCCTAGCACAACCATTTGTTATAATCATCCCATTCATACATCCTCAGCTTACTTGCTCCTTTCTCACCTGGTTTAACCATAGCCATTTCTCAGCATATACTCCATTTCTATACAGTACACAGGTAAACATACTGGAGAAAATCATACCAACCATACTAACTGGTCTCACTTTAAAGTCATGATCACTAACCTCAAGTAGGCCAAAATGCTACCTACACAATATATTTTTCTAGTCCATGTATTCTACTATTCTCCTAAATGACCATTTAATACTTTCTCCTCTCCTCAAATCTTTGATATCTCCTCCCCCATCCTTATTTTTAGTTGGTAATCTTAAGTTCTGTTCCACTGGAAAAAAAAAAGCCATTTTAAGAGAATTTCCACAAACTCCCACAGCATCTATACATCTACCTGCACCTGTGCCTATATACTCTTAACTTGTTCCTGTTATTATAAATGAACAGCCTGCCTTCCTAGCAAATGCTAACCTCTCCACTTATACACTAAACCTCAGCTCCTCTGACCTACTCAAGTAGTGTTCCAGCAATTCTCTCCTTTCGCTTTTTCACCTTCAAGTTTCCATTTCTACAGAATCAACATCAGCCTAAGACATATACTCATCTTTAAAAAACTTTGTCCACCAGTTTCTCCTTCAGTCACCACCCATTTCTCTTTTTTGCTTATAGCTAAACTATTTTATAAAGTTGTCTATACTTTTATTTCTATCCCCACCATGAAGAGGAATTACATAATATAACCTGTGTAACAGGATCACTTCAGTTACTCTGTTGAGAACAGACTAGAAGAGAGTAAGTTAGGAGAGTATAGCAATGATCTAGTTGAGAGATGATGATGTGACCAGGAAAAAAAAAAGTGTTGGTATTAAGAAGTGGTCAGATTCTAGATATCTTTTGAAGGTGGAAGACTTCTAGCTTGAGCACTTCAAATAAGGAATATGTAAGAATTTTCCAATTGGTTTCCCTGCCTCTATCTTTGTCACATTAGGTTTAGTCTAAGTCAGCGGTTCTCAACCTGTGGGTCACGACCCCTTTTGGGGTCGAACGACCCTTTCACAGGGGTCGCCTAAGACCATCGGAAAACACATATATAATTACATATTGTTTTTGTGATTAATCACTATGCTTTAATTATGTTCAATTTGTAACAATGAAATTGGGGGTCACCACAACATGAGGAACTGTATTAAGGGTTGCGGCATTAGGAAGGTTGAAAACCATTGGTCTAAGTAGCAGTGAGAGTGATCCTATTAAAATGAGAATCAGATCATTTGATTCCTGTGCTCTGAAACAGTGGTCGCCAACCAGCGGTCTGCGGACCACTGGTGGTCCGTGAGGTCTGAAAGGTTGGCAACCACTGCTCTAAAACATCCAAAGGCTCGTTTCATTCAGTTTGAGATATCTATTATATAATCAAATGAAGATACTAAGTAGGTAGTTGGATATACAAGTCTGGATTATAGGAGAGAGGTCTGGTGTACAATTTGGAAGTTATTGGCATATAGATGGTATTTAAAGCTGTGAGACAGGATAATATCAACAAAAGAGTGACTGTAGACAGAGCACAGAGGAGGACCAAGGATTAAACCCTCTTAGTTAATAGGTACTTATTAAAAATTTGTTGAATGAATGTTTGGGCAGAGACTAAAGAAGTTGGTCTGTATCTGAGGGAACAGCATTCCAGGCAGTGGGAATAGCAAGTGTAAGGCCATGAGTTAAGAATATATCCAACTCACTACAAGGAAGCTAGTATGGCTGGAACCAAGTAAGTTATAGACAGGGTGAGAAAAATTAGATGAGGTCAGAGGGCCAAATTATGTTGGGCCTTGTTAGCCAAGGGAAATACTTCAGCATTTATCCTGAATGGGTAAAAATCCATTGGAGAGTTGTAAGAAGTAACATAATCGATTACACAGAAAAAGCTTCAGCAAAAGAAAAACTAAGGTCTGCTTATTTCATATAGCAGAACAATATTTCAGGAAAAAACACCAACTCACCTGGTACATGGTTTTAAGGTCAAGAGCCATTCTATCCTTTTCTTGGCTCTTCTGTTGGGAAATGGCAGTGTTCTTAGATGACTAAGATGGAAAAGAGAACATGAGAAACTAGGTTTTTCTCGCAGCATCCAAAATCACTAGCCTAAGGTTTGAAGCTTCTCTCCTCCTGTAAAGAGAGGAGCTCCTGGTTAGCAAGGCTCAGTGGTTAAGCATGAACCTATGAACCAGGAAATCACAGTTTGATTCAGGGTCAGGGCACATGCCTAGGTTGTAGGCTGGATACCTGGTGTGGGGCATGTACAGAGCAGCCAATCGATGATTCTCTCTCATCATTGATGTTTCTCTCTCTCCCCCTTCCTTCCTCTCTGAAATATATATATAAAAATTATATAT
>NW_005370346.1:229827-235611 GCF_000412655.1 Myotis brandtii
CCCCAACTCCCCAATCGGCCCTGCTCTGAGCCTGACCAGGGGCTGCACCTAGGGATTGGGCCTGCCCTCTGCCACCTGGGAGCAGGCCTAAGCCAGCAGGTCATTATCTCCTGAGGGGTCCCAGACTGGGAGAGGGCACAGGCCGGGCTGAGGGACCCCCTCTCCCCCCACCAGTGCACAAATTTTTGTGCACCGGGCCTCTAGTATATATATATTTTAAGAGAGGAGCACACGCAGCCACTGTGGAAAACAGTATGGAGTGTCCTCAAAAAATTAAAAATGGAACTCCCATTTGACCATGTGATCCCAATCTAGGAATATATCCCAAGAAACTAGAAACACCAATCAGAAAGCATATATGCATCCCTATGTTCATAGCAACACAATTTACAATAGCTAAGATTTGGAAACAGCCTAAGTGCCCATCAGCAAATGTGTGGATTTAAAAACTGTGGTACATCTACACGATGGAATACTATGCTGCTATAAAAAGTAAGGAACTCCTAACATTTGCAACAGCATGGATGGTCCTGGAGAGCATTATGCTAAGCGAAATAAGTCATGCAGAGAAAGATAAGTATCACATGATCTCACTCATTTGTGGAATATAATGAACAACATAAACGGATGAACAATAACAGATCCAGAGACATAGAAACATGAAACAGACTGTCAAACCTCAGAGGGAAGGCAGGGGCGGGCGGTAGGGGAGGAAAGGGGTAAGAGATCAACCAAAGGACTTGTATACATTCATATAAGCATAACCAATGATCACAGACAGTAGGAAGGTGAGAGCATGTGCTGGGGGGGAGGAGGGGGGTGGGAGCGGCGGAGAAGAGGTCAAAGGGGGGAAAGGGAGACATATGTAATACTTTGAACAATAAAGAATTTAAATTTAAAAAAAAAGAGAGCATAATGGAAACCTGGGAATTTATTTGCATACCATTTAATCCATGCCTAAATCACTTCCTAATTTATTTTTTTAACAATAGATTTTTTAGACTTTATAAATAAAAACTCCGAGTAATATAATCATTTATAAAAGACAATGCAAGTAATAAATAACAACACCAAGATCAACTAAAGATCTTCCTGACTTCACGGTCCTCTTCAATAGATCAGTGGTGGCACACAGTCTCAATCTCCATAAATACTCACTGATTCTTAAAACGACAGCGTCAACCACCATTTTACAGACATCACAGTCAGAGGCCCCGGGTATGGACACAGTCTCGCCCTCTCTCCCATGCCCCCAACCTCAAATACTAGGGTGTTACAACCGACGGTCTCGCTCACCGCCCTCACGGAGCCGAGGGTAGGGGAACGAGGGGCAGAGAATACTCTCCCACCCCTGCCCACAATCTTACTCCCCGTGACACCAACCTCGCACTTACTCGCACCCACAGTCACACAAATACATGTGTGCGGCACATCCAGTGACAGTCTCACACGGCACCATAGCGACCACCACGTCACACAGAGGAGCCCCGGCCCTGCGGCCCGAAGACTCACAGGCCACTCCTCAGCCCACTCCCTACCTGCAGAACTGAACGGCGGGAAGATACGGTCCTCGCCCCCAAGGCTCCGGCAATTTCTACTAGGGCCCACCTACAGCCCTGAGTGCCTGATGGAACCCAGCCCCCGGGCCCGGGAAAGAAGGGACAAAAGGGCCACCGACTGATGCACGCGGTGTCCACTGGGAAATGTAGTCCAGACCAGGAAAAAAACCTGTAGCCAACGCCACAGAATCCAACTGCGTCCACACTAGGGGCTGCAAACGCCACTCCCTCTGCCACAAGTCCTCCCACGCGGGCCTCTCCCAGATCTTCCAAAAGAAGCCCCAAGTCCCTGTTCCTCTTAGCTCTGGGCCTGGGTCCGCAACAGGGACGGAGCCAAGTTTCACACTAGATGGCATAAGATTAAAGTGCGCGGGCGCCGGGTCCACAACCCTTAGCAACGCGGGCTGAAGAATTTAGAGCCATCACTGATAGTGCATGCGTCTATACAAAGTGGGAGAAGGGATAGTTCCTAGAATTCCGTAAGGGTATCCCCCAAAAGTTGGTGTGTGGGGGGGAGCAGGGACTGCAGTGATGGCGAAACTTTTGAGCTCGGCGTGTCAGCATTTTGAAAAACCCTAACTTAACTCTGGTGCCGTGTCACATATAGAAATTTTTTGATATTTGCAACCATAGTAAAACAAAGATATATTTTTGATAATTATTTTATATATTTAAATGCCATTTAACAAAGAAAAATCAACCAAAATAATGAGTTCGCGTGTCACCTCTGACACACGTGTCATAGGTTCGCCATCACTGGACTAGAGTGTACAGGCATATTATACTTTCTCCCAGTCCCTAGGACAGGGGTGGGCAACCCCTGGCACGCGTGCCAAACATGGCACGCCAGTAAGTTTTGCTGGCATGTGAAACCCTCTCTTATAATCTTCCATTTACAATTGTGAATCTTTGTTCTCAGTGATGAATTTTGTTAAGTCTCGTAATAGGAGTAGCCTGACGGATGAAAGTAGTAGCTCGTGCATATCTCTGAAGGTCACGAAATATAAACCTGATGTAAAATCTCTGTCATCAGTGATGCAGCAGCAAAAGTCCCACTGATAATATCAAACGGAGTCATAAAGTTTTCTGTCGGACTATCAGTGTACATGTATACATTAAAAAATAAATGTATTTTTCATCATCATATACTGTGTTTTTGTCGCTCGAATGAATTTTATTATTTCTTCAAGGTTCTTCACATACGTACACCTTAAGAGATATCAAGTAGGTGTAACATGTTCTCAAAAAATTAGGGTTGGCACGCAGAAGAATTTTGAGTCAGAGATTTTGCTGGTTTGGGCATGCACTCACAAAAAGGTTGCCCACCCCTGTCTTAGGGCATTCTAGTTCAGGGAACACCTTACCTTGCAGATGGGGGTGGGTGGGACGAGAGTGGGGATAGGGTAGAACGCATAACCGTTTGCATATGGTTCTGCTATTTGTGATTTAGTGATGATGGGATTGAATGTGACCCCTCTTCTAACATGGGCCTTCTGTTAGGTATCTTCAAATTTCCCTTACTCCCTACATTCAGATAAAAATGTCACATTTCCAAAGAGGCTTTACCTGATCACTGCTCTCCCTTGGCACTCCATGGCTCCTTAATGTAACTAACTGTATACCCCGTTAGAACAATAGTGTTTATATTTTAAGTTTTTTATTTGTTTATTGTCTAGCCACTAGTTTCTGTCACCAGACTGTGATTTTGTGAGTTGGTGCATGACCCTTTGGTTCTGTCATTGTGTGTGTATGTGTGTGTTTCCTTGAGAGTACCTATATAAAACTCTATGTGCTGAGGTTGGCATGCTGTGTTTTGGTGACCATGTGATCGTGTGTTTGAGATTTGTGATGTTACCTCTGAGAATCTGCTGTAATAGAAACGGACATACTGGTGGAGAGTGGAGCAGGAGTGTGATATGATGGTGTGTGAGAGACCATGAGGATTAGAGGAATAGATGTCTGTCTGTGTGTGGAATTCTTCCCTGTGGTATCTGATTAGAAAGCACCCACAGTGTGCCAGATGCTCTTTGAGGTGCTCAGATAGACACAGAGAAAACAAACTTTAAAAATTTGCAAACAATATTAATGAATGGAAGTGCAACCTCAAGAGGCATATTAATATATGTGTAATTGGTTAACAAATAGAAATCTCAATCCATAGAAGGGAAATAAGAATACCAGAGACAGGAAATATAGGGTAAACATGTAAGACTTTTTTTTATTATTTAAACCTCAACAAATGAGGTTTAAATAATAAATACAAAATTAACACCTGAAAATCTATTGTTAGGATATATCACATATGGAAGCAAATTGTATGAAAAAAATAGCAGAAAGGCCAGGAGAGGAGATGTAAATTGAAATAAACTATTGTAAGTTCTTATATTCTATGTGAAGTAATATAATATCACTTGAACAAATACTGTGATAAATGAAATACTCAAATTCAAAGCCCTAAAGCAACCACTAAACTAACCAAAAGTTATAGTTAATAATCTAACAAAGGAGATAAAATAAAATCATAAAAATATTCAATTGGGAAGAGACGTGAACAAATAACAAATGAGAAACAAATTACAGGAAGCAAGGTTTATATTACTCAACATATCAAATATAAATGATCTGAACATCCCAATTAAGAGGCACTGAGTGTCAGAATGGATTAAAAACATCAACAAAAAACAAACAAAAAAACACACACAGCTTAACACATGTTGCCTAGGAAAATTTCACCTTAAATAGAACTCAAATGGTTAAAATTACAAGAATAGAAAGATACATGCTAATGCTGTGTAAAGAAAGCTGGAATGACTTTGGTTTCGAGAATGGATTCCTAGATGTCATTCCAAAGGAGTAAGCAAGCACAAAAAAAATAAATAAATAAACTGGACCTCTTCTGAATTAAGAACTTGTGTGCATCAAATAACATCAAGAAAGTGACCTACATTCACTAAGATAGACCATATGTTAGGACACAAATCTCTACAAGTTCAAGAAGATTGAAATCATATCAAGCATCTTCTTAGATCACAGTGGAATGAAATTAGAAATCAACTACAGTAAAAACACCCCATAACATTCAAACACATGCAGACTAAATAACATTTATTAAACAGTGAATGGGTTACCAATGAGATAAAAAAAATAATAATAAAGAAACTTCCTGGAAACAAGTTAAAATGAACATACACAACAACCCAAAATCTCTGGGACACAGCAAAAGCAGTCCTAAAAGGGAAGTTCATAGCACTACCAGCTTACCTCAAAAAACAAGACAAATTAACTATAAACTATTTAACCCTACAACTTAAAAAATTAGAAATAGAAAAACAAAAAAAGCCCAGAGTAAGTAGAAGGAAGGAAATAATAAAATTAAAGCAGAAATAAATAATATAGAGACAAAAAAAAAACCAAAAAAACAAAAAACCCCAACACAATACAAAAAAATCAATGAAACAAAGAGCTGGTTCTTTGAAAGAATAAACAAGATTGATGAACCGTTAGCCAAGTTCATCAAGAAACAAAGAGAGAGGACCCAAATAAAATCAGAAATGAAAGCAGAGAAGTAATCACTGAAAACACTATGAACAACTATATGCCAACAAGCTGGGCAATGTGGATGAATCTCCCAAATCTGAATCAGGAAGAATCAGAAAACTTGAATAGGCCAATAACAACTGATGAAATAGAAGCAATAATAATAATAATAATAATAATAATAATAAACAGCAAACAAAAGCCCGGGTCTAGATGGCTACACAGGGGAGTTTTACCAAACATTCAAAGAAGAACTAACACCTATGCTCTTCAAACTATTTCAAAAAATCCAAGGGGAAGGAACACTTCCAAACTCTTTTATTAAGGCAAGCATTATCCTAATTCCAAAATCAGATAAAGACACTACAAAGAAAGAGAATTACAGGCCAATATCCCTGATGAACATAGATGCTAAAATCCTAACAAAATATTAGCAAATCACATCCAGCAATATATTTAAAAGATTATACACCAGGGGGAGAAAAAATGGCGGAGGCTTAGACGGACGTGTTGGTGCTTTGTCCCGGACCAGATAAGGGCTAGCAGCTGAAACGGGTAACATACAGCCCGAATAAGCAGAGGAGATTCAGCTGAGAGACAGTCTGCAGCCAGGAAAGACAGAGAACTCCTAGAAAATGGGGATGGTTGGAGATTGAGGCTGAAACCTCCCCCTGGGCGCCAGCTCAGC
>NW_005370346.1:242467-248588 GCF_000412655.1 Myotis brandtii
CACTGGGGGGTAAGGGAGGGCAGGGGATTGTCAAGGGCGGGGGAGGGGGGGGAAGGACACATATGTAATACCCTTTGTAATACTTATTATAATATTTTTTTAAAAGAATAAAAAAAAATAAAAGATTATACACCACGTCCAAGTGGGATTTATTCCAGGGTTGCAAGTCTGTTACAATATTTCCAAATTAATAAATGTGATACATCACATAAACAAACTGAAAGACAAAAATCACATGATCATATCAGTAGACGCAGAAAAAGCATTTAACAAAATCCAATACCCATTTTTAATAATAAAAAAAACTCAGCAAAGTGGGAATAGAGGGAGCATATCTCAACATGATAAAGGTCATATATGACAAACCTAGAGCAAACATCATACTCAATGGGCAAAAACTAAAATCATTTTCCCTAAGAACAGGAATAAGAAAGGGATGTCCACTTTCACCACTCTTATTCACCATAGCACTGGAAGTCCTAGCCACAGCAATCAGACTAGAAGAAATAACAGGCATCCAAATTATTAAGGAGGAAGTAAAACTCTCATTATTCGCAGATGAAATGATGTTGTACATAGAAAACTCTAAAGACTCCACCAAAAAACTACTAGATTTAATAAATAAATTTGGCAATTAGCAGGATACAAAATACTCAAAAATCTATTGTTTTTTTTATACACCAATACTGAGTTCTCAGAAAGAGAAACCAAACAAACAATCCCATTTACCATTGCAACAAAAAAATTTAAGATACTTAGGAATACACTTAACCAAGGAGGTAAAAGACTTGTATTTGGAAAAGTACAGGACGTTGAAAAAAAGAGATAAAGGTATAAACAAATGGAAGAATATACCGTGTTCATGGATTGGTAGAATTAACATCATTAAAATGTCCATACTACCCTGGGCAATATACAGAGTCAATGAAATCCTTATTAAAATACCAACAGCGTCTTTTACAGATCTAGAAAAAATACTCCAAAAATTTATTTGGAACCAAATAAGACCCAGAATAGCTGCAACAATGTTGAGAAAGAATCACAATACCCAATTTCAAGTTATACTACAAAGCTACCATAATAATAAAAAAAAGGCTTGGTACTGGCACAAGAGCAGGCATATAGGTCAATGGAACAGAACAGAGATCCCAGAAATCCACCCAAGCCATTACGCTCAATTAATATTTGACAAAGGAGACAAGAATATACAATGGAGTCAAGACAGTCTCTTCAATAAATGGTGTTGGAATAATTGGACATATACATGCAAAAAATGAGCCTAAACTATCAACTTACACCACACACAAGAATAAACTCAAAATGGATAAAAGACTTAAATGTAAGTTTTGAAACCATAAAAATCCTAGAAGAAACCATAGGCAGCAAAATTTCAGACATCTCTCATAGCAATATGTTTACGGATACATTTTCAAGGGCAAAGGAAACTAAGGAGAAAATAAACAAATGGGACTACATCAAAATTAAAAGCTTCTGCACAGCAATGAAATGTAAAGGGAGCCCACTGTATGGAGAACATATTTGGCAGTCATCTGATAAAGGGTTAATATTCAAAATATATAAGGAACTCATACAAAAGGAAGACAAACAATCCAATAAAAACATGGGCAAAGGACCTAAATAGACACGTCTCCAAAATGGACATACAGGTGGCCAAGAGAAATATGCAAAAATGCTCAAAGTCGCTGATCATCAGAGAGATGGAAATTAAAATAACAATGAGGTATCACCTCACACCTGTCAGAATGGGTACCAGCAACAAAGCAACAAATGACAAGTGCTGGCAAGGATGTGGAGAAAAGGGAACCCTAGTACACTGCTAGTGGGAATGCAGACGGGTACAACCATTATGAAAAACAGTATGGAGTTTACTCAAAGAATGAAATATGGAACTGCCATTTGATCCAGTAATCCCTAGGAATATATCCAAAGAAACCTAAAACACTAATCAGAAAGAATGTATGCACCCCTATGTTTATAGCAGCACAATTTACAATAGCAAAGATCTGTGAACAGCTCTCCTGCCCATCAGATGAATGGGGAAAAAAGCAGCAGCTGGCAGCATTGGACTGCCAGTTTCACCATGGAATACTATGCAGCAGTAAAAAAGAATTTCTTACCCTTTGGGACAGCATGTGGGGGCCTGGAGAGTATCATGCTAAGTAAAATAAATCAGTCAGAGAAAGATAAGTGTCACATGATCTCATTTGTATGTGGAATCTAATTAACAAAATGAACTGCTGAATGGAGTGGATCCAGAGACATGAAGCATGGAACAGAGTGTGGAATCTCAGAGGGAAGGTGAGGTAGGTTGGGAGGGTGGGAGGTAAGCAACCAAAGAACTTGTATGCATATATGCAAAATCCATGGACACAAACAATAGGGTGATGAAGGTCTGGGGCAGGGGGTGGGGTGAGCTAGTGGAGTCAATGGGGGAAAAAAGGGGAGATATGTGATACTTTCAACAATAAAGATTTTTTTTTAAGTGGCCTACAGAATAGGTGAAAATATTTTAAATCATATCTACATATATAAAAGCCTAAGCGACTGATTGACCAGTCAACCAGTTGCTATCATGCACACTGACCACAGGGGGCTGACGCTCAATGTAAGAGCTTCCCCCTGATGGTTAGTGTGTTCCCACAGAAGGAGCACTGCTCAGCTGGCCAACAGGCACCAGATGCCGGCTCATGGCTGGCGAGTGCCACTGCAGTGGCACAAGCCTCTCCCTCCATGGAAGTACTACTGAGCGGCAGAGGCAGGCACAGTGGGGCTGGGATGAGTGGAGTGGTAGGCAGGAGCAGCAGGCAGTGTTGGACTGCTGATTTCAGCCTGATCCCCACAGGCTATGCCGAGGGACCCCACCGGTGCATGAATCTGTGCACCAGGCCTCTAGTATCTAATAAGAGTTTAATAATCAGAACATCTAAAGAGATTCTAAAGCTCAACATCAAAGACAATTAACCCAATTAAAAAGTGACCACAGGACCTGAATATATATTTCTCTAAAGAAGATATGAAGGATTAAAAATGGCAGCAGAGTAAGTGGATGCTTCACAGACATGCTCCCAGGAACAAACTGGAATTACAACTAAAATACAGAAAAACTTCCTGAATAATCAACAGAAAACTTGCAGGAGAGACCCCTGATAACTGAAGACTGAAGGTGGTGACCACATAGAGACTGGTAGGAGGTTTGGAGGCACAAAAGGGCTGGCCTGGCACCCACAGATGGCAACTGAAGTCCCAGAGAGATATCTCAGCTTGGGGGGTTGCTACTGAAAACTCTGGGATTTAATCCCCAAGCTGTGCTCCCCAGCAGAGAACACCAAAACTGAGGAGTGTCCCCACATAACATCTAGCTGTGAAAAGCAAGGAGGTACTGTCTGCTAGGGAGTAGCAGCTGAAAATTCAAGCACCCTCTTAAAGGGCCAACACACAAAATTCCCTGTGGAGCCACCCACCTTGTACTCCACCAGAGGGAGGGTGAAGTGGACTAGAGCTGTGAGAGCAGAAGCCAGGACTGGGGTCTCTGGAGATAGAGCTCAGAAGGCAGACACCCCAAGTTTCCTGGGTTGAGTCATTCCCTCACACAGTAGAGGTCATCTTTCCCACATAGACATTTGTCTTGCCTGGGGGGAAGACAGTTGACACACCCTATTAGAAAACACCTTGCCCTGAGGCCACTTAAGAGATTAAAAATAACAATTAGCCTCCAGGCAAAAGAAACTGCCCCACCCTATTGAAGAAACTCTGGCCATACCTGGTGAGCACAGCTGCAGTGGGAGGAGCCTCTCCCGCCTCTGTGGCAGTTGGACATCCCCCAGAACTGCGAGAGGGAGCAGGCTGGGCTGAGGGACACTCCCCCAGTGCACGAATTTCATGTACCAGGCTTCTAGTAATCTTATAATCCAGTCCCTGTCTTGTTTTCTCCCACCTTCATGTAATCTTTTTTACATTTCATCCTTAATTTCAAATGTATAAGAGAAACTGCTGAGTGGGTGTGTGGAACAGGTAGTGACAGCAGCGGCGGTGTAGCAGCAGCAGCAGCAGCCCAGTGAACAAGGTCGCAGGCATGGCCAGAGGTGGGCTAGGAGGCAATGGCTTTGCTGTGCGGGGCCCTCGCGGTGGCAGTGGCAGAAGATGGCAGCTGTGCTCAGTGTCCTGCAACAATACAACATCCTGGAGAAGGAGATCTTGGTGAAGGGGGACAAAGTCATCTTTTGTGGTGAGTTCTCCTGGCCCAAGAGAGTGAAGACCAACTATGTGGTGTGGGGGACTGGAAAGGAAGGCCAACCCAGGGAGTACTACATGTTGGATTCTATCTTATTTCTACTTAAAATGTGCACCCTTCGTCTAAGTATCAGCCAAAGGAATGGAAAACAGGGACTTGAACATATACTTGTATTCCAATACTAGCTGCAGCATTATTCAAAATAGACAAAAAGTGGAAATAACACCAGTGTCTATCAATAGGTGAATGGACAAAACAAAATGGGGTATACATCCATTTGAACATTTTTTTCAGCCATAAAAAGGAATACATGCTACACTATGGATGAACCTTGAAAAAATCATGTACAAAAAAGGAAACTAGACCACCTTCTTACATGATAAACGAGAATAAACTAAAAATAGATTAAAAACTTGAACACTGGAGAGACAAAATAGCAGCAGAATAGGCAGACGTGTCCCCAGCCTTGTCCCAGAGTAGATACTAAAATATGGTGAAATTAGGAATCTGGGCTGGAGAGTATTATGAGACCTCCAAGCCCAGAGGGTCAGAAGGAAGCCGCACAGCACCAAGGCTGCGTCCCTTGAGACAGGCGTAACATTTGACTGTGGAAAGGAAGTCCACAGGGCTGCTGGTGGCAGAGGATTCTAGATCTAAGCCCACAGCCATGAGAGGCTGAGCCTGGAGTGGGCAGCCTGAACAACTGCCCAAGCCGCGCTGTGACAGGGGAAAGAAGTTCTCAGTGGCCAGCTCTTTTCCTTCTTTGGTCTTTGCTTTTATTCGCTAAACCCAGTTCATAGGACCTTCAAATACAAACACTCACCCGTGGCTGAGATGCAGAGTCTGGGGAGAGGCTGAGGAGAGGAGCAGGTTGGGGAGAGGTGGCCGGGAGTCTGGCACTGAGACATACCTGACAAGCTGGACTTAGGCAGCCATTTTCTCCTGAAGAGATAGCCCCTCCCGTCAGTCTCCAGGCAACCAATACAGCCACACCCAGACTACACCCTGAGTGCTACAAAGGATAAAAAAAAATCTGGTCCTAACCAGTTTGGCTCAGTGGATAGAGCATTGGCCTATGGACTAAAAGGTCCCGGGTTCAATTCTGATCAATTGCATGTACCTTGGTTGTGGGCACATCCCCAGTGGGGGTTGTGCAGGAGGCAGCTGATCGATGTTTCTCTCTCACTGATATTTCTAACTCTTCTATCCCTCTCCCTTCCTCTCTGTAAAAAGTCAATAAAATATATTTTTTTAAAAATTACTGGGACTGAGAAAATGGTGGTGGTGGTATCGGACATGTCCCTAGCCTTGTCCTGGAGCAGATAGGGTGAGCAGCTGAAACCAGTAACATCTAGCCCAAATTGGCAGAGGAGATTCAGCTGGGAGACAGTTTGCAGCCAGGAAAGACAGAGGACTCCAAGAGAAAGGGGACTGTTGGAGACTGCCGGATTGGGCTCCCCTACACGGGCAGGCTCCACTGCTGCTGAAATCGCGGCCAGCTCAGCCACAGAGACCGCGCCATCTTGAGTGGCTGATATCGGAAGCATATACATGCAGAGACCCTACAACCACGGCATCCAGGGATCATCTCAAGCAGCGCGACTATGTGGACTCAGACAAGCCCTGCTCCTCCTCATGGAAAGGTCAGATCTCACCTAAAGGTGTGGTTTGCAATCCAGGTTGGAGAGAGGAACGCACGCGGAGGAACTCTGCGCCCCACAAAGTCTGCGGCCGTTGGGGCCAGAGTGATCCATGAATGTGGAAGGGCTCCCCCAGGGCTGCTGGCAAAAGGGAACTATAAAAATAAGCCCATAGCTGGACTGGGTGCAAAAAGGCAGCCTCGGATTTTGCCAGTGTGCCAGCTGCTTA
>NW_005370346.1:249736-252512 GCF_000412655.1 Myotis brandtii
AAATTTCACCCTACTTATATATCTAATTTCCAATCCCCCGCTCTAAATCCATATACACCTCTCTCTTCTCTTTCTTCACTATCCAAATTTTTTGTTCTCTCTGTCGTTTTGTTGTTTGCTTGATTGTTGAGTATATTGGGTTTTTTATGCTTGTTTGTGAGATTGTTTTTCTTTTTCTCTTTATTTTTCTGTTGGTTTTTTTCCCCCTGGTTATTTTTTTGCTTCTGTGTTCCCTCGCCTCACTTGATATTAGTGGTTGTTTGTAGTTTGCACTCATCTCTAGGGATCTGTTGCTGGAATTTGTTGGGATTAGTGGCTCTTCTATTACAGTTTTCTCCCCATATAAATAGTTTCTTCCCCTCTTCTATTTCATTCTCTCTCTTACTTTTTTTTTCCTTTTCCCAACTTCATTTTTGCACTCCTTTTCTTTTCCTTTTGTCTCCTTTTTCCTTATACCCTAATTCTCTTTGCTCTGGTGGTCACCTTTATATGGGGTTATTAGTACCATGAATATATTTGTGTTCAGTGCCTTGTGTGTTGTGCCTTGTTGTGTTGTATTTTGTGCCTTTAAATCAACACAGCAGAGAGAGAACTACATAACCAAACACCTAGAGAAGAGAGATCATGGGGATACAAAGAAACAGCCCGCATATGAAAGAAAAACAGACATCACCAGAAAAGGAAGGAAACGAATTGCAGGCAATGGAGGCAAGCAACCTGTCAGAGAAAGAATTCAGAGAAATGGTCATAAGGTGAATGAAAAGAATGGAAGACAAATTCAACAATATGTGTAAGCATCTCTGTCGTTTTGTTGTTGTTTGCTTGATTGTTGAGTATATTGGTTTTTATGCTTGTTTGTGAGATGGTTTTTCTTTTTCTTTTTCTTTTCTGTTGGTTTTTTCCCCCAGGTTATTTTTTTGCTTCTGTGTTCCCTCGCCTCACTTGATATTAGTGGTTGTTTGTAGTTTGCACTCATCTCTAGGGATCTGTTGCTGGAATTTGTTGGGATTAGTGGCTCTTCTATTACAGTTTTCTCCCCATATAAATAGTTTCTTCCCCTCTTCTATTTCATTCTCTCTCTTACTTTTTTTTTCCTTTTCCCAACTTCATTTTTGCACTCCTTTTCTTTTCCTTTTGTCTCCTTTTTCCTTATACCCTAATTCTCTTTGCTCTGGTGGTCACCTTTATATGGGGTTATTAGTACCATGAATATATTTGTGTTCAGTGCCTTGTGTGTTGTGCCTTGTTGTGTTGTATTTTGTGCCTTTAAATCAACACAGCAGAGAGAGAACTACATAACCAAACACCTAGAGAAGAGAGATCATGGGGATACAAAGAAACAGCCCGCATATGAAAGAAAAACAGACATCACCAGAAAAGGAAGGAAACGAATTGCAGGCAATGGAGGCAAGCAACCTGTCAGAGAAAGAATTCAGAGAAATGGTCATAAGGTGAATGAAAAGAATGGAAGACAAATTCAACAATATGTGTAAGCACCAAGAGGAAATGAAGAAGAACCAAGAAGAAATGAAAAATGACATCATTGCTATAAAGAACTCAATAGAAAGCATCAACAGTAAGTAGACTAGAAGAAGGAGAGGACCCCATCAGTGAGATAGAAGACAGGGTAGGAAAAAATACCCAAGCAGAGCAGTTTCTAAAAAAAAAATTAAAAAGCAGGAGGAGAGCCTAAGAGAACGTTGGGACAACACAAAATGAAACAACATCCGCATAATAGGGGTGCCAGAAGGAGAGGAAACTGAGCAAGGAATAGAAAACCTGTTTGAAAAAATAATGACAGAAAACTTCCCTGATATAGGGAAGAAAAAACTCACACAAATTCAAGAAGCTCACAGAGTCCCAAACTAAATTAACCCCAAAAGACCAATGCCAAGGCACATTATACTTAAATTGGCAAACACCAACGACAAAGTAAGAATCTTAAAACCAGCCAGAGAGAGACAGAAAGTTACCTACAAAGGATCTCCCATCAGACTAGTGACTGATTTCTCAACAGAAACACACCAGGCCAGAAGGTAATGGAATGAAATATACAAAGTCAAGCAAAGGAAGGGTCTGAATCCAAGAATACTGTACCCAGCAAGGCTATCAATCAAAATTGAGGGTGAAATCAGGAGCTTCACAGACAAAAAGAAATAAGAAACATCATGGCAATAAACGACAATGAAAACACAACAATCCAAAACCTATGGGACACAGTGAAAGCAGTCTTGAGAGGGAAAATCCTAGCTCTACAAGCCTACTGCAAAAAACAATTAAAAATGATAATAAATTACCTAACCCTACAATTCAAAGAGTTAGAAATAGAGCAACAAGAAAAGCCCAGTGTCAGCAGAAGGAAGGAAATAATAAAGATCAGAGCAGAGATAAATGACATAGAGACCAAAAAACAATACAAAAGATCAACAAAACCAAGAGCTGGTTCTTTGAAAGGATACACAGCAGTGATGAACCTCTAGCCAGGCTCACCAAGAAACATAAAGAGAGGACCCATCTAAACATAATCAGAAATCAAAAAGGAGAAATAACAACAGACCCCACAGAAATACAAACTATTGTTAAAAAATACTATGAACAACTCTACTCCAACAAACTAGACAACCTGGAGGAAATGGGCATATTCCTAGAAAAATACAACCTTCCAAAACTTAATCAGGAAGAATCTAAAAATCTCAATAGGCCAATATCTATGGAAGAAATTGAAGCAGTCATCAAAAAGCTTCCAGCAAACAAAAGCCCAGGACCAGACGGCTTC
>NW_005370346.1:253046-256322 GCF_000412655.1 Myotis brandtii
CCAGACTCTAGGTCCCTGGAAGAGACCAGTGGCCTATCTGTCTAAGAGACTAGACCCCGTGGCTGCAGGGTGGCCAGCGTGCCTCCGGGCAGTGGCCACCACAGCATTGCTGGTAAAGGAGGCAGATAAGCTGACTTTGGGCCAGGAACTAGCCCTGACAACACCCCATGCTGTGGAAGCCCTCCTTTGAGATGCTCTGAAGAGATGGATGTCAAACACCAGGGTGACCCAGTGGCAAGTTCTTCTCCTGGACCAGCCCTGCATTGGCCATCAACCCTGCCAGCCTGCTCCCAGATGATGATCCAGAGGAGCCATCCACGACTGCATAGAGGTAACAGATGCAGCTCGCCCAGACTTGACAGATGTCCTGCTATCATCACCAGACAAGGTACTGTTATGTACAAGATGGGAGCAGTTATGTTCAGGATGAAATCTGGTATGCAGTGGGAGGTGGTAGTCACCCTAGACTGCTCAAGGAAACCGAGTTGCAGACCAAGCTGCCAAGGAAGCCGCCCAAAAACCATTGGGGCCTTTACAAGAGGAGGAATTGGCAGAACAGAAACAAGCTATCAGAGGACCAAATGGTTGGTGGACTCTACCAGATGGCAGACTGTTGGTCCCAGAGGCTCTAGGTCAGACTTTAGTTGCCCAGTTACACCAGGCTACCCACATAGGTGTCACCAAGACTTGGTTTTTGGTTTTGGATTTGTTTGTTTGTGCTTGGTTTTTGGTTTTGGATTTATTTGTTTGTTTGTTCTTGGTTTTTTGTTTTTGGATTTAGATTTGTTTGTGAGCTTTTTTGGTTTTGGTTTTCGTTTGTGAGTCCAATGTATTTGTAAGTCTGATGTGTTTAAGCTGTCGATTTTGTTGCTTCGCTGAGATCCTCTTGGAGGACATTGAGTGGTTTCATCCAACCTCTTACTCAATTGAAGGATTAGATGAATGGATCACTGATCTAGGTTATCAAGGATCTCTAAGGGACTTCACCCCAGACGAGGTGACTCTCTATTCCTTTTTTCTAATCTGTATTTTGTCACTCCCTGATTAAAAGTTCCATTCCACAGGTAACACAAGAAGTCTTCTCACGGCCAGGGGCAGGCAACAGCTGCTTTAACTTTTTCTGCGCACTTGGCAGGCGGTGGCTACGGGACGACAAACTCCTTCTTGCTCTCCATCTCTTAGCTCCACCCTTCCCTCCCGCGCCGTAATTATGGGGAACGGATCCAGTTCTAAAAAGGGCCCATTGGGTTGCATGCTGAAGCATTTTAAGGAAGGGTTTCAGGAAGGGGCTGACTATGGTGTTACCGTGGCCCATCAGTCCGGGAGCAGTCTAGGGTGACTGCTCAGCGGGAAAACTTAGTACATTATGTGAGTCTAAATGGCCTGCTTTCGGTGTAGGTTGGCCGGAAACAGGCTCTTTTGATCCCCAGTTGGTTTGAGCAGTCTGGGATGTTGTCACTGGGGATCCAGGATATCCTGACCAGTTCCCCTACATAGATCAATGGCTGGCCCTAGTCCAGAATCCCCCATCCTGGTTTAAGAATTGTGCCTTGCAGATAGGGGCCCGAGTCTTGGTAGTAGGATCTAAGGCCGATTCTAAGAAAATCCAGAAACCTGAAAATCCTGCTCTGCCTCCCACCCCAGGGCCCATTGTTCTGCCTCCCCCTCCTGAAGAAGCAGACTTGCCTCCTCCTTACAATCCTGCCCTTAAGCGCCGTACAGAAATGGCGGGAGAGGACACTCCCCTCTCGCCATCCCATACCCGGAGTGGTTCAGAGTATGGAAACTCTGAAACCCTCCCGCGAGGGGGAGCAGCCTCCTCTGCCATCTTGCCCTTGAGAGAAACTCCGCGCCCGGGGGATGGGGAAATGGGAGGGCGCCCCTTCATGGTTTATGTCCCGTTCTCCACAAGTGACCTCTATAATTGGAAGACACAGAATCCTCCGTTCTCGGAAAAGCCTCAAGCTTTAATTAGCTTGCTTGAGACAGTTTTTTGTACTCATCAGCCAACATGGGATGATTGCAATCAGCTTTTAAATACACTTTTTACCTCAGAAGAACGGGACCGGATTCGTTTAGAAGCCCGGAAGGTTGTTCTTGGTCCAGGAGGGGGGTCGCTTGAGGAAAACCGGACCGGATTGAGGAAGCATTCCCCTCCCTTCGCCCCCGATGGGACCCCAATACCGATAGGGGCAGGACTTCTTTGGACAATTTTCGCCGCGTTCTCCTAGGGGGCTTAAAGGCAGTAGCTAGAAAACCCACAAATCTATCTAAGGTCACTGAGATTACTCAGAAACCGCAGGAGTCGCCCGCGGCTTTTCTGGAACGTCTGTGTGAGGCTTATCGAGTTTATACCCCTATTGACCCAGACGCTCCAGAGAACCAGAGGGCAGTCAATGTGGCCTTTGTAGCTCAGTCATCCCTCGATATAAGAAGGAAACTTCAAAAACTGGAAGGATTTGAAGGAATGAATCGGTCACAGCTGGTAGAGGTAGCCCAGAAAGTCTTTAACAATAGGGACACCCCGGAGGAGAAGCAGGACAAGAGAATGACTAGTAGCCACATTAAGAGAAACAGGCACCAAGACAAAAGGAGCGGGGGAAGGGAGAAAGGGAAAGAGAAACAGGGAGCAACTAGGCAGAAATCAGTGCGCCTATTGCAAGAAGGAGGGACACTGGAAACGAGAATGCCCTAGCAGATTAGCTAAGGAGGGCCAGAGGGACACACAAACTCCGCAGGTCTTAAATTTAGCAGAGGACTGACGCGGCCAGGGCTCCATTCCATTGAGCCCCCAGGAGCCCATGGTAACTTTGCAAGTGGGGGGCAAACCTGTTAGTTTCTTGGTAGACACTGGAGCAGCATATTCAGTCTTAACAGAGCCAATGGGACCCGTAACATCTAAGAAGTCTTCAGTCCAGGGAGCCACCGGACAAACTGCCCTTTTTCCTTGGACATCAAAAAGGACTGTGGACCTTGGAAAGAACACAGTAACTCATTCGTTTCTAGTCATGCCGGAATGCCTGTACCCCTTACTTGGACGTGATCTCTTACAGAAATTACAAGCCACCCATAAGCTTGTTCGAGATGCCCTGCCAGTGCCACCTCGGACCCTGTACATCCTTTCCAGCCTGGGGACTCGGTGCGGGTAAAGAAGTTCACAACCCAAGAACTCACCCCAACTTGGAAAGGACTATACACTGTCGCCCTGCTGACGGCATCCAGACCTGGCTACACCACTCCCAGCTCCTGCACCAGGAAACGGCCTTGATCCCGGCA
>NW_005370346.1:258224-258625 GCF_000412655.1 Myotis brandtii
TTCCAAAACTCAATCCAGAGGATTCTAAAAATCTCAACAGGCCAATAACGATGGAAGAAATTGAAGCAGTCATCAAAAAGCTCCCAGCAAACAAAAGCCCGAGGCCAGACGGCTTCACAGGGGAGTTTTACCAAACATTCAAGAAAGACCTAAAACATATACTCCTCAGACTATTCCAAAAAATTCAAGAAGAAGGAATACTTCCCAGCTTATTATATGAAGCCAGCATCACCCTAATACCAAAACCACATAGAGACAACACAATGAAAGAGAATTATAGGCCAATATCCCTCATGAACATAGATGCCAAAATACTCAACAAAATTCTAGCAAATCGGATCCAGCAATACATCAGAAAGATCATACACCATGACCAAGTAGGATTTATCCCAGGGATGCAA
>NW_005370346.1:261955-268746 GCF_000412655.1 Myotis brandtii
GAATCCAAAGGCAACAAAATCTCAGACATATGCCGAAGCAATTTCTTCACCGATACAGCTCCTAGGGCATTGGAAACTAAAGAGAAAATAAACAAACGGGACTGCATCAAAATAAAAAGGTTCTGCACAGCAAAAGTTACCATCAATAAGACAACAAGAAAGCCCACTGCATGGGAGAACATATTTGCCAATGTTATCACCAATAAAGATTTAATCTCCAACATTTACAGGGAACTCATACAACTTAACAAAAGGAAGATAAACATCCCAATCAAAAAATGGTCAATGGGCCTAAATAGATACTTTTCGAAAGAAGACATAAGGAAGGCCAAGAGACATATGAAAACATGCTCAAAGTCACTAATCATTTGAGGGATGCAAATCAAAATGACAATGAGGTACCATCTCACACCTATCAGAATGGCTATCATCAACAAATCAACAAATCACAAGTGCTGGCGAGGATGTGGAGAAAAAGGAACCCTTGTGCACTCTCATGGGAATTCTGAGTGGTGCATTCCTCAAAAAACTAAAAATGGAACTCCCATTTGACCCAGTGATACCACTTCTAGGAATATATCCCAAGAAACTAGAAACACCTATCAGAAAGGATATATGCACCCCTATGTTCATAGCAGCACAATTTACAATAGCTAAGATTTGGAAACAGCCTAAGTGCCCATCAGAAGATAGTGGATTAAAAAACTGTCTTACATCTACTAGACTTAGGAACATATGGAGGCACCCGGTTAGGGGGGGCCGGAGGACCAGAGGCCACATGTTGAACTCACTATATATTGGTCCCCCAGCAACATGCAAGGTGTGTTGGCACTGGTGGATACCTGTGCAGACTGCTGTTTACTTTATGGGAACCCAGACAGATATATGGGCCTAGTGGCCCATATAGACGGGTACAGAGGCAGAACTGTCCATGTGCCGCAGGCAACTTTGACACTGGGTATTGGCCACCTTCCCCTGAAGGCCTATATCGTGTATATCTCTCCCATACCAGAATACATCTTGGGAATGGATGTGCTAAAAGAGTTAATGATTGCCACAACCCAAGGTGAATTCCGCTTGCGGGTACATGTGGTAAAGCCAATCACAAGAGGGCATCTACATCATGTGGCTATTAAACTGCTTAACCCCCACTGGGTGGTGCGGGTGCAGCAGGACTTCCTCCCAGGAGGTCATGAGGAAACTGGACAGACAATATTGCAGCTGGAGAAGGTGAAGATCATCCAGCCCATGCACAGCCCCTTCAGTTCTCCAGTATGGCCAGTGAAGAAGCCTGAGGGCACCTAGCAGATGGCCATGGGTTATAGGGAACTGAATAAAGTGACTCCCTCCTTACAGTCTGGAGTGCCAGCTATAATGGATTTCATGGACCGCCTTACATTGACATTGGGGTGGTACCACTATGTGGTGGATTTGGCTAATGCTTGCTTTTCCATAGCTATAGAGTCGGAGATTCAAGAATAGTTTGCTTTCATGTGGGAAGGTCAAGAGTGCACTTTTGTCATTCTCTCTCAAGGATATTTGCACAGCCCTACCATCTGTCATGGTATGGTGCCCCAAGATTTAGCCACCTAGGGCAAGCCTCCCACAGCAACAATGTTCCATTATATTGATGACATCATGCTAACCTCTAATTCTCTTGCAGATTTGAACACAGCTGCTAGTTGTCCACAGCAGGCTTTGGAGTCATGGGGATAGGCAGTGAGCGACTGCAAGGTACAGGGACCTGGTTTATTTGTCAAATTCTTGGGAGTTGTCTGGTCAAGTAGACCAAGGTGATACCCGAAACAGTCATTGACAAAGTGCAGGCTTATCCTCGACCTACAACAGTGAAACAGTTACAGACCTATGTTGGTCTTTTGGGGTATTGGTGAGTGTTCCCCACCTGACCCAGTTGTTGCAGCCATTGTACCAGTTCTCCTGGAAGGGGGCGACATGGGACTGGATTCCAGAGATTGAAGAGGCCTTTCTAGCTGCCAAAAAAAGCAGTCACCCAAGCCCAAAACTTGCAGGTTGTAGACCTGACACAACCATTCCAGTTGGACATAACTGTTATTCCATCGGGGTTTGGTTGGGTTCTGTGACAACAGTATGGGTGGAGAAGAGTACCCATTGGGTTCTGGTCCCAGTTTGGAAGGGGGCCAAAAGTTGGTACTCCCTTGTTGAGAAGTAATTGGCAGCCACTTACACGGCCTTGCAGGCCTGTGAAGCAATCACAGCACAAAGTAAAGTACTTGTAAAGATTGCCTATCCTATAACTATTTGGCTTAGATCCTGGGTGACCACGCCCAAGTCAGGAGTGGCACAGACCCTAACTTTAGCAAAGTGGGTGGCCTATTTGGAACAGAGGGCAGCGGTGAGCACCAGCACTCTGTCACAGGATTTGCAAACCCTGTTGGGTCCTATGACTTATGAGACCCTGTCAAGAGAGGAAAGTGTTATGGAGGAAGTACTCCCTAGTTCATTCTGGGAGGTTATGCCACCCCTTCCAGAGACCATGTTGTACATGGACTGGTCAAGTAGGGGTGAGAGGGAATATAAGACAATTGCGAGGGAGGACTAGCAATCTGAATCTGTGACAATAACCAGTATTCTGATACACATTTTTGTTAGCCTATAATTAAGTCACTGCCCCTTCCTTAAGTATTAATCTGTTTTCCTAAATACTCCCAGTTTACAAGGGCCATAAACCTAGAATTTAATAGCTTAGCCAGAGGGGAGGTCACTGGCGCCACCCAGGCCAGGCCTTTAGATGTAATCTTACTTCCCCATTCTAACTGACTTAGATAGGGCTGTGAAAGCCTGCCACAAAAGCCCAGAAGTTAGGAAACAAAGAATTTAGGAATATATAAGGAGTAATCTCATTGTATTAGGTGTTCAGGCTTTGGATCTTCGAAACCCTTGAGCCAGCAGTGCTGCTTTGAATAAAGGGTTTTTGCTGAATCTTCTGAGTACCCATTGTGTGTTTTCTGGTTGCCTGGTAAATTCTGCAACATAATTTGGTTCCCTGACCTAGAACATGCAGCCGAGTTGACCCTTTGAGCCACCACTGCGCGAGACCAGGTGGGTGGGCCCACTCGACTGAGGCCCCACGATGAAGTGAAAGGTTCCACCAGCGATTGACTGGATCCCAGTCTTTTCCAGGCTCGGAAGAATCAGGCCACCCTCCCTGGGCTCCAGTGGACTCCAAGGAAGACAGGGAAGGCCTTTCTGGAACCAGATGTATGATTGGTAAGTTTCCCCGGGGACACAGTCTGAGATCAGGCCTGCTTATAGGGGCAGAAGAGGCCGTTGATCACTGACTAGGCAAAATATTTGCCTCAGTTCAGGGACTTTCCATGGGAGGAAGTCAAAACTCAGACTGACTGGTATGAATTTGAGTGTGAGAGTCTGTGTGAAGCAAAAGTTACCTTGTGGTTGCTCTGTGTCTCTGTTAACTGGGGGGGATTACACGGTTTAACTGCAAACATGGGAAGTAGTTCCTCTAAACCCACTGTCTTAGAATGTATGTTAAAGAATTTTAAGAAGGGCCCAGACTGCTACCTGCAATGCAGATATCTCTCCTCAAAATCAGGGGACCCCAGCTTATGGTCGAGGATGGGAAACAGAAACTCCAGGCCTGGGAAATACATTCTCCCAAAATAGTCCATTGGGAGAATGCTGAGATTCTAGGGAGGGGCAGTTCCAGAACCAGGGACAAAAGACATTGTTCTGTGGTGTAAACTTTATTGTGTTGCATGCACCTGTATAAGAGTGTTTGTTGATGTTTTGTGTCTCTTCATTGTTTGTTTAATTTGTTTAAAGATGGGGCAAGTCCCACTTGGGGAAATCCAGTTATGTGTGGTGAGGCTGAACATGTGACAGAGAATGCAGGAAACTCCCAGCAGCTGCCAAGAATTTTTTTTATCTTGGGGACTCTTCCTGTTCTCCCTCTCAGAATATTGGCCACCAGAAATTCTTAGCTAGTGAGATTTCTGTCTGTATGTCTATAATGTAATTTTGGCTTTCTATCTTTTAGGGACTTTAGTTTGTTCTTCCCTGGTTTATGAATATAGGGACAAGAATTACATAAGGAACCCACGTGGCTTAGCTGACCAGCTAGACCCATTTTGGGGTCCACAGGTGTATACATTGACCTGAATTAATGTCTATCTTGGGAATACTATTCTCAGGAAAAGAAGGGGGAATGATTTGAAGCTATGCACATCTGGGTTGAACAACAAGGTTAATGCTTCCCTGATAATGGGCAGTTCTTGAATGAAGATGGACTGAATTCTAAGGGTGACTCCCAGGTCCCAGGGGCATACGACTCCCAGCCAGATTAGTATGTCCTTTCTTTGAACAGAAAGGGCAGTCATGGTTAACAGCATAATTAACATTTCCCATAACTATAACTAGTCCCCAATGTTCTGTTTTTCCCTTAACACTGGGAGAAATAGATCTGTAGAAGTACCCTCTAGCTGTGAAGCAGGGGCACTCTGTTTTTATAAAGGAAAAGAAAATAAAATGGTACGTTCACATTGAGTTATGCCTGTTACAAAATTGGTCAAGAAGATGCTTTAGGTAATAATTGGCTTTAAAAATCTCAAAGTTGTTAAGCTATAGATGTAACTAAAATGAAGGATTTATAATAAAGCTTTTCAGTAATAATTATAATATGATGATAATAATAAAAGTCCAGTCACTCAAGAGGAGATTAACTATGCTCTCTGTTGGAGGAAGGGGCCAGTCATCCTTCTCCCTATAAAAGTAAAAGTAGAGAAGCCTAAAAGAGAACAAGGGCAGACAGAAATGGATCCTTTGTCTTGCCTTCCCCTCCCTATGCGACAATCTGAGGGAACAGCCAAGATGGCGATTTACAATCCCAGCCTCCCCCTCAGGAGGAGAGCTGTCCTGGTAAAGCTCCAACTGGCCCTGAGCACTCTGTGCCATCAGGAATCAGCTTTTCTAGGTTGTGAAAGGAGTTGGAGCCAAAAAAGTTAAAACCTCTGCTGGAAGACCCATGTGGCTTAGCTGACCAGCTAGACCCATTTTTGTGCCCACAAGTGTATATGTAGACCCGAGTTAATGTCTATCTTGGAAATGCTATTCTCAGGAAAAGAAGGGGGAATGATTTGAAGGTTGGCTATGGCTATCTGGGAAAGAGAGCACCTGGCTGTTCCTGGTGTGCTTCCAGCAGATGTAAGATCTCTAAACTCGGGAGCCCCAGTGGGACCTTAACAATAAAACCCATAGGGAACACATGAGAGATCTCTCAGGGAACTAATAATTAAAGGGATTAGGGAAGCAGTTCCCTGGTCTCAGAACCTAAATAAAGCCTTCAATGTTAAGCAAGGCAAAAAAGAAGGGCCTTCCAAATTTTACCAAATCTAAAAGATCAAATGAGAAAGTACTCTGGGCCAGACCCTGAGGACCTACTGTGCCAAGAAATATTAAAAATTTCATTTTGTCACCAATAGTTGGCCTGACATCTCAAGAAAACTGCAAAGTTAGAGAACTGGAAGGATAGAAGTGCAGAAGAGCTGTTTAAAAAGGTTCAGAAGGTCTATGTACATAAAGATAAGAAAGGCAGAAACAGAAAACTAACATAATGTTAACAACTGTAGAATAAGTGGCCCAGGGAAGGGCTGGTCCAGAGGGCCAGAAACAGAAGCCACAGCAGTATTGCCTAAACTTTAGCATGTTATCCCTAAGGAAAAATGTAGCAGTTTTGAATCCAAGCAGCTAGAGATCAGGGAAAAGGCTGTGGGGCCTGCTCCCTTCTTCCCCTCGCCCTTTTCTCTAGCCTCTTAGGCATATATGTAATTTTCCAAAGTCTGATAACTTAAAGGCTTTAGACCATTGCTGGGTTAAATGATAAACATCTAAATATTTTTAAATAATAGGATACTGAAACATTAATTAATCTGAGTTTGCCTCCTCTAGAGAATCTAGAGGATGAAGTTGAATCCATTAATGAAAAAGTCTTGTATTTTATTTGAAATCTCTCTTAAAATATGAATGTATTGCTAATCTGAGGGATGCTAATTACTTACATGTCACCTAAAAACTAAGGTTAAGAATTCTAACTAGAGAAACCAAGATGGCGGCATAGGTAAACACCGGAAATTGCTGCCTCCGACAACAACTTCAAAAATACAATGAAAAGACAAAACGGACATCATCCAGAACTACAGGAAGGCTGGCTGAGTGGAAATTCTACAACTAGAAGGAAAGAGAAAAGCACACTGAGACCCAGAGGAGCTGCGGAAGTAAAGTGCAGAGGTACGGAGGTTCGGAAAGGGTCGGGCACCTGAGGACACGGCTGTCTTTTTGAATCGGGAGGGAGTCACAAGCTCCCAACTGCTCTGAACTCCAGTTCCGGGAGGTCTCTGGGGACCCAGGACTCATACGGGGAGAAACTGTACTGTCTGGCAGCAGGCAGAACTTGGAACTCGAGGGCGGCTTTCCCTCAGAGGTGCTTGCAGCAATTACCGGGACACTGAGACGCGCGGCCCCTTAGGGCAGGGCTGAGGAGCAGCCATAGCTGCTTGCTCCGCCCTGTTGCTTCCGAGACCCCGCCCCACCCAGGCTGCGGCAGAAGCTTTTGCATATGAATGCCCTGGCCCTTTGCAATCTGAAAAGTACCTAACAAACTGCAGCTGGGCCAGACAGACCCAGAACTTCCAAGAGAAGACCCAAGGCCCCACAGCAGCTTGCATTGCTTCACAGCTGGGCCTCATCTGGGCACCTCCAAACCCCCCAAAAAAGGAAGGGGAATCTGCAGATCTCTT
>NW_005370346.1:270255-284397 GCF_000412655.1 Myotis brandtii
ACAATAATCGTGCACCTATGGATGAGGACAGTGGGTGGGGAGTGAGGGCAGAGGGTGGGGTGGGAACTGGGTGGAGGGGAGGTATGGTGGGGAAAAAAGAGGAACCAATGTAATAATCTGAACAATAAAGATTTAATAATTTTTTAAAAAATTATTGAGAAACCCAAGGAGCTTTATCTACATAAAAAATCCAATATAATGAATGAAGCCAGAAATTATAAGAAAATTTGGAAAAGTGACCAGTTATAAAACCAACATAAATGAAACAGAAGACTAGACTTTGGGTGGTGAGCACACAGAGCAATATATAAATGATTATTATAAAATTGTACACCTGAAACTTATATAATGTTATTAACCAATGTTACCCCAATAAATTTAATTAAAATTAAATAAAAACCAATAGTGCTTCTATAGAAAAAAAAAAGAATTCTAACTCATTGGAAGGAAAGTATGGCTTTGGTGTAACAGAGAAAGCATAAGGCATAGAAATGCATTTTGAAGGATAAAGAAGATGGTTTCTAAGCTGGTTATTTCTGAAAGCTGTAAGAATGTTTCTGAAAGTTGTAAGAATGTCTGTGAAAGTTATAGAATGTTTGTAGAAATAAATGTTAAAAGGAAATTGATTAAATAACACAGGCCAGTAATCCAGGACAGCAGTAAAGCAGAACAGGGAAACCGAGATAGTAAAACAGCAGTTTGCAACCATCTAGAAAATATGGATGCCAAGCAGTTTACAGCCATCTAGAAAATCCTATCTTCCCTAAACCAAGGACACTTAAGAGTAAATGATTTGCATTTTGCTTCCCTAATCAGAGGGTAAATAGCTTATGTCAATGTACTCAGGTAGACTGATAGCAGAAATCCAACTGGTGTCATTTGCTGTCCATACCCTAGGACAAATGAAGCTAGAAAATAAGCCTTATTGTGGTTGGTTCTCTTCTCATAAAATTGCTATGTTATATTAGTCAGATATTTAAAAAATAATAAACATAATAAATAAATAAATAAATAAATAAAATTTAAAAGGGCCATCTTTCAATCATGGGAACTGAAGTTTGCTAGCCTATGTTCCTGTCTAATATATAATCTTTTGGTAAAATCAAGTTTGACAATCGCTTCAAGGGTTTGAATTTTAAGAAACTTTCTCTTGATCTAGAATTGGCTTTAGATCATCCCAATAGGCTCTGAAGTGCCTCAAATTTTTTGTTTTCTCTCTCATGAAGGAAAATTTTATACTGAAGGTACATAGGTACCTTTGTCAAATACAGTTATAACTAATGGTTATTAGTTATAATATTATAGAATATTGGGTTTTACAGAAAGGACAACTTTCCATGTCATCTGCATTATAATGAAATCCATAACTGTGTCATTTTAAATTTCTTCTTATCATTTGGGTACAGTTACTGTTTTGTTATAATGCATTTGGAAAAATATTACATCTTCTGAAGAGTCGATAGAAAGAATTGGCAAGGAAAATCAGATATTAAAGCAAGTTAGTGTATTTTTCTTTCTATATGATCCCTCTGAAATTTGGCAGTTCTTAATGAATGAATCATGGAAATGCATTTCTTTGCATAAATTCAATAAGACCAATTTCCAATGGTGGTTTTATTGACCGAAAACTTTGACTAAAGTGTCATGTTTTAAAGAGTCCTGTCTGGACTCTGAAGACTTGAAGCCAATAAGAGTGCCATGGAGAAAGCCTGGTATCTTGCTTGGTAGCCCTGAAAATGGATGGCGCTGGAGCATCAGGCCCATACTCTGCCAATGCTAGTGGTTGGTCAGAGTGGAAAGGGAGCAATGAGGGTGCCTCTGCATCCCTGTGGAACCTCCATGCACTCCAGGCTTTGATGAGTAGGAGGGCTGCTGAGATGTGCCTTGAAGCATAGAGTGCAGGCACAGGGGGAGCTGCTGCAGGTACAGATCTTGGTGAGGAATTCACCTAACTCAGCAGATATTGCAGGCAGGTCTGATGGCAGCTGGATGGTTTGGCTTCTTTGCCCTAAGGGGCACATTGAGACTCAGTCATGAAATTCTGGCAAAGGCGGCCAGTTACCATCATTGTTGTGTTTATGCAAATGATCAGGCCAAATTGAAACCAGACTTAATGCAATAGATGAATTGGTCTTAATATGGCTCTTAAAATAAGGGTGATTTTAAGGAGAAAAAATCTATTTCAATAGGAAATTATTAGAACTGAAATGTTTTCTTTTCCCTTCCACCAGACCATTTGTTGTAATTCTTGCTGTTCTAATTGTTCAATAATGCTAAATTTTATAATACAGTTTGTCTCTGCCAGGTCACAAGCCCACCTCCTTCTGTGCCCAGGACTCATCATCCCTCTGACAGAAAGCAAGGATCTCTTGGCTCTAAAAGAAAACTTCGTCCCTCCACAGCATTGAAGCATTTAAAAGGAACCCACCGATACCCGCTTTCCCTGAAAGAATTCAGAGCCAAGATCCTTGAGGGTATGTGTTAGGCAGTTAGACAGACATGAGCAGAGCAAGGATGATGGGCCAACTGGAAGAGAAATAGATGGGACCCTGAGACATGCTTCTCACCACTCCAACTGCTCTGGAGCTGGAAATGCAGAAACCTGTGTAGACTCCCTCTCCCTTCCTCTAAGAAAGCCAACAGGTTTTAGAACAGCTAATACAGATAGAATCCATAAGCCCTGAAGCCCCAGATGTTACTCCAGACCAGATCTCTGGACTGCCATTACAATCCCTTGGGTGGTAAAAATGAAAAAGACTTGAGCTGCTGAACACTCTACTCCCTAGCTTTGAGTCTTCTATTGAATTCCCAAGGCTAAGAATCAGCTTGAGGATCAAGATGGGGGAATAATGGGGAATATAAGACAATGGGGGGGGGGGCTAGCAATCTGAATCTGTGACAATAACCAGTATTCTGATACACATTTTTGTTAGCCTATAATTAAGTCACTGCCCCTTCCTTAAGTATTAATCTGTTTTCCTAAATACTCCCAGTTTACAAGGGCCATAAACCTAGAATTTAATAGCTTAGCCAGAGGGGAGGTCACTGGCGCCACCCAGGCCAGGCCTTTAGATGTAATCTTACTTCCCCATTCTAACTGACTTAGATAGGGCTGTGAAAGCCTGCCACAAAAGCCCAGAAGTTAGGAAACAAAGAATTTAGGAATATATAAGGAGTAATCTCATTGTATTAGGTGTTCAGGCTTTGGATCTTCGAAACCCTTGAGCCAGCAGTGCTGCTTTGAATAAAGGGTTTTTGCTGAATCTTCTGAGTACCCAGTGTGTGTTTTCCAGTCACCTGGTAAATTTTGCAACAGGGGAAACCTACACAGACAGCAGTGGCTGTCCATTTAGATACAGATGAATTATGTTTCGATTCTAATACTGGGCATGGTAGCCAATGGATTGAATTGCAAGCAGTGTGGATGGTTTTGACAAAGGAGCCTGGCCCTGTGGCCATTGGAACAGACAGTTGGGCTGTCTTTAAAGGCTTGACTTTGTGGTGGTCCCAGTGGCACAAGCAGCAGTGGTTGATAGGACATCGCCCCGTGTGGGAACAGAAAATGTGGAAGGATATATGGGAAGTAGGGACTTACTAAGAGGCAACAATATACCATTTGAGTGGCCATTGGCCACTGAATGATGAGGCAGATGCCTTGGCAAGGGTACGGGAGGTAGTAACTTCAGCCGAAGATTGGGTATGGTGGCTCTATGGGAAATTGGGGCACATGGGACCACGGACAATGATGCAGGTGGCTAAGCATTGGGGCCTAGCCCTATCCATAGGAGAAGCCCTCACTGCAGTATGAGGTTGTCCCCCCCTGCACTCAGGCACACGCCCATTGATATGGTCTTCAGGGGAAGAACAGCCATGTCCTCAGAAGGGGGGCCTCTCTGCAATATTCCAGGTGGATTTCATTGGGACTCTCCCTCCAGACCAGGGTTTTACGTATGTCCTGATGGATGTGGACACTGTCACTGACCTCCTCTTTGCTTAACCTGCAAAAGAGACCACCCAAGGGAAGTTGTCCAAGGATTGGAACACTTGGGGGCCACCTTTGGGCAACCCATTAGCATAGCAAGTGATAATGGAACCCATTTCACAGGGAAGGAGGTACATAGCTTGGCAATTTCACTCTTCATATTGTTCCCAAGTTGCTGGGATGATTGAACGGTATAATGGCTGGTTGAAAGACAAGCTCCGCCTAGGGGTGGACCCACCTAGCCTAAAAGGTTGAGCTAGATTCGTGGTCGGCAAATAGCGGCTCGCGAGCCACATGTGGCTCTTTGGCCCCTTCAGTGTGGCTCTTCCACAAAATACTGGCTCTTCCACAAAATACCGACTTCTGCGCATGGGCCACAAAGTTTCAATTGCACTGTACGTGAAAAAAAAGCCAGTATTTTGTGGAAGAGCCACACTGAAGGGGCCAAAGAGCCGCAAGTGGCTCGCGAGCCGTGGTTTGCCAAGCCGCAGTTTGCCGACCACTGAGCTAGATGATTGGGATTGGATATGGCCATCAGATTGCCGAATAAGCATCCCAGGAAGACAGGTGCCTCCCCCTTAGGTTTAATGATGTGGAGGTATCATCAGACACTGCATGTGCAGGTGAACACAGCAGATAAACTGTTGCAACCTAAGGTACACCCATCTGGAACTTTGCTGCTGCCGACACCTGCCCCCTTGGCAGATGGGGAAGAGACAGTGTGGACCTGGCCATGGACTGGGGAAGAGCCCTGGGTAGCCCTCCTATCCCCTTGGGGAAGCGGGTATGACTACAAGTCACAGTTGCACCTCTTGATCCAGCCCTGGCTAGTAATTGCAAGTCCAAGCCGGAAAACATGGAAAGGGAACTGTAAAGGGGACTGCCCTCTGCCAGTGCCCAGAGTTTCCATAACTTCCCCTGTGAAACCGGGTCCCTATGAAGGAGGGAGATCCCATTTGGTATCACTGGCCCGGTTGTCCTCTGATTCCAGCCACAGTGCTGTGTAGAGGAGACACAGTTGCTTGTATCTTGCCGGAAGATCATGAACTCATTATGATGTCTCAGTTTCTCTTTTGTCTCATGGTGAGATTGGCTAACAGTGTAGTGTCATGGGCGCATACCTATGCGCGAGTGCACAATATATCTCATTGTTGGGTATGCACAGAAATTCCCCCGAAGGGCTGGCAGATTTCCATGGCGCATCCATCTGGCCACCGCTGCCAATTGGACATGGTTAGCTGCTCAAGACTTCAGCAACATCTCATGGGACCCTATGCACCAAGCCATTGAGACTCTGATCTGGCGGGACCACGGCAATACTCCCCACTTTATCAGTTATGCAGTTTGGAATGAATGGGGGTGGTTGTTAGGGGAACATGTAGAATAAAGAGAACCCACAGACATGTGTGTGCAGCAGCAGAAATGGGATAAGAATAGCATTGCCGGCTGGCTGCCTCCAGAGTTGTGCTGTAACATCACTACTATTGTTGAAATCCAGAAGCGATGGAATAGAAAGCATCATACTGGCACAAAACCTGTAGATATGATGATCCCAGGATACCTATGGGTGTGTGAAAGGTATGGCTGGCCCTACCTCCCTGCAAATTGGTCGGGATGATGTACCTGAGGTAGGCCCTATATCCCCAGGTGATATCCCTTAAGACTTTAGAAGAGAGTCCCCTTAACTGGGACTCAGTATACTACTGGTGGCATCAAGTTAAATGGACTCTCTGGTGATTTTAAGCCCTTAGCTGTATTCCTTCCTGCAGGAGGAGCAATTAAGGTAGAGTTAGAAGTTACAGCCTTAGCAGAGCATACAGCTAAAGCCTTGAATCAGACCCGGCAAGCCCTTACCTTAATGATGGATGAAACCACGCAGATGTGCAAAGTGGTACTGCAGAATAGGATGGCACTTGGTTTGTTAACTGCTGCACAAGGAGGCACTTGTGCCATCTAGCTTGGCAATTTCACTCTTCATATTGTTCCCAAGTTGCTGGGATGATTGAACGGTATAATGGCTGGTTGAAAGACAAGCTCCGCCTAGGGGTGGACCCACCTAGCCTAAAAGGTTGAGCTAGATTCGTGGTCGGCAAATAGCGGCTCGCGAGCCACATGTGGCTCTTTGGCCCCTTCAGTGTGGCTCTTCCACAAAATACCACATGCGGGCGTGCATATACAGTGTGATTGAAGCTTCATGGCCCATGCGCAGAAGTCGGTATTTTGTGGAAGAGCCACACTCAAGGGGCCAAAGAGCTGCATGTGTCTCGCGAGACACAGTTTGCCGACCACTGCCCTAGCCGGTTTAGCTCAGTGGATAGAGTGTCCACCTGTGGAATGAAGGGTCCTGGGTTCGATTCCGGTCAAGGGCACATGCCCGGGTTGTGGGCTCGAACCCCAGTAGGAGGCATACAAGAGGCAGCTGATCAATGATTCTCTCACATCATTGACGTTTCTATTTCTCTCTTCTCTCCTTTCCTCTCTGAAATCAATAAAAATATCTTTAAAAAATAATTTAAAAAATAAAATCATATTATAAGGCCAAGGAAGGGGTGGTGAGGGTGGGTAGAGATGGGCAAAGTGGGGGGGGGGTGGGAAGAGGGAGGCTCGCGAGCCGTGGTTTGCCAAGCCGCAGTTTGCCGACCACTGAGCTAGATGATTGGGATTGGATATGGCCATCAGATTGCCGAATAAGCATCCCAGGAAGACAGGTGCCTCCCCCTTAGGTTTAATGATGTGGAGGTATCATCAGACACTGCATGTGCAGGTGAACACAGCAGATAAACTGTTGCAACCTAAGGTACACCCATCTGGAACTTTGCTGCTGCCGACACCTGCCCCCTTGGCAGATGGGGAAGAGACAGTGTGGACCTGGCCATGGACTGGGGAAGAGCCCTGGGTAGCCCTCCTATCCCCTTGGGGAAGCGGGTATGACTACAAGTCACAGTTGCACCTCTTGATCCAGCCCTGGCTAGTAATTGCAAGTCCAAGCCGGAAAACATGGAAAGGGAACTGTAAAGGGGACTGCCCTCTGCCAGTGCCCAGAGTTTCCATAACTTCCCCTGTGAAACCGGGTCCCTATGAAGGAGGGAGATCCCATTTGGTATCACTGGCCCGGTTGTCCTCTGATTCCAGCCACAGTGCTGTGTAGAGGAGACACAGTTGCTTGTATCTTGCCGGAAGATCATGAACTCATTATGATGTCTCAGTTTCTCTTTTGTCTCATGGTGAGATTGGCTAACAGTGTAGTGTCATGGGCGCATACCTATGCGCGAGTGCACAATATATCTCATTGTTGGGTATGCACAGAAATTCCCCCGAAGGGCTGGCAGATTTCCATGGCGCATCCATCTGGCCACCGCTGCCAATTGGACATGGTTAGCTGCTCAAGACTTCAGCAACATCTCATGGGACCCTATGCACCAAGCCATTGAGACTCTGATCTGGCGGGACCACGGCAATACTCCCCACTTTATCAGTTATGCAGTTTGGAATGAATGGGGGTGGTTGTTAGGGGAACATGTAGAATAAAGAGAACCCACAGACATGTGTGTGCAGCAGCAGAAATGGGATAAGAATAGCATTGCCGGCTGGCTGCCTCCAGAGTTGTGCTGTAACATCACTACTATTGTTGAAATCCAGAAGCGATGGAATAGAAAGCATCATACTGGCACAAAACCTGTAGATATGATGATCCCAGGATACCTATGGGTGTGTGAAAGGTATGGCTGGCCCTACCTCCCTGCAAATTGGTCGGGATGATGTACCTGAGGTAGGCCCTATATCCCCAGGTGATATCCCTTAAGACTTTAGAAGAGAGTCCCCTTAACTGGGACTCAGTATACTACTGGTGGCATCAAGTTAAATGGACTCTCTGGTGATTTTAAGCCCTTAGCTGTATTCCTTCCTGCAGGAGGAGCAATTAAGGTAGAGTTAGAAGTTACAGCCTTAGCAGAGCATACAGCTAAAGCCTTGAATCAGGACCCGGCAACCCTTACCTTAATGATGGATGAAACCACGCAGATGTGCAAAGTGGTACTGCAGAATAGGATGGCACTTGGTTTGTTAACTGCTGCACAAGGAGGCACTTGTGCCATCCTACATGTAGAATGCTGTACACATGTGCCTAATAATCAAGAAAATGTAACCAGTGCCCTGCAAGAGATAGGGAAGTGCAAGCCATACAAGCCCTTTCCCATGACTGGTGGGATGGACTGTCAGGAGCATGGTTCTGGGCATTTTTGAGTTTTGCTATTGGGGTAGGAGTACTAGTCATAACAAGTTGTAGTTTGTATTGCTCTGTGGCCTCTGTGTTCAAGGAGCTGGCGTATGGGCCAGGGTACCCTGTAGAAACCAGCCGGCATAAGGGGTAGAGTGTAGGGCAGCGGTTCTCAAACTGTGGGTCACGACCACTTTCACAGGGGTCGCCTAAGATCATCGGAAAACACATATATTTACATATTGTTTTTGTGATTAATCACTATGCTTTAATTATGCTAGATGATTGGGATTGGATATGGCCATCAGATTGCCGAATAAGCATCCCAGGAAGACAGGTGCCTCCCCCTTAGGTTTAATGATGTGGAGGTATCATCAGACACTGCATGTGCAGGTGAACACAGCAGATAAACTGTTGCAACCTAAGGTACACCCATCTGGAACTTTGCTGCTGCCGACACCTGCCCCCTTGGCAGATGGGGAAGAGACAGTGTGGACCTGGCCATGGACTGGGGAAGAGCCCTGGGTAGCCCTCCTATCCCCTTGGGGAAGCGGGTATGACTACAAGTCACAGTTGCACCTCTTGATCCAGCCCTGGCTAGTAATTGCAAGTCCAAGCCGGAAAACATGGAAAGGGAACTGTAAAGGGGACTGCCCTCTGCCAGTGCCCAGAGTTTCCATAACTTCCCCTGTGAAACCGGGTCCCTATGAAGGAGGGAGATCCCATTTGGTATCACTGGCCCGGTTGTCCTCTGATTCCAGCCACAGTGCTGTGTAGAGGAGACACAGTTGCTTGTATCTTGCCGGAAGATCATGAACTCATTATGATGTCTCAGTTTCTCTTTTGTCTCATGGTGAGATTGGCTAACAGTGTAGTGTCATGGGCGCATACCTATGCGCGAGTGCACAATATATCTCATTGTTGGGTATGCACAGAAATTCCCCCGAAGGGCTGGCAGATTTCCATGGCGCATCCATCTGGCCACCGCTGCCAATTGGACATGGTTAGCTGCTCAAGACTTCAGCAACATCTCATGGGACCCTATGCACCAAGCCATTGAGACTCTGATCTGGCGGGACCACGGCAATACTCCCCACTTTATCAGTTATGCAGTTTGGAATGAATGGGGGTGGTTGTTAGGGGAACATGTAGAATAAAGAGAACCCACAGACATGTGTGTGCAGCAGCAGAAATGGGATAAGAATAGCATTGCCGGCTGGCTGCCTCCAGAGTTGTGCTGTAACATCACTACTATTGTTGAAATCCAGAAGCGATGGAATAGAAAGCATCATACTGGCACAAAACCTGTAGATATGATGATCCCAGGATACCTATGGGTGTGTGAAAGGTATGGCTGGCCCTACCTCCCTGCAAATTGGTCGGGATGATGTACCTGAGGTAGGCCCTATATCCCCAGGTGATATCCCTTAAGACTTTAGAAGAGAGTCCCCTTAACTGGGACTCAGTATACTACTGGTGGCATCAAGTTAAATGGACTCTCTGGTGATTTTAAGCCCTTAGCTGTATTCCTTCCTGCAGGAGGAGCAATTAAGGTAGAGTTAGAAGTTACAGCCTTAGCAGAGCATACAGCTAAAGCCTTGAATCAGACCCGGCAAGCCCTTACCTTAATGATGGATGAAACCACGCAGATGTGCAAAGTGGTACTACAGAATAGAATGGCACTAGATTTGTTAACTGCTGCTCAGGGGGGCACTTGTGCCATCCTACATGTAGAATGCTGTACATATGTGCCTGATAATCAAGAAAATGTAACCAGTGCCCTGTAAGAGATAGACAAGGAAGTGCAGGCCATACAAGCCCTTTCCTATAACCCCCTCTGAGACTAGTAGGATGGATTGTCAGGAGCATGGCGCTGGACATTTGTAAATTTTGCTACTGGGGCCAGAGTACTGGTTATAACATGTGGTAGTTTGTATTGCTGTTGTAGTTTCTGTGCTCAAGGAGCTGGCAAATGGGCCAGAGTACCCCGTAGAAACCATCGGCATAAGGGGTAAAGTGTAAGGGTCCTGACCAGAGTATGCCGGAGGTTCAAGGACTACTTGCCATGCACATGCATGAGGGCAATGACTCAGCAGTAGCACTATACATATTGCGCAAGCGCACCCTTATATAACGTGCTTATGTTAATGTAGTACGAGCATCACTAACTGGCACGAGGCCTCTTTTGTTTGAGCGTGTATATAAGTTGCCACTGACCAGGCAGTGTTTGGCTACTTTGTTCATAATAAAGCATGTCCCATCTACCTGCTGTCACCTTGTGTTCTTCCAATTTCCTGCACCCAGAAGGGTCAAGTCCCTGGCTGAGGAACTTGCCTCAAACAGTCTCAAAATTCCTCTGCTGACTATTTTGGTACAGATTAATTCTCAAGATCCACCCCCCCCACCCCCCTAATAATTTTATGGTTGGGGATCACCACAACATGAGGAACTGTATTAAAGGGTCGCGGCATTAGGAAGGTTGAGAACCACTGGTGTAGGAGCTCTGACCAAAGTACGCCGGAGTTTAAAGGCCCACTCAGCAAATGGACGCATGCAGGCACTGACACAGCAGTATTACTATGTTAAAGCCCCCCTTTCCCTACACATGGGTGAGGGCAATGACTCAGCAGTAGCACTACATATACTGTGCAAGCACACCCTTATATAACCTGCTTATGTTAATGTAGCACAACGTCACTAATTGGCATGAGGCCTCTTTTGTTTGAGCATGTATATAAGTGCCACTGATCAGCCAGTTTTTGGCTGCTTTGTTTGTAATAAAGCATGTCCCACTTACCTACTGTCACTCATGTATTCTTCCAATTCCCTGCACCCAGAGGGGTCAAGTCCCTGGCTGAGGAACTTGCACTCAACACCTACTTAAAGACAGACTGCCCTACATGTAGCAGCTATGTATATAAAAGTTATAAAATTGTTTTTGGCTTAATAATGATGAATGAAAAGTATTAAAACTCTCCAATCAAATAAGGTATGCAAGAGTTTTTGTTGTTCTTTTTCCTTAAACATTGAGAGCAAAATAACTTACTGGAATATAAAGGTAAGAGCTGAATGTGCATGCCACTGATGGAGAAATTGGGTATTTTCACAGGACTAATTATTTTCCCCTATCTCATCTCCATTTGATGTGGATCAAAACATAGCCTTGGCTATTTAGTGTGTGTGTTTTTTGTTAATATATTTTATTGATTTTTTTACAGAGAAGCAACATCTCATGGGACCCTATGCACCAAGCCATTGAGACTCTGATCTGGCGGGACCACGGCAATACTCCCCACTTTATCAGTTATGCAGTTTGGAATGAATGGGGGTGGTTGTTAGGGGAACATGTAGAATAAAGAGAACCCACAGACATGTGTGTGCAGCAGCAGAAATGGGATAAGAATAGCATTGCCGGCTGGCTGCCTCCAGAGTTGTGCTGTAACATCACTACTATTGTTGAAATCCAGAAGCGATGGAATAGAAAGCATCATACTGGCACAAAACCTGTAGATATGATGATCCCAGGATACCTATGGGTGTGTGAAAGGTATGGCTGGCCCTACCTCCCTGCAAATTGGTCGGGATGATGTACCTGAGGTAGGCCCTATATCCCCAGGTGATATCCCTTAAGACTTTAGAAGAGAGTCCCCTTAACTGGGACTCAGTATACTACTGGTGGCATCAAGTTAAATGGACTCTCTGGTGATTTTAAGCCCTTAGCTGTATTCCTTCCTGCAGGAGGAGCAATTAAGGTAGAGTTAGAAGTTACAGCCTTAGCAGAGCATACAGCTAAAGCCTTGAATCAGACCCGGCAAGCCCTTACCTTAATGATGGATGAAACCACGCAGATGTGCAAAGTGGTACTGCAGAATAGGATGGCACTTGGTTTGTTAACTGCTGCACAAGGAGGCACTTGTGCCATCCTACATGTAGAATGCTGTACACATGTGCCTAATAATCAAGAAAATGTAACCAGTGCCCTGCAAGAGATAGGGAAGTGCAAGCCATACAAGCCCTTTCCCATGACTGGTGGGATGGACTGTCAGGAGCATGGTTCTGGGCATTTTTGAGTTTTGCTATTGGGGTAGGAGTACTAGTCATAACAAGTTGTAGTTTGTATTGCTCTGTGGCCTCTGTGTTCAAGGAGCTGGCGTATGGGCCAGGGTACCCTGTAGAAACCAGCCGGCATAAGGGGTAGAGTGTAGGGCAGCGGTTCTCAAACTGTGGGTCACGACCACTTTCACAGGGGTCGCCTAAGATCATCGGAAAACACATATATTTACATATTGTTTTTGTGATTAATCACTATGCTTTAATTATGTTCAATTTGTAACAATGAAAATACATCCTGCATATCAGATATTTACATGACGATTCATAACAGTAGCAAAATTACAGTTATGAAGTAGCAACGAAAATAATTTTATGGTTGGGGGTCACCACAACATGAGGAACTGTATTAAAGGGTCGCAGCATTAAGAAGGTTGAGAACCACTGCACTATAACCTCTGAGCCTCAGTTTCTTCGTCTGTAAAGTGGGAGGGGGTAGAGTAACAGTGTCTATCTGTGCCCAGTGCCTGAAACACCTGACTGATAGGAGGAGCTCAACAAATAGTCACCTGGAAGGTGACCTGGAGTGAATACAGACTTAGACCAAGATTTTCTTGAACATTGTAAACTTAATTCATTTTAATCTCTGCATGCCCCGTGACCCTAGCACAGGACCGGCACAGGACTGGTGCGGGAGAGCACTTGCTGGGAGAGTTGGAAGCAGCCATGGATGGGCAAGTGGGCACAAAGATGTGTGCACGGGTGGGTGGATGGACAGGCATGTAGCTGGATCAATGATGGATGGAGAAGTCGGACATCTGGGTGTATAAATGTGTGCTAAGTGGGGGGAGTGGAGGGATGGTGGGTGGGTGGGGTGAGGGTAGAAGAAATAAATACGGGACACGCCCTCATTGTGATCTGTCTGCTGGAGGGCTTCAAGATGGAGTGAACCCAGAAAGCACGTATCAGCAGGCCAAGGCCCACGTGAGGCAGCAGCTCTGCCTTTACGAGTGTGTTCTCCAGGCTAACCCACACGGGGATGGTGTGGCCAGGACACAGGTGACCTGCACCACTGTGTGCAGTAATGACATGTGGAGGCGGCTTCGACTTTATCACTCCGAGCAGGAGGGAGGCCTGGACTAGGGCCTCACACCTTAGAACAGCACCTGGTGGGGGCAGGCGATTCGTCCGTACCTTGGAATTCTGTGTGGCCATTAAAAATGGAACGGCTCTTTATGTCTTGAGTGGAATAAACTCTGATATATCATTAAGAGGGGGGGAAAAATCAAGGTTCAGCTAGTGTGTGTACAGTGCTTTTTTCTCAGGCCAATGCTCTATCCACTGAGCCAAACCAGTTAGGGCTAGTTTTTTTGTTTGTTTGTTTGTTTGTTTGTTTTTAATGCAATATGCTTGTGTATATATACCAGTTACATTATGTACAATAAAATGGCGAAGGGGAAAATTATCTATAATAATAAAAGCATAATATGCTAATTAGATCAGACGTCCTTCCAGATGACCTTCCAGACAAAGCCAGGGCTGCCAGGGAAGCCCGGGTCCCGGGTGCCTCCCAGTGGCCAGAGGAAAGCTGGTGCCGGCAGCTGGGGGAAGGAAGGCCTACTCTTGCACGAATTTTGTGCATCAGGCCTCTAGTAGAATATAAAACTATACTGTAGCCCTAACCTGTTTAGCTCAGTGGATAGAGCGTTGGCCTGCGGACTGACGGATCCCAGGTTCGATTCTGGTCAAGGGCATATACCTCGGTTGCGGGCATATCCCCAGTAGGGGGTGTGCAGGAGGCAGCTGATCGATGTTTCTCTCTCATCGATGTTTTTAACTCTCTATCCCTCTCCCTTCCTCTCTGTAAAAAATCAATAAAATATATTAAAAATAT
>NW_005370346.1:284516-292369 GCF_000412655.1 Myotis brandtii
ACCCTTTCACAGGGGTCGCCTAAGACCATCGGAAAACACATATATAATTACATATTGTTTTTGTGATTAATCACTATGCTTTAATTATGTTCAATTTGTAACAATGAAATTGGGGGTCACCACAACATGAGGAACTGTATTACAGGGTCGCGGCTTTAGGAAGGTTGAGAACCACTGCTCTGGAAGGTTGTCCGAAAGGACATCTGGAAGGTTGTTTGGCTGTCCAGTCTAATTAGCATATTATGCTTTTATTATTATAAATTATTTTAATCCTCACCTGAGGATATTTTCCCATTGATTTTAGAGAGAGTGGAAGAGACAGGGAAAGACAGAAATATTGATGTGAGAGAAACACATTGATTGGTTGCCTCCTGCATGCACCCTGACCAGGGCCCAGGCTGGGGAGGAGCCTACAACCAAGGTACGTGCCCTTGACCGGAATCAAACCTGGGACCCTTCAGTCCAGCGGTTGCCAACTGGTGATCCATGGACCACTGGTGGTCCATGAGGTCTGAAAGGTTGGCGACTGCTGGTTTAAGGAAACCTTTGGTGCAGCGGTTGCCAATCGGTGGTCCATGGACCACTGGTGGTTAGTGAGGTCTGAAAGGTTAGTGACCGCTGCTTTAGTCTGCAGGCTGACACTGTATCCACTGAGCCGAGTTGGGTAGGGCAAAATAGTGGTTTTCTAAATGAGAATGTTTTCTTGGTCTGGAGAAACACAGTTGTGGAGTAAATAGCAGGTTTCATTTTTAGCAGACACCTCTCTTCTGCTGCTGGACCACACCAACTGTGTCTTCATCCTCCATTTCCAACTGTGCAGGTGTGTCTATTTCATTGATTAGCTACCCATTAAATCAAAATCTGATCTGTCTCCTTGACAAATCCTGCAGTTCACAATATGCTTTTTTTAGTTTACTAAGTGGTGTATGCTTCTTAATCTTAAACTGTACTTCAGAAGCATCCTGCCTGCCACCTTCAAATGAATATGATTGTTGTTCTCAGTATTGACTCCTTTGGGCTTTTCGTCTGCCCTGGCAAGCTCCAGGTCTTCTCAGCTGCCACTTTGCAAAAGAGGTAACCAGGTCCACATGCTTAAGGAGCATACTAACAGTGCCAGGTGCAGCAGGAGCAGCTGCTTCTGGCTTTAAAAAGAGAGAGGGATAGAGAGTCAGAAACATTGATGAGAGAGAAACATCTATCAGCCGCCTCCTGCACACCTCCCACTGGGGATGTGCCCACAACCAAGGTACATGCCACTGACCGGAATCGAACCCGGGACCCTTCAGTCTGCAGGCCGATGCTCTATCCACTGAGCCAAACAGCTAGGGCTGCTTCTGGCTTTTAAGCTTCACTCTTCTTCTTCCTCTTGTGCTCCACATCTGGGCAATCACAGGTGCTCCTTCCTTTGGCTCTAGGAGGAAATGTAAACCATGAAAGCCTCTGACATAAGAATTCCATGCCAATTTCCTGTCCTTGCTCTTAATCATTTGCAGACTTTCTGGGGAAGCCTGCCCCACTTTTCCTACAAAGATTCATTGTGTGAGTAGTTAAACTTTTCATATCCTCTTGGCGTGTGTGTGTGTGTGTGTGTGTGGTCATCAGTCTCAACATTCCAACCAAATTTTGGATTGGGGGGTCCATCCTGTACCTGCAGATTAGCAACAATAAGTAAGAATAGCTACCACTGTCTTTTTTTCACAAATGACATGATCATCTATGTAGACTATTCGACAGAACTTCCAAAACTCTAGTAGATATAGCAATGATCTTTTAGCAAGGTAACAGGCTACAAGATCAAACAGCAGTTGTATTTTTATATACTGGCAATAAACAATTGGAAATTGAAACTTTCAAAAATATCACTTATAATAGCATCAAACTCTGAAATACTCAGTGCTAAATCTGGCAAAATATTTTATGACCTGTACATTAAAAACTATAAAATATTGCTGAGAGAAATTAAAGATCTAAATAAATGGAGACATGTTTATGGATTATGAGATTCACCATTTTAAAGATGTCAGTTCTCCCCAAATTGATCTTTATATTCAATCAAAATACAAGATAGATTTTTTTGGGGGGGGTTATAAATTGACAAATTCCTTGTAAAATTTTCCTAGGTGTTTATCCAAAAGAAATTTAAATTTCATTCCCACAAAAAACTGAACATGAATGCATATAGCAGTAATAGCCAAAAGTTGAAAACTTACACATCTGTTTTTCAATAAGTGAATGGCTAAACAAACTGTGGTGTATTCACATGGAATAAAATGAATGAACTACTTATACATGTAACAACACATATGAATCTTCAGGGAATTATGCTGAGTGAAAAAACCAATACCAAAATTAAATACTGTGTGATTTGATTTATATAATATTCTTTAAAGATAAAATTATAGAGATGGGGAACAGATTAGGGTTGCTAGGCCTTATGGAGGGTGTTTGGGGGAGAGAGAGAGTGAGGAGGTTAGTGGGTGTAACTATAAAAGGACAACATAAAGAATCCTTGTAATAATAAAAATATTCTAAATGTTGACTGTATCAATATTAATACCCAGTTGTGATATTGTATATTGTTTTGTAAAATGTTACCATTGGGGGAAATGGATAAAGGGTACATGGGATCTCTGAATTACTTCTTACAACTGCATGCAAATCTAGTATTACCTCAAAATAAAAAGTTAAATTAATAATAAAAAAAGCTGGGTCAAAAAGAGAACAAATTCTAAGGTGGCAGACCAAAATCCAACTACATTAAATGTAAAGTCACAAAATACGTCAAGTTAAAAAAAGTTGTCATTATTTTTAAAAATTATGTGATTAATAAGAGACACTTAGAAATATTAAAATTAAAAGGTAGAAGAGATAAAGCATGCATTAGCCAAAAGAAGAATGGTAAAGCAATAGTACTGGGTACTTCAAAATAGACTAAGAAATAAAAGTGGTATTCTAAATAAATGGTAAATTCCATAATTTCCTGTTGTATCAATCTAATAGGAAGCCATTCAACTCTAAGAATGTATCACCCAATAAGACAGCTTAAAAATATATAAAGCAAAGCTTAACAGAAATAAAAGAAGAGACAATTTTACAAAGTATAAAAAAAAATGAAACAACCAGCTCTGTTCTTTTCTCATCTATTAACAAAATAATTAGAAAAAACAATTCTTATAGTAGACAGAAAAAAAATATACTGTTGGTAAAGACATGTGAGACAAATACGCAAAAGGTATTCGGAGGACTGTTATCTCTACATAGGTTTTACTGGGAGTCTCTTGTCCCTTCCCACACACAGATTCACACTGAAACAGTGCCAATTATCATCTAGTGAAAGGAAGACTATTTTCTACTGCATCCTAGGGATAACATAGTCCTCTGATACCTTTAAAGACTACAAGTTCCTAATATTCAGCATTCTGTAGTCTCTCTTTGTCAACACATCATAACACGAAAGGATAGGCTAGTGTTTTTATATACATTTTCTCCATTTTAGTATCTACTTCAAAATTATTCCAGTGAGTCTTCAACTTTCACTGCCAATTGTTTTTTAATCCTTTTGAAGTCAGAGTGGAACCCACCATATAAAATGCTGAAAAAGAATCAGGTTGTTAGGGCAGGCGAGACATAGTCTGGTTTGCTAGATTTTGAGTTTTGGATCCTAGTTACTCCTCTAGTATCCCGCTTATACTTTACACTCCTGTTGGTGAGATTATGAATTCTTGACATGAATTTTCATTTGATGAATCACTGTCTTTTTGTTGTTAATCCTCACCCGAGGATATTCCCCCCCCCCCATTGATTTTTAGAGAAAGTGGAAGGGAGGGAGGAAAGGGGAGGGGGGGAGAGATTGAGAGAAACAAGGGCAGGAGATCCAGCTTGCAACTGAGGTATCTGCCCTTGACCGGATCCAACCGGAGACCCTTCTCACCAGCTCACGCTCTAACCACTGAGCAAATGGGCTAGGGCAATGGCTCACTGTCTTACTTTCTTCAACAAGGCCTTCCTAAATTACCTGTATCACCTTTGTCCATAAAACACACACTGAATATGAGTAAAAAAGCATGGGTATTTTATCAATATAGACTCACAAGTCTCTATTATAATTTCTTCCATTTAATATTTTGGTGACTCTGGTTTATTTACTTAACCTTATAAATTTCAATATTGCAACAGGGCGTCAGTCAGAAGAGCAGAAACCCAAAGAATTGACAACATACTGTCTCTCACAAAGCTGCAGGATCACAATAAAAGGGTCACAAGATAAGGACCATGGTCACACAAATGGTCGTAAATCCCACGACCCCAAAAGTTACTGGACCTCAGAATCTCTCCACCCCATTAACTCTCTTCCACAAAACCACTGCCAACATTTTCAACACACAGTCACACAAAGCAACTCTTTTTCTCTGCCGCCAGAAGCTCCAGGCTCAGACTGGCTGGTCTCATCCCGCCCACCGGCTTGGGTGGAGCCCACACCAAACGGAACTGAACCGACTGAGCGGTGCTTCCTATTGGGCCAAACACCATAACCCCAGGAATCCGAAGATCCAGTTAAAGTGACATTTTGCTTACATTGACTTGGGCCGCAAGGGCCTCTGGGAAATGTAGTCTGGTCCCGGAAAGCTGCGGCCCGTTTCAGAATCTTCTCAGCCTCAAGTTGTACTCCCACAGACTCCCAGTGCCAGGGTCAAGGGAAGCTGCTTTCGTCAAACTTACACTGAGCCTCTTCCGCAGATCGGTGCGCCTATAAACGCCGCGGTTGGTTATTAATATTTGTAAACAGATAGGACAGTCCGGCCGGAGTGAGGCGCGTGGGGCTCTGGGAAGTATTGTCCTTTGTCTAAGGGCCCGAGGCGAGGTGTGTGCTGCAGTCGTCCACAGCCCGCGCTGGCCCTAGTGCGCCCCTTTCTCAGCCCGCACCCGCTGTGCCACTTGGGCGGCGTTGAGATGTGGAATTGGGGTCTGCGTCTGCGGTCTCGGTGAGTCCTCGGGAGGCTGCGAGCTCTGAGTCCGGGACTGTGCTGGGTGGGAGTAGGGGCCTGCAGACCCGTGTCTGTGTTGGAGGAGGATGCTCGGCAGGGCCATGCCCCTAAGGGTGGTTCCCTGAGGCCGCGAGCGTGGCGTATTAAAGACAGCATGTGGCGTGATGTTACTGTATTTGTTAGATATTTGTCTGTGACTGAGTGTGGCCGTGGGATAGTGTGTATAAGAGAATTTTTTGAATGTGCTTTCCCTTTTATATTTCAACTAGAGGCCTGTTGCACGAAGAGATTCGTGCAATAGGCCTTCCCTTCTCCTGGCTGCCCGCACCGGTTTTCCTCCGGCACCCGGGACCCAGGCCTTCGCTCCAGCCGAAGCCGCCTTCTGTCCTCCGTCTTCGCGGCCCCGGCCGGAGCCGCCTTCCGACCACCGAGATCGCAGACGCACACCCCAATTCCTCATCTCAGCGCCGCCCAAGTGACATAGCGGGTGCGGGTTGAGAAAGGGGCCACTAGGGCCAGCGCGGGCTGTGTATATGTACCACATCTTCTTTATCAACTTTGGTTGTTTCCATGTCTTGGCCACCGCGAGTAATGCTAAAATGAACATAAGGGTGCATATATCTTTGCAAATACATGATTTTGAGGTTTTTAGGCATATACCCAGGAGAAGGATTGGTGGGTCATATGTTAGCTCTACTCTCAATTTTTTGAGGAATCTACAGACTTCTTTCCACAGTGGTTGTACCAGTCTACATTCCCACCAGCAGTGAATGAGGGTTTCCTTCATTCCACAACCTCTCCCACACTTGTTATTGCGTGTCTTGTTGATAATGGCCACTCTAACAGGTGTGAGGTGGTATCTCATTGTAGTTTTGATTTGCATTTCCCTAATAGCCAGTGAGGTTGAACATCTTTTCATATATCAATCGGCTGTTCATATGTCTTCTTGGGAGAGGTGTATTTTCAGGTCTTCTGCCCACTTTTTGATTGGGTTGTTTGTTTGGTGTTGAGTTTTAGGAGTTCTTTATATATTTTGGCAATTAAACCTTTGTCGGAGCTACTGTTTGCAAATATCGCTTATCTTGTTGGCTATCTCTTTGTTTTGTTGTCAGAAGCTTTTTAGTTTGATATAGGTCCATTCATTTATTTTTGCTTTTACTTCCCTTGCCTTTGGGATCAAGTTCATATGGCCAAGGTCCACAAGTTTGGTACCTAGATTTTTTTCTATGTAGCTTATTGTTTCAGGTCTTATATTTAGGCTTTGATCCATTTTGAATTAATTTTTGTACATGGGGACAAATTGTAATAGAGTTTCATTCATTTGCATGTGGCTTTCCAGTTTTCCCAGCACCTCTTATTGGAGAGACTATCTTTACACCATTGTGTGTTTCTGGCTCCTTTGTTGAAAATTAACTGTTCTTATACATGTAGTTTTACAGCTGGGCTCTCTGTTCTGTTCCATTGATCTGTGTGTCCATTTCTCTGCTAATATCATTCTGTTTTGATTATCATATCTCTGTAGTATAATGTGAAGTCAGGTAGTATGATACCTCCAGCTTCATTCTTTTTTCTCAGGATTGCTTTGGCTATTCAGGGACTTTTGTGGTTTCATAGAAATCTGATGATTTCTTGTTCTATTTCTTTAAAAACTGACATTGGGATTTTGATGGAGATTGCATTAAATTTGTATATTGCTTTGGGTAATATGCCCATTTTAACTATGTTGATTCTTCCAATCCATGAACACAGGATATTTTTTCATTTTGTTTGTCTTTTTCAATATCTTTTATTTTATTTATTTTTTGATTTTTTTCTTTATTGATTAAGGTATTACATATGTGTCCTTATCCCCCATTGCCCCCTTGTTGGGGTCCTACCCCAGCAGGTCCAGGGGTTCCCCATAGGTGTGGACGTGTTGATTCTAATCCATGAACACAGGATATTTTTTCATTTTGTTTGTCTTTTTCAATATCTTTTATTTTATTTATTTTTTGATTTTTTTCTTCTTTGATTAAGGTATTACATATGTGTCCTTATCCCCCATTGCCCCCTTGTTGGGGTCCTACCCCAGCAGGTCCAGGGGTTCCCCATAGGTGTGGACGGAGTCGGCAAAGAAGGAATGAATGACATGGAGGCAGCGTTCAGGTGATCATCATAGCCAGGTTCCTCCTAGCCAGGTTCCTGTGTCCAGGTTCTCCAGCCAGGTTCTGTCTCTAGGATCTCCAGCCAAGTTCTGTTTAGGATCTCCAGCAAAGTTCTGTCGCTAGGTTCTCCAGCCAGGTTCTGTAGCCAGGTTCTGTCTTCTATTGTCTTGTTACATCTGTATTTATACCAGTTGATTTTAATCCTGTCCATTTCTATTCCAAAGGTTAGGGCGTTTCTTATCTCCATTCCAGGGAGTAAAGATTATGTAGCTTAAGCATGATTGTTCATAGTTAAAGTGATTAACTACCCACCTGGCACTTAGTTAAGGGGTTTTATTCCTTCCCTAACTTCAGGGAAAAATCCCTACCTGGGGAAACAACCTTTCTCAGAGAGGTGACCTTGGTTAAAACACATAGTGCCAAGAAGGTGAGCAAGCATATTAAGAACAGTATGCCATATACGCCAGGTCCCTTGAAACATATGCTGTGCAGATGTTTCTTCCCTGCAGCGACTGTGTCAAGCAGCAAGGACAGATCGGCTTCCAGTAAATTCCCCCTTTTTTATTTTTTAAATGATAGCACATGTAAATCAGCGGCCACCTCTCGGATTGGGTTGTTTAAGACTCGGAAGAAGACTGACAAGCAATGATAGCGAGCATAGCTATAAACATAGTGGATGGAGTGCACAAGGAGCCTTGTTCCTGTAGAAGGTTGCTGGCCTCTT
>NW_005370346.1:292942-294298 GCF_000412655.1 Myotis brandtii
AGTAGAGAGAAAAAGAAGAGAAAGCAAAAGAACTACAAGGCATGGAAGTGTTTAGAAAAAAGAGGGAGAAGAAAGGGAAGAAGGCAGCATCCTGACACAGCCCTTTCTTTCAGCTGCCCCTTTCCCTGTGGTCCAAGGTAGAAATTGGAAACAAGTCCTGTCACAGAGAGAGGGCAGCTGCTGTCAGCCAGTCTCTGTCTTTACCTGGGTCCTGATCTGAGCTGGGTGTGGGAAGCGAAGCAGCCATGGGGGCAGGAGACCTCTCTCAGAAGGGGCAAGTGTTCAAGCCCCTGCATAGTTGGGGGGGGTGAGGATCTGTGCTCCACCTCTGTTGACCCCCAAGTTCTCTCCTGATGGCCCCTCTGCGACTGTGCCTGTCTTAGGTTGTTCCTTCCCTGAGGAATCTTACCTGTCTCTGGCTAACCAGCCATCCTCCGGGGCCAAGGAGGGTGATGTGAGGTTCAGTTCTGTCTCCATGGTAGCCTATGCCCCTGTGGCCTCCACGCCCAGCGACTGCCTTGGGATCCCCTCGCCTGCTGGCGGGGCCCTGGCATTGATCACATATCTTGGGGAACCCAGGTTTCTTCTCCAGGGAGGGCCCAGCTCATGCCATTGGGCGAGAGACAGATCCATGGTACCAGCCACCATGACCTCAACCTCAGCGTGAACAGAAAGCCCAGGCAACAACTGTGGGCAAATGGACTGTGAGAAGAGGGTCCCTCTTGACACAAGGGCAAGAGGGGCCAATGCAGGACAAAGGAGGAATGGCCTGTCAGCATGTAGTCCCGGGACAGGGCTTTCTCAGCACAGGATATCAGGCTCTTGGCACAAGACAACTCCACGTATGGGGCATATACCAGACACCCCCTAGTCACGGCAGAAAAGGGAGGTGCCCTTCCTGGAACAGTAGGGTAGGGAGATTCTAGAAAAGGCTGTGTTCAGGAGAGAAGGAGAAAGGCCAAAGAACCAGCAAACAAGTAGTCAGATTTAAAAAAAAAAAAAGAAAAAGGAAAGGAGATGTGGGGCAAAGCTGGTACATATGGACAGACAAAAAGGAGGCACATGTGACCCTCCCAATGGATAGGTTGTTCCAGCTCTGAGCTGCACATCTGCTGCAGATGGGCACTGGTCAGGTGTGCTAGGGTGAGGCGGAGACAGCGGGTGGTGAGACATAAGGTCGGACTAGATGGTCTGGAATCCACACAGGTGAGTCTGCGTCCTGTGGAAATATACAAGCATATCCTCTCCCCCAGGTTAAAAGTATATCAGGTCCCTTCCAGGCTCCTGTAAGCAAGTCTTTCCATTTGACGAAATAAGTGAGTTTCTGCTAAATGAAAGTTTCTTTTGCTGATTTAC
>NW_005370346.1:298892-307134 GCF_000412655.1 Myotis brandtii
TGAATTGTAATGTAAATATCTGATATGCAGGATGGTCTTAGGGGACCCCTGTGAAGGGGTCGTTAGACCGCCAAAGGGGTCGCTACCCACAGGTTGAGAACCGCTGGCCTAGGCAGAAGCAACTGCCTGACCCTGTTGAAAAAACCTGTCCCCACACCTGAGAATGATTGCCTGGGGCCATTCAAGTTGAAATCCTATCAGTCTGTAAGGAGAGGCAGTCTCTGGAGGCTTTATCTTTGCCTGATTTAATTAGTCAGAAACAGCATCCTACACTACAGATTGAGAGGCATATAAGATCTACCTAATACATAGTCACAAACCCAAACAGACAGCCAAAATGAGGAGTCAAAGAAACAACCCCTAAATGAAAGAACAAGAGAATTCTCCCAAAGAAGACATACCTAAATGAAGCAGAGATAAGAAATTTATCTGAAACAGAGGTCAGTGTAATGATGGTAAAGATGCTCAACAGCATGAAAAAAGATACAGTAACTAAAATGAAAGTCAGAAATAAAGAATCACATGACACAAATAACACATTGGAAGGAATACACAGCAGATTAGGGAAAGCTGAGGATAGAATCAGTGACTTAGAAGATAGGGTTCAAAAAATAATTCAATCAGAGGACCAAATAGAAAAAACAATTAAAAAGCAGGAGGACAGCTTAAGGGAGCTGTGGGACTTTGTGAAATGTAACAGTATTAGTATAGCAGGTGTGTCAGAAGAGGCAGAAAGGGAGAAGGGATAGAAAATGTGTTCGAAGAAATAGTAGCAGAAAACTTCCCTAACCTGGTAAAGGAAAAAGTCACACAAGTTCAGGAGACACAGAGAACCTGAAGCAAGAAGAATCCAAACAGGCCCATGCCCAGACACATCATAACTAAAATGCCAAAAATTAAAGACAAAGAGAATCTTAAAGGCAGCAAGAGAAAAGCAAACGCTTACCTACAAAGGAGCTCCAATAAGCCTGGCACCTGATTATTCATCAGAAAATCTACAGGCCAGAAGGGAATGGCATGAAATACTCAAGGTAATGGAAAGCAAGGATCTGAGACCAAGATTACTATATCCACAGCTTTTTTATTCACTCATCTAATGATGGTCATTTGAACTGTTTCCATATCTCAGCTATTGTAAATTGTACTGCTATGAACATATCAGTGCATGTATTCTTTCTGATTGGTGTTTCGGGTTTCTTAGAATATATTCCTAGAAGTGGGTCAAATGGCAGTTCTGTATTTAATTTTTTTGAGGAAACTCCATACTGATTTCCACAGTAGCTGCACCATCTGCCTTCCCACCAGCAGTGCATGAGGGTTCCTTTTTCTCTGCATCCTCTCCAGCACTTGTGATTTGTTGATTTGTTGATGATAGCCATTCTGACAGGTGTGAGATGGTACCTCATTGTTGTTTTGATTTGCACCTCTCGAATGATTAGTGACTTTGAGCATGTTTTCATATGTCTCTTGTCCTTCTGTATGTCCTCTTTCGAAAAGTGTCTATTTAGGTTCTTTGCCGATTTTTTTTATTGGATTGTTTGTCTTCCTTTTGTTAAGTTGTACGAGTTCCCTGTAAATTTTGGAGAGTAAACCCTTATGTGAAATAGCATTGGCAAATACGTTCGTCCATGCAGTGGGCTTTCTTATTGTTTTGTTGATGGTTTCTTTTGCTGTGCAGAAGCTTTTTATTTGGATGTAGTCCCATTTGTTTATTTTCTCCGTAGTTTCCATTCCTCTAGGAGCTGTATTAGTAAAGATATTGCTACAACATATGTCTGATATTTTGCTGCCTATGGAGTCTTCTAAGATTTTTATGGTTTCCCGTCTTATATTTAAGTCCTTTCAGCATTTTGAATTTGTTTTTGTGTATGGTGTAATTTGGTGATCTAGTTTCATTTTTTTGCATGTATCTGACCAAATTTCCCAGTACCATTTATTGAAGAGACTGTCTTGACTCCTTTGTATGCTCTTGCCTCCTTTGTCAAATATTAATTGAGCATAATGGCTTGGATCTATTTCTGGGTAGAACCGTGGCTTTGATTGTTATATATGTCTATTCTTGTGCCAGTACCAGGCAGTTTTGAGAACCGTGGCTTTGTAATATAGATCCGTCCAACTTTGTTCCTCTTTCTCGGGATGCTGTGACTATTCAGGGTCTTTTTAAATTTAATTTTATTTTTATTCCAGATGAATTTTTGGAGAGCTTGTTCTAGGTCTGTGAAATATGCCATTGTTATTTTAGTGGGAATTACATTGAATCTATAGATTGTTTTGGGTAGTACAGACATTTTAATGATGTTGATTTTACCAATTTATGAACACAGTATTTTCTTCCATTTGTTTATGTCCTCTTCTATCTATTTTTTTCCAATGTCCTTTAGTTTTCCAAGTACAGGTCTTTTACCTTCTCAGTTAAGTTTATTCCTAGGTATCTTAATTTTTTTGGTGCAATGGTAAATGGGATTGTGTTGTTTTTTTTTAATTTTCTCTTTCTGAGTTCATAGATTTCTGGGTGATAATTTTGTATCCTGCTACATTGCTGAATTCATTTATTAAGTCTAGTAGTTTTTTGATGGAGTCTTTGGGGTTTTCTATGTACAGTGTCATGTCATCTGCGAATATTGACAATTTTACTTCTTCTTTTCTAATTTGGATGCCTTTTATTTCTTCTGCTTGTCTGATTGCTATAGCTAGCACTTCCAGTACTATGTCGAAAGGAGTGGTAAAAGTGGGCATCCCTGTCTTGTTCTTGTTCTTAGGGGAAATAGATTTAGTTTTTGCCCATTGAGTATGATGTTGACTGTCGGTTTGTCATATAAGGCTTTTATTATGTGGAGGTATGCTCCCTCTATTCCCACTTTGCTGAGAGGTGTTTTTGTTTGTTTGTTTGTTTGTTTTTAATGAAGAAAGGGTGTTGTATTTTGTCAAATGCTTTTTCTGCATTGATTTGTATGATTATGTGATTTTTGTCTCTTAATTTGTTTATGTGATGTATCATATTTATTGGTTTGCAGATACTGTACCATCCTTGCATCCTCGGAATAAATCCCACTTGGTCATGGTGTATGATCTTGCTAATGTAATGCTGGATCTGATTTTCTGGAATTTGGCTGAGGATTTTAGCATCTATGTTCATCTAGGACCGTGGTTGGCAAACCGCGGCTCGCGAGCCACATGCGGCTCTTTGGCCCCTTGAGTGTGGCCACGAAGTTTCAATTGCACTGTATGTGTGCGCCTGCACGTGGTATTTTGTGGAAGAGCCACACTCAAGGGGCTGCAGTTTGCCAACCCCTGATCTAGGATATTGGCCTGTAGTTCTCTTTCTTTGTAGTATCTTTATCTGGATTTGGAATTAGGGTAACACTGGCTTCATAAAAAGAACTTGGAAGTGCACCTTCCTCCTGCATTTTTTGGAACAGTCTGAGGAAGATAGGTTTTAATTCTTCTTTGAATGCTTGGTAGAACTACCCTGTAAAGAAACCAGGACCAGCACTTTTGTTTGCTGGAAGATTTTTGATTACTGCTTCAATTTCTTCGGTAGTTATCAGCCTATTCAGGTTTTTGATGCTTCCTGATTGAGTTTTGGAAGCTTGTATTTTTATAAGAATATGTCCATTTAGTTTGTTGGAATAGAGTTGTTCATAGTATTTTTTCATAATCCTTTGTATTTTTGTGGGGTTGGATGTTACTTCACCTCTTTCATTTCTGATTTTGTTTATATGGATCCTCTCTCTTTGCTTCTTAGTGAGCTTGGCTAGAGGTTCATCAATCTTGTTTATCCTTTCAAAGAACCAGCTCTTGGTTTTATTGATCATTTGTATTTTTTTGGTCTCCATGTGGTTTATATCTGCTCTGATCTTCATTATTTCCTTCCTTCTGCTTACTCTGGGCTTCTCTTGTGGCTCTCTTTCTAATTCTTTGAGTCTAGGGTTAGATAATTTATTACAATTTTTTCTTGTTTTTTGAGGTAGGCCTGTAGAGCTATGAACTTCCCTCTCAAGACTGCTTTCACTGTGTCCCATAAATTTTGAATTGCTGTGTTTTCATTTTGTTTGTTACCAGGATGCTTTTTATTTCTTCTTTGATATCTTTGGTAACACAATCATTGTTTAATAGCATGCTATTTAGTCTCCAAGTGTTTGATTTTTTTTCAGTGTCCTAATATATGGTCTATCTTTGAAAATGTCCTGTGTACACTTGAGAAGAATGTATAATCTGTTGCTTTGGAATGAAATGTTCTGAAGATGTCAATTAATTCCATCTGATCTAGTGAGTCATTTAGCATTGCTGTGTCTTTGCTGAATTTTTTAGATTTATCCAGTGTTGTCAGTGGGGTATTAAGGTCCCCTACTATGACTGTATTGCTGTCAATCTGTCCCTTCATATCTTCTAGAAGTTGTTGTTTTGTTTTGTTTTTTGTTTTTTTGTATTTGTGTGCTCCTGCATTGGGTGCATATATGTTTACCAGAGTTATAATATCTTGTTGAATTACTCCCTTTAGTATTATGATGTGGCCTTCCTTATCTCTTGTTATGGCCTTCATTTTAAGGTCTATTTTGTCAGATATAAGTATTGCTACCCCAGCTTATTTATTTATTTATTTAAATTTGCCTGAAAAATTTTTTTTCATCCCTTCACTATCAGTCTGTGTGAGTCCTTTGTACTGAGGTCGGTCTCTTATAGACAGCAGATATATGGGTCATGTTTTCTTACCCATTCAGCTACCCCATGTCTTTTGATTGGAGCGTTTAATCCATTTACCTTTAAGGTTATGATAGGTACGTGTTTGTCGCCATTTTCATTCTTTATGCCTGAGTTCCTTTTCCCTTCCCATTTCTTTTTTTTTTACAGCAGTCCTTTTGGCATTTCTTGCATTACTGGTTTGGTGGTAATAAACTCTATCAGCCCTTTTTTGTCTGTGAAACTCCTGATTTCACCTTCAATTTTGAATGATAGTTTTGCTGGGTATAGTATTCTTGGATTCAGTCCCTTGCTTTGCATCACTTTGTATATTTCATTCCATTCCCTTCTGGCCTGATGTGTTTCTGTTGAGAAATCAGTTGATAGTCTAATGGGAGATCCCTTATAGGTAACTTTTTGTCTCTCTCTGGCCGCCTTTAGGATTCTTACTTTGTCATTGGTGTTTGCCAATTGAATTGTGATGTGTCTTGATGTCGGTCTTTTTTTTTAAATTTTGTTTTATTGCTTAAAGTATTACAAAGAGTATTACATACGTCTCCTTTTTTTTCCTCCTTGACATTCCCCCGACCTCCCCTACCCCCCAGTGTCTTATGTCCATTGGTTATGCTTATATGCATGCATACAAGTCCTTCGGTTGATCTCTTGCCCCCCTACCGCCCCTCAACCCTCCCCAGCCTTCCCGCTGTAGTTTGACAGTCTGTTTGATGCTGCTCTGCCTCTGTATCTATTTTTGTTCATCAGTTTATAATGGTCTTTATTATCCATAAATGAGTGAGATCATGCGGTATTTTTCTTTGATTTACTGGCTTATTTCACTTAGCATAATGCTCTCCAGTTCCTTGATGTCGGTCTTTTTGGGTTCATCTTGTTTTGGACTCTGTGAGCTTCTTGGATTTGTGTGAGTTTTTTCTTCCCAACATCAGGGAAGCTTTCTATCATTATTTATTCAAACAGGTTTTCTATTCCTTGCTCAGTTTCCTCTCCTTCTGGCACCCATATCTTGCAGATGTTGTTTCATTTTGTGTTGTCCCAAAGCTTTCTTTGGCTCTCCTCCTGTTTTTATGTTTTGTTTTGTTTTTTTTTTCCAGTTGCTGCTCTGCTTGGGTGTTTTTTCCTACCTTGTCTTCTAGCTCACTGATGTGGTCCTCAGCTTCCTCTAGTCTACTGTTGATGCTTTCTATTGTATTCTTTATTGCAGCTATGTCATTCTTCATTTGTTATTGGTTCTTATTTATTTCCTCTTGATTCTTACGCATGTTGTTGAATTTGTCTTCCATCCTTTTCAGCGTCCTTATGACCATGGCTCTGAATTCCTTCTCTGACAAATTGCTTGCCTCCATTTTGATTACTTCCTTTTCCAATGATTCCTCCTTTTCTTCCGTATTGGGGGCTGTTTCTTTGTCTCCCCATTTTTGCTCCTCTCTACCATGTTGACCAAAAGGCCCAAAATATAACTTTACAAGACACGACACAGAGGGAACAAACACAAATGTATTTACGACACCAATAACCCCAAATAAAGGTGACCACCAGAGAAAAGAGAATTAGGGGGGAGAAAAGAGAGCAAAAGTGATATTTGAGAAAAGGAAAAAAGGTAAGAGAGAAAAGAAAAAGAAGAAATAGAAGGGAGAAAAATATACGTATATGGGGAGAAAACTCCACAAAACCAACAACTGAACCAAAAAATGCAAACAACAAACACCCAGAAAAAAAAGGAGGGGAGCTGAATCTGAAGAGGTAGAGCTTATTTCCAGAATGGAAGGTAAAGGAATTGAATGAACACAATGGGGGAATGGACACAATTCAGTATAGAGGAGGTAGAAAGAGAATGAGTGTATAAGAAGAAAAGTAAAAAACAAAATACTCAATAAAAAAATAATAAAACTAATAAAAATTAAAAATAATAACAATTTAAAAAATAAATATATTTTAAAATCTGTATATATAAAAGCCTAAGCGGCCACCTGACTGTTAGTCCAAACAGTAGTTATGACGTGCAATGACCACGGGGGGGCAGACACTCGACCAGTAGCTATGGCATGCACTGACCACCAGGGGGGCAGATGTTCAACGCAGGAGCTGCGGAGTGACAGCAACTTTGCAGAGTGCCCTCTCACACTCCAGGACCCCTCGGGGGATTTCAGACAACCAGTTTTGGACTGATCCCCACCAGCTAGGCTGAGGGACCCTACCTGCTGGAGGGAACCAGCTCACTCCGCAGATGTCCTTTGAGCCCCGGTGCCACCCCAGGTACTGCCAGCTGGGGAGGGACCACAGGAGGTTGGCTATATATATAAATAAAAACAATATATAAAAAAATTATACATTTTAGGAGCCCATGGCCAGGGAGGCTGGAGTCTCAGTGTTTGCAGCCAAGGCAGCAAGTCCCTGGCTGGTGTGGCTGTAGGGTCCCAGGTGGTGTCTAAGGTCTCCCCGAGTGGAGGTGAGGCTGGGCTCCCAGTCACAGCTGCTCTCCCCTTTAAGATGGTGAGGTCTCTGTGGCAGAGCCAGCCGCACCCAGAGAGATTTCAGTGGTATTAGAGGCTGCCTGGCTAGCGGAGCCTGGTCCTCCAGTCCTCAACATTCCTGCAGGATATAACTGTCCCTCACTCACACATACACACACGCCCCACACGTCCACCCACTCCCCTTTTTCTCTCTCACTCACAGTCTCTTCCTCACTGCTGTCCTGTCAGCCACCATCTTCTGAAAAAAACCCCCACCAAAAAAACTAGATGTATATCCATTAATGAAATTAAATTTGTGGTTAAAAATCCATGACACCAAAATAAAAAAATAAAAATAAACAAGTGGTACTATATCGAACTAAGAAAGTTTCTGCATAACTAAGAAACCATCAACAAAAATGAAAAGGCAACTTACTATATCGGAGAAAATATTTCTCTGATAAGTTAATACTGAAAAAATATTTTAAAAAGAACTCATACAGCTCAATAGCAAAAACAAACAATCCAGCTTGAAAATGGGCAGATCTGAATAGACATTTTTCTGAAGACATGGCCAACAAGTACATGAAAAAATGTGCTTACCATCACTAATCAGGGAAGTACAAATCAAAACCATAATGAGATATTACCTTACACCTGTTAGAATGGCTATTATAAAAAACTAGTAGCCCGGTGCATGAAATTCATGCACTGGGGTGGGGGGGAAAAGGGGCCCCTCAGTCTGGCCTGCACCCTCTCCAATCGGGACTCCTCGGGGAATGTCCGACTGCCTGTTTGTGCCCACACTTTCAACAGATGACAGCTCCATTGTTGTTTCTTTCTTCTCATGCTTAAAACCATTGGAATTAGTAGGTATTCAAAGTGTGTATACATTTTGGGGAGATACCCTGTATATCTCTAGTCAGCAGTGAAAGAAACCAACAGCGGGTTTGGAACCCCCAGACAGGGAACCTCGCTCACTCCCCGCATGTCTCCCCAATTCATTTTCCACCTTCGTGGGCAGCGGGAGAATCAATGTTTTCTCTCATTAACTCGGACAAGCACATCCTGTCACCCGCTGCCCGGCAGGAGTG
>NW_005370346.1:307295-312094 GCF_000412655.1 Myotis brandtii
CGCGCCCACCTGCTGTGTGTGTCTGCCCCTGCTCCCGCCTCAGCACCTGCATTAACCCCACAGAGGTGATCTCGTCACTGCACTGGCCTCCGTGGGAACAGGGCATCACCACTCCGCCCTCTCACTGTCATCTCACAGGCGCCCACCCTCAGCACCCAGAATACACAGACACTCTCCAAATGACATGAGCATGTCGGAGGGGACGTGTGCACATCCTGTGGGGGACTTAGGCATGCTGGGGTTGATGGAAGTGCGGCGGAGGGGCAGGGGGAACTTGTGCGCGCCTTGGTCCGGGACTGTTGCAGGCGCGCGAGGGTGACAGTGCGCTGGGAGATGTTCGATGGGATGGGAGAGTCCGATCAGGGGCAGGTTGGTAGGGGGGAGGGGCCACAAGGTTGGTCGCTGGCCCCACCTCCTGATCTGGCCAGTTTGTTGGCCACAGTGGGCGTCATAGCGACCGGTTGTTAGGTCGTTATGGCAGCTGCCTTTATATATATATAGATAAGAAAAGAAGTGTTAGAAAAGATGTGGAAGAAAGGGAACCCTTGTTCACTGTTGGTAGAAATGTAAATTGTTACAGCCACTATGGAAAACAGTATGGAGATTCTTCAACTAATTAAAAATAGGACTACTACATGATCCAGCGATTCCGCTTCTGGCTATTTACCCAAGGGAAAGGAAAACAGTAACTCAAAAAGATATCTGTGGTCCACGTTTATTGCAGCATTATTTACAACAACCAAGATGTAGAAACAATCTTAGTGTCTGTTGATGGATGAGTGAATTTTAAAATTGTGTTATAGGTACACAATGTGATATTGTTTATCCATAAAAAGGAATGAAATCTTGCCATTTGCAACATGGATCGACCTTGAGGGCATTATGCTAAGTGAAATTACTCAGAGAAATACAAGTACCATATGAACTCACTTATATGTGAAATAAAAAAAATAAGATAAAAGCAAAATGCCCCACAAAAATACCAACCTCATAAGAAAACATTGGTAGTTACTAGTGGTCAAGGATCTGCGGGGGCCAGGGGCAACAGGGTGGGGTGAGAGATATCAATGAAAAGGGTGAAAAGATACAAGCTTCCAGTTATAAATAAGTCATGGAGATGTCATGTACAACATGCTGACTATAGTTAAGAATATTATGTTGCATATTTGGAAGTTGCTAAGAGAGTAGGACTTAAAAGTACTCATTACAAGAAAATTTTTTTTAACCATATAAGGTGACTGATGTTAATTAAATTATTCCCAATCTATATAAATATTGAATTATTATGTTGTATGACTAAATGAATATAATATTTTATATCTCAATTTTAAAAAAGCCTCCTGAAAAGGAGATTCCATGCCCATATAATTTTACAGTTGAAATAGCAATTATGTAAGGAAGAAATTATAGCAATTCCTTATAAGCTCTTCCTGAAAGTAGAAAAGGAGGGACACTTTCCAGTTCATTTTATGAGATCAGCCTTACCCTGATACCAAAATCAGACAAAGACATTATAAGAAAAGAAAACTACAGATCGAGATTTCTCATGGACTTAGAAGAAAAAATTCTCAACAATGTATTGAAAAATTGAATCCTAGCAATATACAAAAGGGATAATATATCATAATCAAATGGGTTCATATTGGCAATGCAAAATGATTTCAAGTTCATTATTTGAAAATCAGTTACTGTAATTCACCATAATAAGAGATGAAAAAAGATCACATAACCATCTCAATAGATGCAGAAAAAACCCTTGACAAAATTCAACATTTATTCATAAAAAATAATTCTCACCAAACTACAAAGAGAAGGGAACACCTATATGTATAAAAGGCTAAGTGTCCGTCCTACCGGTGACCACCAGGGGGCAGATGCTTAATGCAGGAGCTGCCATGACGCACACTGGCCATTTAAAAGTAAATGGCACCACGGACCTGGTGCCGAGAAACTAACATTTGGCTTTCCCCAAGTGGGACACAGGCCCCGCCACTACCCTGTAGCAACACCCCACCAAATTGCAGCCAATGCTGCCAAGACCTCTTGGCCCAAAATGCGACCCATAGCCCAGCCCAGCCCAGAAACAATTGCTGTGGGTGCCAGGTAATGACATCATGTAGCAACGCCCGGCTTCCTCTCCCTAGTGACTAGTTTCTTCAGCCCAGGAACCTGACTTGCTTTATAGCCAAGTGCAAACATTTTACAGTTTATCCAAATGTTTGTGAAGTGTTTTCCCGTGCCTCATCTCATTTGATCCTCACAGAAGTCCTGGAGTAGGTAGGTAGGAGACTTCGTAGAATCCTATTTTCTTTTCATTAGCAAGACATAACTAGCAATATTAAAATATTTCTTATAATTAATTTCCTTTCAATGTGCATGAATCTGTGCACCGGGACACTAGTCCTTTATAAAAGTCATTGTAAAAACAAACAAACAAACAAACAAACAAACAAACAAAGTAGAGCTTGCATTGTAGTTAATGGTGAGGTAATGAATTCTTTACCTCTAAGATTGGGAACAAGGCAAAGATGTTCTTTATCACCACCATTATTCACTATCATATTGGAAGTACTAGTCAATGCAATAAAGCAAGAGAAAGACATATACATTAGAAAAAAATACGTCTTTCTCTAGACAACATTAAGTAGAAATCCCCAAAGAATCTACAAAAAGGTCCTAGAACAATAAATCATTTTTATTCCAGAAATGAATAATTGTAATTTGAATAAAATTTAAAATGCCATTTCATTAGCATCCCCCCAAATTAAATACTTAAAAATACACTTCACAAAATATGTGCAGAATTGTGATGAAAGAAATAAGAAATAGAAAAATATACCACATTCATGGATTGGGAGACTTGTTTTCATTTCTCCTCAAATTGATGTATAGATTAAACACATTCCTAATCAAATTCCTAGCAATCTTTTTTGTAGATATCAATGAGGATGGAGATGGAAAATGGAATGCAGAATATGAGAGATGTACTCGATTGTACTACAAATGTATGACATAACCTCACTGAAAGTGATGTGGAAGAAAGAAACTAACCTAAGTAATTTTGTAAAACTGTCCACTGCCCCCTCTCCCCGCAATAAAAGACTTTTATTGCATCTTTAAATTATCACAAATAGATTTTAGGAATTATCTAAACCTTGTTTCTGTAGTTGGACATCTCTTATATAAATATTTAAAACCAGTAAACAGAATATTTTCCATTATCATCCCCTGCATTTAGTAAGCATTATCTTAACTCCTATTGACCAACACTGTGTCACACGGCAACTCTTAGTTGTGAAGGGATGCTGGGAAAGTGAGTAACAGGCAAAGGGGAATAGGATTATTCTCAATCATGATTTATCCTTGGGAGAAGGTATGTTGCCACTGTGATAACATTACGGTCTAGATTTCAAGGAATAAGGTGGGAAGCAATGGCTATTTCTAGGTAGTAACATTATCTGCCACATCTGGCCTTTAGGAATATGCTGGTTCTCCATCCTTAGCAAGGATGTTTGCTCACAGGTTCTTTCCCACTCAAATTCATCAAAAATTTTTTAAATGATCTTTATTGTTGAAAGTATTGCATATGTTCCCCTTTTTTCTCCATTGATCCCCTCCACACTCCCACCGCATCCCCCCAGGCCTTCACCACACTACTGTGTGTGTCCATTGGTTATGCACATATGCATGTAAATTCTTTGGTTAATCTTTCACCACCTACCCCTCTCTCCCCGCCTTCCCTCTGAGATTCTTCAATGTATTCCGTGCTTCTATGTCACAGGATCTATTTTAATCATCAGTTTATTTTTGTTCATTAGATTCCACATATGAGTGAGATCATGTGATACTTGTCTTTCTCTGACTGGCTTATTTCACTTAGCATAATACTCTCCAGGTGGTTTAAGTGCCCATCAATAAATAAGTGAATGAAAAAGCTGTGGTACATTTGCACCATGAATATTATACAGCTGTAAAAAAGATGTGTCTCTTACCCTTTGAGACAGCAAGGTATCAAATTTTAATTACGAAATTTCACAATGCTGGTGTCAGGGAGCTACTGAGATACCATCTTATTCTGCTATCCTCTTAAAAGTTGCTTATAATGCTTCTATGAAAGTGGGGTTCCCAGAGTCACAGTGCTTGTTAATGGCAGAGAGGACTAGAAATCAAATCAGTTTGCTTACAGGTTCTTTCCCATTCGAATTCACCTGGCCTAAAATTTCTTTTAAAAGATCCTTTAGGAAAAAAACCCAAATGAGTAACAAAAATCAATTAAAACTAGCCAAAAACAACCAAAGAAAAAGTAAAAAGAAATAAAGCAGGATAGTAAAATAACATATAAATTTTTCTCATTCAAATTAAAACTAGAAAAGGGGCTGTGAATGGGGGCAGGTGAGGACATCTGTGTTATTCCTTATACACTGTAGTATTGCTTGAATCTATTGCAGTGGTTATGTTTTCTTTATTAAATTTGTATTTTAGAGAAAATAATACGTGCATTTGTTTTAAAAAATCAAATTGTGCTACTAGACTTGTAATCCTATATAATAAATAGGTAATAAGCAAATTGACCATCACATCCTCACACAAAGATGGCTGCCCCCATGTCATCACAAGATAGTCACCCCCATTTGGTCACAAGATGACTGTGCCCATATCATCACAAGATGACCGCCACAAGATGACCAGCAGGGGAGGGCAGTTGGGGGTGACTGGGCTGGCAGAGGAGGGCAGTTAAGGGTGACCAGGCCAGAAGGGGACAGCATTTGGGGGTGACCAGGCCGGCAGGGGAGGGCAGT
>NW_005370346.1:312145-315354 GCF_000412655.1 Myotis brandtii
GGAGGGAGTGGTTAGGGGGTGATCAGGCTGGCAGGCAGAAACGGTTAGGGGCAATCAGGCAGGCAGGCAGGTGAGCGGTTGGGGAGCCAGCAGTCCCGGATTGTGAGAGGGATGTGCCCCGAAGAGTCCCAGATTGGAGAGGGTGCAGGCTGGGCTGAGGGACCCCCCCCCCCCATAGTGCACGAATTTTGTGCACCGGGCCTCTAGTAATAATAATAAAAAAACTATACCCTGTTCCTTTTCCCCCATTCCTATTTCCTATTCCCAGAGGGCCACTATTGAGTCATAAGTGTAACTTCTTGTTTTTACTCCATTTTTCTAAATCATATGTTTATCCTGCTATTATTTGACACTTTTCAGATTTTAAAACTTTTTTTACTATAGAAAATAAAAATTTAACTCACCACTACCAATATCTCTGATACACTACACTCTCACACACTACTTCTTCCTCAAAATATAATTATGTCACTATTTTGGTTAAATTCCCAATTAGTTGGTACTTAAATATTTCTTTTTAAATATTTCAATATACTAAAATGTCTTAGATTTTTGTCAGTTTTATAATTTTCTTGGTCATGTGCTTTCATGAAGCTAGTTAGCTTCATGTGAACCGTTTATTTTCTGATACAGAGTTACGGATAATTCATGAGGCATCTCCTGTTCATTTCCATCTGCTATTCTTTTCCATTCCTTTGCATCTCCTACTCCACATATGCACTCTTATTCCTTTCCACTTTATGCTTAAGCTCCACATGATCATACCAGTCATCCTTGTGCTTATTAGCACATCTGTGGAATGAATATTCGTATTCTTTCTGATGGACCCAAATATCACTTTGCTACAGTGTTACCTTAATCTCTGTGGGTATATGTTTCTGAAACCACAAAGCAAGCCTGATCTAATAGCTTTTATTTTCTTCTCCAGCTCTGCCTTCTCAGTCACTGTGCATTCCCAGAAAGAAGAGGAAATGGCTGAGTCCCAGGTAAATTTTAAATAGTGTATTTGTTTCCTGTTTTATTCTACAGTGTAGTTTATAAGGATTGCAGTACAGTAAATTGGAGAATGTGAAATAGATAACATATGTTTTCAGAGGAAATAGAGTTGGAAGATTAAAACCAGAAAAGAATTAAAATATGGTTATGCAGAAAAGCGTTTATTCAGAGAGATTAAAGTTTGGCTTCAATTTTGAATTTTATTATTATAGGTAAAGCAAACCAGAGTAGAAGTTTGATACATAAATTTGCATTGTACATGAGGATAAAAATGAACATTTCTTAGCAGAAGTAAGCTTTTCATTGGCACCTAGGTCAATGAGTATATTATAGTATGACCTCTTTTATTTGATAAACCCAGCTCTTTGATGGTCTGTTTTGATCAATGATAAAATGAAGAATGTGTTAAAATAGACCAGCACTAGAAAGAACACAAATGAAGATTAAAAAAGGGGATAAATTATAGTATTGAATGTTATGGAAGACTACACTATATAATAAAAGGCTAATAGCAAATTGTCCCCTCTACCAGGAGTTTGACTGGGTTTGACCAGGGGGTGGGGCCAGCCAACCAACTGCCTGCGGCCCCTCCCCCAAGCCAGCCCTGCCCCTGATTGGCCCCCCCATCCTGATTGGGAGCGGGGCAGGCCGGCCAACCTTCTGTGTCCCCTCCCCACAGCTGGCTCAGCCTGATTGGCCCCCAATCGGGGCGGGCCAGCCGGACCCCACCCATGTATGAATTCGTGCACTGGGCCTCTAGTACAACAATAAAACAAATAGATTACTGCTACTCGCAGCAACATAGATAAATCTCACAAAAACGTGGAATAAGAGAAGTCAGAAAAAAAAGAGTATGTATATGTATGTACATGAATGCATAGGTGAATTCAATTTATTTTTTGTTCTTTGAAAAAATCACAGACAATAACCATCTTTGAAAAACCTAATTGGAAGGAGCCCTCGATTTCACACAAATATCACTACTATTTCCCTTCTCTGGTGATGCTAAATTGCATATATCAAATTAGAATGTGTGTTTTCTTCCATTTCAATATGGACCAAATGATTCCTATGATAATTAAGGACTGACATAACTTTTGGAATAAAGTCCCAATAATTTTTCAAGAAATCTAATTTTTGCTAATAATATTGTCCTCTACCTTTGTGTATTGAAACCCTCCATTGACTTAGTTGATTCAATAATTCATCCTCTGGATATAACTGGAAGCCTTCCTATCTGCTCCAGTCAATGCCTGCTCTCCATTCTGTCCTTTAGTTCCCACCCTTAATGCAACCAAATTGGAGTTTGGTATTCATCTATCTGGAGAAAGTAACAAAAATATGTGACCTGAAGTGGACTGAGCTTGAGGTGCAATCCTAAAATATTCCTGAAGCCTTTCAAACATAGATTATTCTATCTTTAGGAAGCCAATGATAGAGAAAGACTCAGGCAGAGAGCAGGCAGACAGTTGTGGGCATGGGGTGGAGGGATTGAGTGGAAAAGAAATAAAAAAACAACTCATGGACATGGACAACAGTGTGGTGATTGTGGGGGTGTGGGAGGTGGGAGAGGGCACAGAGGGAATAAATGGTGATGGAAAAAATAAAATTAAAATAAATTTAAAAAGAAGCCAATGATTTTGAGAAAATCCCCAAGCAAGTGAAGACCACAAAGAGAAGTAACTGAAAACCATTATTAAATTTGATCATTTTGTCAAACATTTCAAATGTACTTACTTTTTAGGGAGTAAGATTTACAAATTGTGCCAACATTTTGCTTTTTTCATTAATGTGTATAGATCCCTTTATGTAGCTAACTCTACCTACCATCTTCACCTCAGATACAACATAACTACAGCTTAAATTGCCTTTTTTCTCAAAATTCATGCCCTTGAGCCTACTGAACTACAGCCTTAAACTTTCATGCACAGGTGGCCTTTCTTTTCAAGGGGATTGTGAACTCTGAAGGAAGAGACCATAATTTACACTTTTTAAAATCCTTAATACTTTACAATAAGAAAATGCTCAGTAAATATATGTCAATGGATAAATAAAAAATAGTTAAATATGGCCTGTCCAAGTGACTCAGTTTGTTGAGTACTGTCCAGTACACCAAAAAGGTTGCAGGTTTGATACCTAAGTTGCCAGTTTGATTCCCTGTCAGGCTTATGGGAGGCAACCAATTGATGTTTCTTTCTTTTCCCTCCCTCCCT
>NW_005370346.1:315423-324344 GCF_000412655.1 Myotis brandtii
TAAATTCAGTTAAAAATATCCTCAGGTGAGCTTATTAAAGAATGAATATAAATAAATAAATTTTGAAAAAAATAGTTAAATATGTAACCTACCAATATAGAAATTTGACAGAATTTGCACAACTTGGTTATCTAGGTGTTTTAACACTCTGATTGCTGTAATACAGAAGACTTGTTTTATAAGTTCTAACCAGAGCTAACAAAAATTTGGTCAACTTATGTTCAAACCTCCCCTCTCCCCCAATGATCTAAAATGAAAGTGACAAATCAGGAATTAGACAAAAGAACATGGGTTATTTACAACCAGGATCATTTGAATAGAACAAATAGCAAACACTTTAAAAAAAAAACTCACCAAAAATAAAATCCACGAGTTAAGTCATTATTTTAGCTATTTGGTAAAAGTTAACTTCTTTTTTACTCAAACATATCAAAACACTGTTTAAAACTTTGGTTTGTAAAATGGAATAATTTGCTATTTCTACTTTCCAAGGTAAAAAACATAAAGTCATTTGTAACCTATTGTAAAACATCTGGGAATTATATAGATTTGAATCCATAATGCCCTAATATTAACCTTTTTTTTTTTTACTGGCACCTGCAGAAGTCATTTAAACATTGTCTAACCAAAAATAAATAAATGAATAAATAAAAAGTTAATATTTTGAGAAGATTCTCTATATAATTTGAGTGCCTATTATTAAGTTCATACATTATCTTATCCTCCCAATAGCACAATATCTATATAATAAAAACCTAAGCAACTGTTAGGGCAGAACGACCAGAACAACCTGTCGCTATGATGCACACTGACCACCAGGGGGCAGACGCTCAACTCAGGAGCTACCTCTGGTGGTCAGTGCGCTCCCACAGGGGGAGTGCTGCTCAGCCAGAATCTGGGCTTTCAGCAGTGGTGGCAGGAGCATCAAGCAGGGGGGCAATAAAGAGTGAAGGGTCTCAGATTGCGAGAGGGCGCAGGGGACCCTGCCCTCCAGTGCACAAATTTCGTGCACCGGGCCTCTAGTATTACTAGACCCACTTAAGAAGTGAGGAAACTGCCTGGCTGGTGTGGTTAAGTGGTTGAACATTGACCCAGGAACCAAGAAGTCACTAGTTTGATTCCTGGTCAGGGGACATGCCTGGGTTGCAATGTTCAATCCCCAGTCCCGGCCGTGCAGGAGGCATTCAATCCATGTTTCTCTCTCATCAATGTTTCTATCTCTCTATCCCTCTCCCTTCTCTCTCTAAAATCAATATATATATATATTTTAAAGTGAGGAAGCTGATGCTCAGAAAAATTAGACAATTTAGTCCAGATTATAAGCTGGAAAATGGCAGAAAGGGTTTGACTCCAGTACCAGGTTTTTCTCATGTTCTTGTGTTGTTCCTGTTAATAGTGGGCAACAATATTTAGCACAGTTAAAAATGGTCTTCACAGATTTACAGAAATAGAAAGTAGAATGGTGTTTGCCAGGGGAGGATGGAAGAGGGAGTTATTGTTTAATGGATAAAGAGTTTCAGTTTGGGATGATGCAAATGTTCTGGAGATGAGTAGTGGTAATTTTACAATAATGTGAATGTTCTTAATGCCATTAAACTGTACATTTTGAAATGGTTAAAATGGTGAATTTGTTATGTATATTTTACCACAATAAAAAAAAATAGCATTCAACATCATGCCCATTTTGTTGTTTTCTTACAAATTCTATCATTTTAATATTCAGAATGGTCAAAAGTAGGTTTATAGTTTTGAGTATGCAAAACACAGAGTATATTCCTGTATTATTATTTATAAATTATTTGTATTATTTTTGTATAATGTTCATATTATACAAACAACTGTAAAGCTACTTTTGCCCACACCTGTAGACTTCAGAATACTTTAAAATTAAAAATGTTTCAGTTATATGATTTTCTTTTTAATATTTTTACTTTTATTGAATTTATTGGAGTGACATAGGTTAATAAAATTATATAGGTTTCAAGTATCATTTCTATAATACATCGTCTGTATGTTGTATTGTGTGTTTACCACCCTTCTTTAATCCATTTAGAGTTTATTCTTGTGTGGTGTGAAAAGGTAGTCCAGTTTCATTCTTTAGCATTTATGGACTTTATCAGCTGCTCTTTCTGCATCTATTGATATGATTCTGTAGTTTTTATTCTTCATTTTGTTTATGTGGTGTATCAAATTTACTGATTTGTGGATATTGTACCAATCTTGCATTTCTGGAATAAATCCCATTTGATTATGATGTATGATCTTTTTAATGTGTTGCTAGATACAGTTTGATAATATTTTGTTAAGAATTTTAGTGCGTGAGTCGAGCGGAGCCGGAGACTAGACCGGAGGCCGAACTTGGGATCTGACAAGATGGCCGGGCTGCCCCGCAGGATTATCAAGGAAACCCAGCGTTTGCTGGCAGAACCAGTTCCCGGCATTAAAGCAGAACCAGATGAGAGCAACGCCCGTTATTTTTATGTGGTCATTGCTGGCCCCCAGGATTTCCCCTTTGAGGGAGGGACTTTTAAACTTGAACTATTCCTTCCAGAAGAATACCCAATGGCAGCACCTAAAGTACGTTTCATGACCAAAATTTATCATCCTAATGTAGACAAGTTGGGAAGAATATGTTTAGATATTTTGAAAGATAAGTGGTCCCCAGCACTGCAGATTCGCACAGTTCTGCTATCGATCCAGGCTTTGTTAAGTGCTCCCAATCCAGATGACCCATTAGCAAATGATGTAGCGGAGCAATGGAAGACCAACGAAGCCCAAGCCATAGAAACAGCCAGAGCATGGACTAGAGCTAGACTATATGCCATGAATAATATTTAAATCGATCTCATCATCAAGTGTTCATCACTTCTCCTGTTCTGCCAAGACTTCTTCCTTTTTTGTTTGCATTTAATGGACACAGTCTTAGAAACATTACAGAATAAAAGCCCAGACATCTTCAGTCCTTTGGTGATTAAATGCACATTAGCAAATCTATGTCTTGTCCTGATTCACTGTTATAAAGCATGAGCAGAGGCTAGAAGTACCATCTGGACTGTTGTGAAACGTTTAAAAGCAGTGACCCCTCTCTGCTTTTATTCATTTCTCCCCATCATGGTTTAAGTATAAAGCACTGTGAATGAAGGTAGTTGTCAGGGTTAGCTGCCGGGGTGTGGGTGTTTTCTTTTTTTTGAGGGTGTAAGTAGTTTAATGTTAATTTTATGGGCTCCTTTCCCCCTTTTTATGGTGATCTAATTGCATTGGTTAAATGCAGCTAACCAGTTCTTTAGAATATGCTCTCTAGCCAAGTCTAACTTCATTTAGACGCTGTAGGTGGACAAGCTTAATTGTTTGAACCAAAATGGGAACATTAAACAAACACCATGGCCCTCACAAATAACATTGTGACTTTGCTGTCAGATGTAGAATCCCCCCTTCAAGAAAAGCTTGTGACCATTTGTATGGCTTGTCTGGAAACTTCTGTAAATCTTATGTTTTAGTAAAATATTTTTTGTTATTCTAAAAAAAAAAAAGAATTTTAGCATCCATGTTCATCGAAGATATTAGTCTCTAATTTTCTTTCTTTGTAGTGTCTTTATCTGATTTTGGAATTAGGATTATGCAGGTATCATAAAATGAGTTTGGGAGTCTTCCCTCCTCTTGAATTTTTTTGAATAGTTTGAGAAGGATAGGTGTTCTTTTTTGAATATTTGGTAAAACGCACCTGTGAAGCCATCCTGTCCAGGACTTTTGTTTTTTGATTACTGCTTCAATTACGTAGTTGTAATTTGTGTAATTAGGTTTTCTAATTCTTTCTAATTCACTTTTGGAAGATTGTATGTTCCTGGGAATTTATTCATTTTGTCCAGGTTGTCCAATTTATTAGTATATAGTTGTTCATAATATATTCTTACAAGTATTTTTATTTCTTTGGGGTCAATCGTTACTTCTCCACTTTCATTTCTGATATTATTTATTTGGGTCCTTTCTTTTTCTTGATGAGTCTGGTTAATGATTTTTCTGTCTTGTTTATCTCTTCAAAGAACCAGCTCTTGGTTTCATTGATCTTTTGTACTGTTCTTTAGACTCTATTTTGTTTATTTCTGCTGTGATCTTTATTATTTCCTTCTTTCTACTTACTCTGGCCTTTGTTGTTCTTTTTTCAGTTCATTTAGGTATAGAGTTAGACTGTTTATTAGAGATTTTTCTTGTTCCTTGAGGTAGGCCTGTAATGCTATGAATTTCCCTGTCAAGACTGCTTTTGTGTGTTCAATAGAATTTGGGTTGTCGTGTTTTTATTTTCATTTCTCTCTTTTGATTCTTTTCCTTTATCTCATTGTTAACCTATTCATTGTTTAATAACATAGTAATGAGTCTCCATGTCTTTGTGTGTTTTTCAATTTTTTTTCTTGTGATTGATATCTAGTTTTATACCATTGTGGTCAGAGAAGATACTTGATATGATTTCAGTCTTCTTAAATTTATTGAGACTTGTTTTGTGGACTAACATGGAGTCCATTTTAGATAATGCTCCATGTGCACTTGAAAAGAATGTATAGCCTGCTGCTTTGGAGTGAAATGCTCTGAAGATATCAATGAAATCTATCAGATCTAGTTTGTCATTTAAGGCCACTCTTTCATTGTTGATTTTCTGTCTGGAAGATCTATTCATTGATGTTTTTCTTTTGTTTTATATTTTTTTTCTTTTTTAAAAATTACAGTTGACATACAATATTACTAGTATATTAGTTTCAGGTATACAATTCCATGATTAGACATTTATATAACTTATGAACTGATCACCTTGATAAATCTAGTATCCATCTGACCATATATAGTTATGACAATATTATTGACTATATTCCCAATATATCCCCTATTTTGTAATTTACATCTCCATGACTGTTCTGTAACTACCATTTGTACTTCTTAAGCCCTTTACCTTTTTCACTCAGCCCACACCCACTGTCCCATCTGGCAACCATCAAAATATTCTCTGTATGTATGAGTCTGTTTCTGTTCTGCTTGTTTATTTTGTTTTTTAGATTCCACATATAAATAAAATCATTTCTCTTTCTCTGTCTGACTTATTTCACTTAGCATAATACCCTCCAGGTCCATCCATATTGTTGTGGTTGGCAAGACTTTTTTTTTTATGGCAGAATCATATTGTATTGTATGCACCACTTCTTTATTCATTCATCTGTTGATGGATATTTAGGTTGCTTCCATATCTTGGCTATTGTAAGTAATGCTGCAATAAACATATCGATGTATATATCTTTTCTATTTAGTGTTTGGGGTTTTTTGGATAAATCCAAGAAGTGGAGTTACTGCATCCTTCCTTGTTTTTTGTTATAGACTTTAAAAAAACCCCAAAACCTCTATTTGGTCTCCTATAAGTATTGCTATCCCAGCTTTTTGTTTTGTTGTATTTTGTATTATTTCCATTTTCATGAAATATCTTTTTACACCCCTTTACTTTCAGACTGTATGTTTCTTTTGACCTGAAATGAGCCTCTTGTAGACAGCATATGTAAGGGTCAGTCACTATATATCTCTTGATTGGAGCATTTAATTCACTTGAATTTAACTTAATTGTTGATTTCACATATTAGTGAGATTATATAGATATGTATTTATTGCCATTTTCTTATTCATATTTTAATTTTATTTTTTTCTTCTTATTAAATAAGACCCTTTAACATTTCTTGTAATACTGGTTTGGTGGTGATGAATTAGTTTAGCTTTTCTTTTCTGAGAAGCTCTTTATCTGTCTTCCAACTCTAAATGTTAGCTTTGATGGCTAGAGTAATCTTGGTTGTAGGCCCTTACTTTTCATCACTTTGAATGTTATTTTCCAATCCCTTCTGGCCTGCAAAGTTTATATTGAGAAATCAGCTGACAGATTTATAGGGTTTCCCTTGCAGGTAACTGACTGCTTTTCTCTTGGTGCTTTTTAGATTCTTTCTTTGACTTTAACCTTTAGCATTTTAATTATGATGTATTTGGGTTCATCTTGTTTGGGACTGTCTGAACTTCCTGGACTTGTATGTTTACTTCCTTTACCAGGTTAGGGAAGTTTTCCATCAATATTTTTTCAAATTCGTTGCTCTCTCTCTTCGCCTTCTGGCACCCCATGATTCGAATGTTGCTATGCTTGAAGCTTTCCCAGAGGCTCTTTACACTATCCTCATTTTTTTGGGATTTTCTGTTCTGATTGGATGTTTTCTGCTTCTTTATATTCCAAATTGTGGACTTGGTTCTCTGCATCGTATATTCTACTTTTGATTCCCTGTAATTTATTCTTCATTTTAGTTACTGTATCCTTCATTTATTTACTGGTTCATTGTTATAGTTTCCACGCCCTTTTTTATGCTGTTAAAAGTTCTCACTAAGTTCCTTGAGCATTCGTATAACCATTGTTTTGAACTCTGTATCTGATAGTTTGCTTGCCTCCATTTATTTTTTTTAATTTTTAAATATATTTTATTTATTTTTTACAGAGAGGAAGGGAGAAGGATGGAGAGTTAGAAAAATCAATGAGAGAGAAACATCGATCAGCTGCCTCCTGCACACTCCCTACTGGGTATGTGCCCGCAACCAAGGTACATGCCCCTGATTGGAATCGAACCTGGGACCCTTGAGTCCGCAGGCTGATGCTCTATTCACTGAGCCAAACCAGCTAGGGCTGCTTGCCTCCATTTAACTTATTTATTTTTCTGGAGATTTTTCCTGTCCTTTCATTTGGGACCTGTTTTGTCATCTCCTCATTTTGGCTACACCCCTGTGTTTGTTCCTATGTGTTAGGTAGAGCTGCTATATCTCCTCAACTTGGTAGAGTGTCCTTATTTAGTAGGTGTACTGTAGGGCACTGTGGCACAGCCTCCCCATTTGCTCAAGCTGGGTGCTCCAAGTGTGCTGCCTCTGTGGGCTGTGTGCACTGTCCTGTTGTAGTTGAGTCTTGATTGGTGTTGGCACATCTCTGAATGGATTGACCTCCAAGCCGATCAACTGTAAGGACTGACTTACAAAAGTACAGCAGAGGAACTCCTGTTCAAGGGCTGACTCCACAGAGCAGGACTCACTTCAGTGGGGCTTTGTTGTCCAGAGTTTGCCCTTGAGTGTGTCCCTGTGGAGGTGATTTGGTTATTATATGGCCTTTTCTGAAGCTGTCCACCAGTTGTAGTGGCTCTGGGCCCTCTGGGAGGTTGAAGGTCAGCCACTTCCTGTGGCCACCTACATGAGTGATCTGCATTTGGCTTCTACTTTTGCTGGGCTTGGAGGTGCCCAGGAGAGGCCAAGATGTGAATCAAGGCTGGCTGCAGCTAGTGCCAGGCCAGGGGGCACTTAGCAAGAGAAACAGGGTATGCGTAGACCAGATACTGCTTGTTTACAAGATCTTAGGAAAGTCCAAAACCTGAGCCAAGAAGGGCTGTTTGAATGAAAAAAGCCATTGGAAATGGCTTGGGTGGGCCTGCAAGTTGGTTAGGGCAGGATCTCAGGGAATCACCAGCGCAGGGTGAACAGAGATTGATTGAGACTCAGATATGGTGCGCCCTTGCCAGCTCTGTTTGGGGAGGGCTCAGAAAAGGAACAATGGCTTCTGCCAGCACATCTCTCTGGGAAAAAGCTTCCCCTCTAGCTCTCTTTCTGATAGCAGACAAATTCAGTTCCTGCCTGTATGTCCTTGGTACCTTTTGGGGTGCTGCCCTATTGCTGGAGCTCAAAGTGAGTCCATTTGCAAGCTCTTTAAAAGGAACACCTGGGACTCCAGCAGCCCTCCATCTCACTCAGCCACAAGACCCAATGGTTTTTCACAGCCAGAAGTAATGGGGACTTCTCTTCCTGGCACTGAAACCCTGGGCTTGGAGGCCTGGGGTGGGTTCCGGACCTCTTACCCCTCAGGGTAACCTCCAGAGCCTAGATATCTGTCCTGATTTTTAACCACATGTGGGTGTAGGACCAGATTGGTTTGTATCTGTGCCCCTCCTACCATTCTTGATGTGGCTTTTTCTTTATAGGATTTCTGTTCAGCTAGATTTTAGGCATTCTCAATATTGGTTGTTCTGTAAATTAGTTGTAATTTTGATGTTGTAGGAGGTTCTAAGTACCACATTTTTCTATGCCACAATCTTAACCGGAAATCCTGTTTGATTTTCTTGTTTGTTCATTTGTTGATTTCACCATATAAGTGAAATTATGTGGTTCTTGACATTTTCAGTATGACTTATTATGCTTAGCATGATATAATCAACTTCATCCATTGCAATTATCTATCGAAGCACACTTCAGTTGTTTCCATGTCTTGGCCACTGGGAATAATGCTGAAATGAACATAGGGGTGCAAATATCTTTGTGAATAAATGTTTTCAAATTTTGGGGGTAAGTGCCCAGAAGAGAGGTTGCTGGATCATATGGTACTTCTACTTTCAGTTTTTTGAGCAACTTACCTACTGTTTTCCATAGTGGCTGTCAAGTTTACATTTCCTCCAGCAATGAATGAAGATTCCTTTTTCTGCACCACCTCTCCAACACTTGTTATTATTATCTTATTGATAATGGCCATTCTAACAGGTGTGAGGTGGTATCTTATTGTAGTTTTTTTCAATTTGCATTTCCATAATAGCTAGTGAATTGAGCATCTTTTCTTATACCTATTGGCCATATGTATGTCTTTTTGGCATAAGTGTCTGTTCAGGTCTCCTGTCCATTTTTAATTGGATTGTTTTGTTCTTTTGGTGTTGTTATATACATTTATTTTTTTTAAATGTTTTAATTGATTTGAGAGAGAGAAACATTAACTTGCTATTCCACTTATTTATGTATTCATTGGTTGATTCTTATATGTGCCCTGACTGGGTATCAAATCCCCAACCCTGGCATGTGAAGATGATGCTCTAACCAACTGAGCTACCCAGCCA
>NW_005370346.1:324426-327484 GCF_000412655.1 Myotis brandtii
TATAGTTTTATTTTTAGTGTTTGCACTGTATATCATTTTGTATCCTTTACTTTTATAATGTAAAAATTTTACAATATATTCTGTTCTCCCCCAGCATTATACTGTTGTCATAATACAGTTTACTTCTACATGTTATAAACTCTCTGATGCATTATTACTTTTAAAATTTAAACAAATCCCTCAAAAATTAAAACAAAGAAAAACTACTTTTTCTTTTACACAGATCATTATTATTTAAACTGTTCTGAATTCCATTGATTACATCCAAGTTTCTACAGGGTATAATTTTCTTCTTGTCCAAAGAACTTCCTTTAACATTTCTTCTAGTGAAGATATCGTCACAATAAATTCTTTCAGTTTTTGCTTATCTGAAAACATTTTAAATTATTCTTCACTTTTCAAAGATGTTTTCATTGGATACAGAATGTCATTTTTTTTTACCCTCCAGCACTTTAAAGATGTTTTATTGTCTCCTGTATTGCATTGTTTGTGACATGAAATCTGCAGTCATTCTTTTTTTTTTTCTTTATTGATTAAGGTATTACATATGTGTCCTTATTCTCCCCCATTACTCCCTGCCCCCCCACTCGTGCTCTCACCCCGCCTGGTGTCTGTATCCATTGGTTAGGCTTATATGCTTGCATACAAGTCCTTTGGTTGATCTCTCACCCTACTCCCTCCCTCCCCTATCTTCCCTCTGAGGTTTGATGATCTGATCGATGCTTCTCTGTGTCTGGATCTGTTTTTGTTCATCAGTTTATGTTGTTCATTATATTCCACAAATGAGTGAGATGATGTGATATTTGTCTTTCTCTGACTGGCTTATTTCACTTAGCATAATGCTCTCCAGTTCCATCCATGCTGTTGCAAATGGTAAGGATTCCTTCTTTTTTACAGCAGCGTAGTATTCCATTGTGTAGATATATCACAGTTTTTTAATCTACTCATTATATATATTTTTTAATCAAACCCTTGTCAAAGCTGTTTGCAAATATCTTTTCCTAATTGAGTGGTTGCCTTTTTGTTTTGTTGGTGGTTTCTTTTACTGTGCAGAAGTTTTTAGTTTGATATGGTCCCATTCATTTATGTTTGCCTTTACTTCTTTTGTTTTGGGGGTCAAATTCATAAAATCCTCTCTAACACTAAGTCCAAAAGTTTAGTACTTATGCTTTCTTCAGTGTAATTTATTGTTTCAGGTGTTATATTTAGGTATTTGGTTCATTCTCAGTTAATTTTTGCATATTGGGACAAATATCAGTGTACTACCTCTCTTTTGCATGTTGCTTTTCAATTTTCCCAGCACCATTTATTGAAAAGGCGTTCTTTTCTTCATTGTATGTTTATAGCGGCTTTGTCAAAAATTATTGGTCCATTTAAATATAGACTTATTTCAGGACTCTCAATTCTGTTCAGTTGGTCTTTGTGTGTTTTCCTGCCAATATCATGATGTTTTAATTATTGTTGTTTTGTAGTATAATTTGAAGTCAGGGAGTGTGATACCTCTGGCTTCATTCTTTTTTCTCAGGAGTGCTTTGGCTCTTTGGGAACTTTTGTAGTTCCACGTAAATCTGATGAATTTTTGTTCTGTTTCTTTAAAAAATGCCATTGGGGTTTTGATGGGGATTGCATTAAATCTAAATATTGCGTTGTGTAATATGGCCATTTTAATTAGGTTGATTCTTCCAATCTATAAACACAGAATATTTTTCAATTTCATTGTGTCTTTTTAAATCACTTTAGATCAGTGGTTCTCAACCTTCAGATCAGTGGTTCTCAACCTTCTGGCCCTTTAAATACAGTTCCTCATATTGTGACCCAACCATAAAATTATTTTCGTTGCTACTTCATAACTGTAATGTTGCTACTGTTATGAATCGTAATGTAAATATCTGATATGCAGGATGGTCTTAGGCGACCCCTGTGAAAGGGTCGTTCGACCGCCAAAGGGGTCGCGACTCACAGGTTGAGAACTGCTGCTTTAGATAAACCTTTATAGTTTTCAGTGTATATATGGCTTTTTCACATATTGTTAAGTTTATTCTAGGTACTTTATAATTTTTTGTTGCAATTGCAAAAAAAATGTTTTTTACATTTTTCCTGAAATTTTATTGTCAGTATATAGAAATGCAATGGATTTTTGTACATTGATTTTGTATTCTGAAACTTTACTGTATTTGTTTCTAATAGTTTTTTGGTGGAGACTTTAGTGTTTTCTATATAAAGAATTATGACATCTGCAAAAAGTGAAAATTTTATTTCTTTATTTCCCCTCTGGATTATTTTTATTTCTCTTCCCTGATTGCTCTGGCATGGACTTCCAGCACTATGTTGAATACTAGTAAGAGTGGTGAGAGTGGACATTCTTGTCTTGTTTCTGCTCTTAGAAAAAAAAGCTTTCAGTGTTTTTTTTTTGTTTTTTTTTTACTCTTTTTAAAATTAAATTCATTGGGGTGACATTGGTTAATAAGATCATATGGGTTTCAAGTGTACATTTCTATGATACACGATCTGTATATTACATTGTGTGCCTACCACCTAAAGTCAAATAATCTTTCTGTCACCATATATTTGCCCCCTTTACTCTTTACTACCCCCCGCCACTTTCCTTCTCTCTGTTAACCACCATACTGTTGTCTGTGTCTATGAGTTTTAGTTTTTTGTTTTGTTTTGTTTTGTTTTTAAATATATTTTATTGATTTTTTACAGAGAGGAAGGGAGAGAGATAGAGAGTTAGAAACATCGATGAGAGAGAAACATCGATCAGCTGCCTCCTGCACATCTCCCACTGGGGATGTGCCTGCAACCCAGGTACATGCCCTTGACCGGAATCGAACCTGGGACCTTTCAGTCCGCAGGCCGAGGCTCTATCCACTGAGCCAAACCGGTTTCAGCGAGTTTTAGTTTTATATCCCATATATGAGTGAAATTATTTGGTTCTCTGCTTTTACTGACTGCCTTATTTCACTTAACATAATGTTCTTGAGGTCTATTCATGTGGTCTCAAATGGCGGTATTTCATCTTTTCTGATGGCTGAGTTGTATTCCATAAAATATATAT
>NW_005370346.1:327600-334960 GCF_000412655.1 Myotis brandtii
GTTTCCATGTCTTGTCCACTGTGGATAATTCTGCAATAAACATAGGGATATCTTTGCAAATAAATGTTTTTGAGTTTTTTGGGTAGATACCCAGAAGAGGGATTGCTGGGTCATAATGTAACTTTATTCTTAATTTTTTGAGGAACCTACATACTGTTTACCATAGTGGTTATACTAGTTTCCATTCCTACCACCAGTGAATAAGGGTTCCCTTTTCTCCACAACCTCTCCAACCCTTGTTATTACTTGTCTGTTGATAATAGCCATTCTAACAGGTATTGAGGTGGTATCTTACTGCAATTTTGATTTACATTTTCCTAACAGCTAGTGAAGTTGAGCATCTTTTTATATATCTGTTGGCCATTTCTATGTCTTCTTAGGGTAGTATCTATTCAGATCTTCTGCCCATTCTTAATTGGATTGTTTGTTTGGTGTTGAGTTATATGTGTTCTTTATATATTTTGGATACTAATCCCTTGTCGGAGTTGTTTGCAACTATGATCTCCATTTCGATTGGTTGCCATTTTGTTTTGTTGGCAATTTCTTTTGGTATAGTCCCATTGATTTATTTTTGCCTTTACTTCCCTTGCTTTTGGGGTTAAATTCATAAAATCTTCTTTAAGGCAAAGGCCCATAAGTAAACTACCTACATTTTCTTCTATGTAATTTATTGTTTCAGATCTTATATTTAGGTCTTTGATCAATTTTGAATTAATTTTTGTGCATGGAGACAAATTGTAATTTAGTTTCATTCTTTTGCATGTGGCTTTCCAATTTTTCCAGCAACTTTTATTGAAGAGGCTTCCTTTTATCCAAAATATGTTCCTTTGTAAAAAAAAGTTTTATCCATATACATGTGGTTTTATTTCTGGATTCTCATTCTGTTCCATTGGTCTGTGTTTCTGTTTTTATGCCAGTATCTTGCTATATTGATTATCATAGCTATGTAATATAATTTGAAATCAGGTAGTGTGATACTTCTGATTTCATTCTTTTTTTAAGTTAAAAACTTTTATTGCTGATACTATTATAGATTTCCCCCATTTCTCTGTCCTATTTGCTCAACTCCACCCAGCCCTGCCTTCCTCTCCTCCTACATACCCCTCAATATTATCTGTGTCCATGGCCTATGCATATATGTTCTTTTAGATAATACTTTCACCTTCATTTATCCGGTCCTCACCACCTACCTCCCCTCTGACATTTTTGAGTCTGTTCCATGTATTCATGCCTCTGGTTCTATTTTGTTCATCAGTTTATTTTGTTCATTGGATTTTACATATTAGTGAGATCATATGGTATTTATCTTCCTCTGACTGGCTTATTTTACTTAGCATAATGCTCTCGAGGTCCATCCATGCTGTCACAAAGGGTAAGAGTTCCTTCTTTTTTTTACAGCCACATAGTATTTCATTGTGTAAATATACCACAGCTTTTTATCCACTCCTTTACTGATGGACACTTGGGCTCTTTCCAGATTTTGGCTATTGTAAATAATGCTGCTATGAACATAAGGTTGCATATATTCTTTCTGATTGTGATATTAAGGGAAACACTTTTAGTTGTTACCCATTGAGTATGATATTGGCTGTAGCCTTCATTATGTTGAGGTATAACCCCTATATTCCAGCCTTGCTGACAGTTTTTATCATAAATGGGTGCTGGATTTTATCCCATGCTCTTTCTGCTCCTATTGATATGATCATGTGATTTTTTAAAAAATATATTTTATTGATTGAGAGGAAGGGAGAGGGATAGAGAGTTAGAAACATCGATGAGAGAGAAACATCGATCAGCTACCTCCTGCACACTCCCTACTGGGGATGTGCCCGCAACCAAGGTACATGCCCTTGACCGGAATCGAACCTGGGACCCTTGAGTCCGCAGGCCGACGCTCTATCCACTGAGCCAAACCGGTTAGGGCGATCATGTGATTTTTATCTTTCATTTTATAAATGTGATATATCATATTTATTGAGTTGCAGATATTGTACCAGCCCTGTATCCCTGGAATAAATCCCATTTGGTCATGGTGTATGATCTTTTCAATATATTACTTGATTTGGTTTGCTAATATTTTGTTGAGGATTTTAGCATCTATTTTCATCAGGGATATTGACCTATAATTTTCTTCCTTTGAAGTGCTTTTATCTGGTTTTGGAATTGGGAAATACTGGCCTCAAAAATAGTTAGGAATCCTTCCTTCCTCTTGAATTTTTAGGAATGGTTTGAGGAGGATATGTATTAGTACTACTTTGAATGTTTGATAAAGTTTATCTGTGAAGCCATTTTGATTGCTGGGATTTTTTTTCCTATTACTGCTTCAATTTCATTAGTTGTCATCCGTTTATTCAGGTATTCTGATACTTCCTGATTGAGTTTTGTAATATTGTATGTTTCTAGGAATTTGTCCTTTTCATCCATGTTCTCCAATTTGTGGGCATACACTTGTTCATAGTATTTTCTTACAATTCTTGGTATTTTTGTGATGTCCATTGCTATTTTGATGCTTTCATTTCGGAATTTATTTATTTGAACCCCCTTTCTTTTTTTTCTCATGGTGAGTATGGCTAAAGGTTCATTAATCTTGTTTATCTTTTCAAACCAACTCTTCGTTTCATTGATATTTTGTATATTTTAGATTCTATGTTATTTATTTCTGCTCTGATCTTTTAAAATTCCTTCCTTCTTCTTACTCTGGGCTTTTCTTGTTCTTTTTCTAGTTCTTTTAGGTACAGGTTTAGATTGTTTGAGATTTTCTTGTTTCTTGAGGTAGGCCTGTATGCTATGAGCTTCCTTTTCAGGACTGCTTTCACTGTGCCATAGATTTTGGGTTGTTATGTGTTCATTTTTATTTATTCCCAGCTAATTTGTAATTTCTCCTTTGATCTCCTTGGTAACCCATTCATCTATATATATAAAACCCTAATATACAAATAGACCAAATGGTGGAACAACCGAACAACTGGTCACTATGACATGCGCTAACCACCAGGGGGCACGCACGGAACATGGCGGGCATCGGCAACAGGTGGCAGAGCGTGGAACATGGTGGGCATTGGCCATGGGGGGATGGTGGAGCAGGTGTCATCGGTGCAAGCCTCTGGTGATTACTGAAAATCCTTTTTTCTTCACTCGGTGCTGGCAGCGGGTGCAAGTGGCGGCTCCCGGCCCTGATCACCCCTCAGGGCTTCTCCACCTCCTCCTGCTCCTGAGGGGCTATCAGGGCAGCAGCCGCCACTCACACCCACTGATGGTGCTGGCCCTACTCGCACCCACTTCTGGCACTGGCCCCAATTGCTCTGCACCATCAGCGGGTGCAATTGGGACTGGCACCATAAGCGCATGGGAGTGGCGGCTGCAGGAGCGGGGATGTCGGCAGACAGGACTGGGGGCTGTGGCAGGAGGGGCCAGGTGGGGGTGCAGAGGATGGGCCAAGACATGCCCCTGTGCCCACCACAGTGTCACGGCCCACAGTTCTTTCAAGGTGCATGAATTCATGCACTGGGTCCCTAGTTTTTTAATAACATGCTATTTACCATCCATGTGATTTAGTGTTTTTCAGTTTGTTGCCTTTTTATGTAGTTGATTTCTACTTTTATGCCATTGTGGTTGGAGAAGATGCTTGTTGTGATTCCAATTTTCTTGAATTTGTTCAGACTTCTTTTGTGTCCTATCATATGGTCTATTTATTAGAATGTTCTATGTGCACTCTAGAGGAATGTATATTCTGCTAATTTGAGATGTAATGCTCTCTAAATATCAATGAAATCCATCCAATCCAGAGTGTCATTTAAGGTCACTGTTTCCTTGTTGATTTTTTTATGTGGAAGATCTATACAGAAATGAGAGTGGAGTGATAACATCTCCTACTATTACTGCATTGCTGCTGATTTTTCCCTTAGAGTACACCAAGAGTTTTTTAAAAATATATTTAGGTGCTCCTGTGTTGGGAAAATATATGTTGTCAAAGGTATGTCCTCTTGTTGGATTGATCCCTTTATTATTATGTGGTGACCTTTGTCTCTTTTATGGCCTTTATTTTGAAGTCTATTTTGTCAGATATAAGTATTGCTACCCCAGCTTTTTTTCATATCCATTCCATGTAACAATTTTTTTTTCATCCCTTCACTTTCATTCTATGTGAGTCTTTTGTTCTGATATGGATCTCTTGTAGACAGCATATATATGGGTTTTGTTTTCTTATTCATTCAGCTACCCTATATCTTTTGATTGGAGCATTTAATGCATTTACATTTAATGTTATTACTGACTAGAGGCCCGGTGCATGAATTTGTGCACGGGTGGGGTCCCTTTGCCTGGCTGGTGATCGAGGCCTATTAGGGGACTGGCTGGCCAGGGGGAGGGACCTCAGGAGGTTAACTGGCCAGCCCCCCAATTGGGGCCTATTGGGGATGCCAGCTGGCAGGGGGGAGGGACTGTGGGAGGTTGGCCAGCTAGTCGGGGGGCCGGCCAGGCAGGGGGAGGGACCACGAGAGGTTGGCTGGCTGGGGGAAGGGGCCGCAGGAGGTTGGCTGTGGGAGCGCACAGACCACCAGGGGGGAGGTCCGGCACAGTGCACATCATAGCGACTGGTCGACCGGTCGTTCTGGTCATAAGGGTCACTTACGCTTTTATATATATAGACTAAGGGCACGGTGCACGAATTCGTGCACGGTGGGGATCCTATGGGTGGCCTGCAGGGATCAGGCAGAAACCTGCAGTCCAATGCTGCCTGCAGCTCCTAATGCCACTCCTGCTCATCCCAGCCCCACTGTGCCTGCCGCGGGCTCGCGCCCAATCAATCAGTCCCAATCGGGAGAAGCTTGTGCTACCACAGCAGCGCTCGCCAGCCATGAGCCCTTCATCTGGTGCCCTCCCAAGGGGAGTGGCCTGCAGGATTGGGCTGAAACCGGCTCTCCAACATTCCCCAAGGGGTCCCAGTTTGTGAGAGGGCTCAGGCCAGGCTGAGGGACCCCACCAGTGCACGATCAGGCCAGGGAGAGACCGCAGGAGGGCTCCAGGGCATGTCTGGCCCATCTCGCTCAATCAGCCAAACCCCAGCAGCAAGCTAACCTACCGGTCAGAGCATCTGCCCCCTGGTGGTCAGTGCACGTCATAACAACTGGTCAACCAGTTGACTGTCTGCCCCCTGGTGGTCAGTGCAAGTCATAGCGAACAGTTGAGCAGCCTTAGCATATCATTAGCATATTATGCTTTGATTGGTTGTTTGGTTGTTATGCTGTTTGGTCTATTTGCATATTACCGTTTTATTATATAGGACTAGTGGCCTGGTGCACGAAATTCGTGCACGGGGGGGGGGGCGCGTTACCTCAACCCAGCCTGCACCCTCTCCAATAGGACATCCCTCTCGCAATCTGGGACTGCTGGCTCCTAACCGCTTACCTGCCTGCCTGCCTGATCGCCCCTAACTGCCTCTGCCTGCCTGCCTGATTGCCCCTAACCTCTCTGCCTGCCTGCCTGATCACCCCTAACTGCCTCTGCCAGCCTGATCTCTCACCCAACTTCCTTCCCCTGCTGGCATGGTTGCCCCCAACTGCCCTCCCCTGCTGACCTGATCTCACCCCCAATGACCCGCCCGTGCCAGCCTGATTGCCCCTAACTGCCTCTGCCTCAGTCCCCACCACCATGGGATCCCCACCTTGAGACTGCAGATCAAACCCTGCTTCTCTCTCTCTCTCTCTCTCTCTCTGGGCCTTGCCAGCAGCTGTGGTAGCCACTGATCAGCCCCGCCTCTCTCTCCCCCCGATAGGTCAACAGTTCAGCCCGCTTGCCAGTCCCTGCCCATTGGAGCCTCCTGCGCGCACAGCCTTGCGTTCGGTCGAGCCTTCGGTCATTTTGGACATTACGGACCCTGGGTTTTTATATATTAGGATAGGTACTTATTTATTGCCATTTTTTTTCTTTATAGCTATGTTCCTCTCTCTCTATTTCTTTTTCTTCTTAAAGCATTCCCTTTAACATTTCTTGCAAAGCTGGTTTGGTGGTAGTAAACTCTTAGTTGTTTTGTTGTTGTTTTTTGTCTGAGAAGCTCCTTATTTTGCCTTCCATTTTAAATGATAGCCTTACTGGATATAGTATTCGTGGTTTCAGGTTTTGCTTTTCATTACTTTGAATACTTCATGCCAATTCCTTCTGATCTGGTTTCTGTTGAAAAATCTGCTGACAGCCTTATGGGAACTTCCTTATAGGTAATTGACTGTTTATCTCTTCCTACCTTTAAGATTTTCTCTGTGTTTTTAACCATTGCCATTTTAATTATGATGTGTCATGGTGTGGGTCTTTTTTTTCAGTTTTTTTTTTATTTCAAGAAAAACGATTTTAAATATAATGTTACATGCAATAAACATTCATATCTAAAGAAAAATGATTTTAAATATGATAATGTTACATGCAATAAACACCAATTATTCAAGAAAATCGATCTTACATATAATAATACTAGAGGCCCAGTGCATGACATTTGTGCACTGTGTGGGGGGCATCCCTCAGCCTGGCCTGCACCCTCTCACAGTCTGGGACCCCTTGGGGGATGTCCGCCTAAGCTGGCAGTCGGACATTCCCCGAGGGGTCCTTAGCACTGCTTCAGAGGTGGTAGAGGCGCCACCACTGCTGTGCTTGCCAGCCATGAGCCTGGCTTCTGGCTGAGCAGCACTTTCCCTGTGGGAGCGCACTGCCCACCAGGGGGAAGCTCCTGCATTGAGCATCTGCCCCCTGGTGGTCAGTGCATGTCATAGTGACCGGTCATTTTGCCATTCGGTTGATTTGCATATTAGCCTTTTATTATATAAGACTAGAGGCCCGGTGCAAAAAAATTTGTGCACTGGCGGGGGGGGGGTGTCCCTCAGCCCCACTTGTGCCCTCTCACAGTCTAGGTCCCCTTGGGAGATAACGACCTGCTGGCTTAGGCCTGCTCCCGGGTGGCAGAGGGCAGGCCCAATCCCTAGGTGCAGCCCCTGATCGGGCTCAGAGCAGGGCCGATTGGGGAGTTGGGGCGCTGTCCCCTGTCATGCACAGAGCAGGGCTGATCGGGAGGTTGCGATGCCACCCCCAGTCACTCAGGGTAGGACCGATTGGGGGGTTGGGGCGCCGCCCCCTCTCACACTCAAGGCAGGGTCGATGGGGAGGTTGTGGCGCCACCCCCTGTCATGCACAGAGCAGGGCCAATCAGGGTGTTGGGGCGCTGCCCCCTGTCACGCAGAGAGCAGGGCCCATTAGGGGGGTTGGGGCTTCGTACCTTGTCACGCACAGAGCAGGGCCGATCAGGGGGTTGGGGCGCTGCCCCCTGTCACTCACAGAGCAGGGCCCATTAGGGGGGTTGGGGCTTCGTACCCTGTCA
>NW_005370346.1:336308-339575 GCF_000412655.1 Myotis brandtii
CCCCCTCTGGCTCTATTTTTGTTCATCAGTTTATGTTATTCATTATATTCCACAAATGAGTGCGATCATATGATATTTATCTTTCTCCGACTGGGGTATTTTGCTTAGCATGAAGTTTTTAAAATCTATTTTGTCAGCTATGAGTATTGCTACTCGAGCTTTTTTTTCTTTTCCATTTGCACAGAAAAATCTTTTTCATCCCTTCACTTTTATCCTGTGTGTGTCTTTTGCTTTGAGGTGGGTCTCTTGTAGACAACATATAGTTGGGTCACATTCTTGTATCCATTCAGCTACCCTACACCTTTTGATTGGAGCATATGATATTTATCTTTCTCCGACTGGGGTATTTTGCTTAGCATGAAGTTTTTAAAATCTATTTTGTCAGCTATGAGTATTGCTACTCGAGCTTTTTTTTCTTTTCCATTTGCACAGAAAAATCTTTTTCATCCCTTCACTTTTATCCTGTGTGTGTCTTTTGCTTTGAGGTGGGTCTCTTGTAGACAACATATAGTTGGGTCACATTCTTGTATCCATTCAGCTACCCTACACCTTTTGATTGGAGCATTTATTCCATTTACATTTAGGGTTATTATTGAGAGGTACTTATTTGTAGCCATTTTAATTCTGTATGGCTAGGTTTCTCTCTTTGTTTCTTCTTCTCAGCAATCCTTACAGCAAGCCCTTTAGTATTTCTTTCAATGCTGGCTTGGTGATGATGAAGTCCTTTAGCCTTTTTTTTTGGTCTGGGAAGCTCTTTTTTTGACCATCTATTTTGAATGATACCCTTGCTGGATATAGTATTCTTGATCTCAGATCCTTGCTTTCCATTACCTTGAGTACTTCATGCCATTCCCTTCTTGCCTGTAGATTTTCTGATGAGAAATGAGGTGTCAGCCTTATGGGAACTCCTTTCTGGATAACAGTTTTCTTTTCTCTTGCTGCCTTTAAGATTCTCTCTTTGTCTTTAATTTTTGGCATTTTAATTATGATGTATCTGGGCATGGGTCTATTTCGGTTCTTCTTGTTTAGGGTTTTCTGTGCCTCCTGAACTTGTGTGACTTTTACCTTTACCAGGTTAAGGATGTTTTCTACCATTATTTCTTCAAACACCTTCTCTATTCCTTTCTCCCTTTCAGCCTCTTCTGGCACACCTACTATTGTAATATTGTTACATTTCACATTGTCCCACAACTCCCTTAAGCTGTCCTCCTGTTTTTTAATTGTTTTTTTTTTTCTTTTTGGTTCTATAATTAAGTGGTATTTTCAACTCTGTCTTCTTTTTTTTAATATTTCTTTATTGATTTCAGAGAGGAAGGGAGAAGGAGAGAGAGAGATAGAAACATCAGTGATGAGAGAGAATCATTGATTGGCTGCCTCCTGCATGTCCCACACTGGGGATCGAGCCCGCAACCCAGGCATGCGCCCTTGGCTGGAACCGAACCTGGGACCCTTCAGTCTACAGGCCGACGCCCTATCCACTGAGCCAAGCCGGCTAGGGCTCAACTCTGTCTTCTAATTCATTGATTCGATCCTCAGCTTCCCCTAATCTGCTGTGTATTCCTTCCAATGTATTCTTTATTTGTGTTATGTCATTCTTTATCTCAGACTGTTCTTTTTTCATAGTTACTATATCTTTTTTCATACTGTTGAGTATTTTTAACATCATTATTCTGAACTCTGTTTTAGATAAATTTCTTATCTCTGCTTCATTTATCTCTTCTTCTGGAGACTTCTCTAGTTCTTTCATTTGGGGTTTTTTTTTGTTTCCTCCTTTTGGTTGTCTGGGTTTGTGACTACATTTTAGGTAGATCCTCAATACCTCTCAATCTCTAGTGCAGGACAGTGTTAAAGGCTGTTTCTGACTAATTGAATCAGGCAAAGACTCAAAGCCTCCGGAGACCACCTCTGTCTACAGACTAATACGATTCTGACTTGAATTGCCCCCAGGCAATTGTCCTCAATGTGGCGAGAGTTTTTTTCAACAGGGTGGGGCAGTTGCTTCTGCCTGGAAGCTAATTGTTACTTTTAATCTCTTAAGTGGCCTCAGGGCAAGGTGTTTTCCAACACGGTGTGCCAACTGTCCTCCCCCCAGGCAAGGCAGATGTCTATGTGGGAAAGATGTCCTCCACTGTGTGAGGGAATGACTCAGCCCAGGAAAATTGGGGTGTCTGCCTTCTGAGCTCTATCCCCCCAAATCCCCAGTCCTTGGTTCTGCTCTCACAGCTCCAGTCCACTTCACCCTCTCTCTGCCAGAACACAAGGTGGGTGGCTCCACAGGGAATTTTTGTGCATGGCCCTTTAAGAGGGTGCCTGAACTTTCAGCTGCCACTCCCTGGCAGACAGCACCCCACTGCTTTTCACAGCTAAATGTTATGGGGATACCCTCCTCAGTTTGGTGCTCTCTGCTGGGGAGCTCAGCTTCGGCATTAGATCCCAGAGTTCTCAGTGGCACCCCTCCCCCAACAGTTGAGATATCTCTCTGGGGCTTCAGTTGCTGTCTGTGGGTGCCCGGCCAGCCCTTTCATGCCTCCACCCCTCCTACCAGAAACATCAAAAGTGCTTTATTGAAAGTAATGTCCATCGCTAGCTACACATTTCCCCATCTTTCAGGTAATTTGTGGATACCGTCCCAATAGAACATTCCTTGTTTTGAGGCAAACCATTGAGAGACCCAATTCTCCACTTCTTCGTATGTTTTGAAGTGCTGCTCAGAAAGTGCATGTGCCATCGATCAGAACTAGTGGTAATTTAAAGGAGCAAGGTCTGGTGAATACAGCGGGTGGGTTAATACTTCCCAGGCAAGATCTTTTAACGTATCTTTAACTGAGTTTGAAGTGTGTGATGGTGTGTCATCATGAAGCAAAATTACTTTGCCGTGTCTTCTGGCACATTCTGGTCATTTCATGATCAAAGCGTGGTTCAAATTGATTATTTGTTGTCGGTAGCGATCAGTATTAATGGTTTCACCTGGTTTTAGAAGCTCATAATACACCACACCTTCCTGATCCCACCAAACGCAGAGCATTGTCTTCTTTCCAAAGCGATTGATGGTTGACCTGGATCAACCCATGATTTTGTGCATTTGGGATTCTCAAAATAAGTCCACCTTTCATCGCCAGTCACAATTCGATGCAAAAAAGACTTTCTTTCGTGCCTTTGAAGCAACATTTTCCTGATGACTTTTCGGTTTTCCATTGGTCTTTTGTTCAGTTGATGTGGCACCCATTTTCCTTCCTTTAAAATCTTTCCCATTGCTTGTAAATGATC
>NW_005370346.1:339597-340088 GCF_000412655.1 Myotis brandtii
TTTCCATTTGTCTTTCGTTCAGTTGATGTGGCACCCACTTTCCTTCCTTTAAAATCGTTCCCATTGCTTGTAAACGATTGGAAATTGTTTGCTGAGCAATGTTTAATCTTTCTGCAAGTTGTTTTTGAGTTTGACATGCATCTTCATCCAATAATGCTTGTAATTGTTGGTATTCAAACTTTTTGGTTGACCTGGATGTTTTTTGTCTTTCATATAGAAATCATCACTTTTAAACATTTAAACCAGTGTTCACAAGTTTTTTGAGATGGAGCATGTCCAACATAAGCTTCCCGAAATATTCAGCAGCACTTTTCTTCAAAATAAAGTAATGAATTATAACTTCCCACAAATGTTCTTTTCTTGGCACAACAGTAGACATTTTTAAGTGTAAAAATATCTATGATGTTAATACCTTCAGCAAATTTGACATATGAAGTTTTGAAGCTTGTTGTCAATACAACAAAATAGCATACATATCAAATCACATATAT
>NW_005370346.1:340120-346788 GCF_000412655.1 Myotis brandtii
GTGACCCCCAACCATAAAATTATTTTTGTTGCTACTTCATAACTGTAATGTTGCTACTGTTATGAATCGTAATGTAAATATCTGATATGCAGGATGGTCTTAGGCGACCCCTGTGAAAGGGTCGTTCGACCGCCAAAGGGGTCGCGACCCACAGGTTGAGAACCGCTGACCTAGTATATGGGAAAGATGTCCTCCGCTGTGTGAGGGAATGACTCAGCCCAGGAAACTTGGGGTATCTGCCTTCTGAGCTCTATCTCCAGAGTCCCCAGTCCTGGCTTCTGCTCTCACAGCTCCAGTCCACTTCACCTTCTCTCTGCCAGAGCACAAGGTGGGTGGCTCCACAGGGAATTTTGTGTGTTGGCCCTTTAAGAGGGTGCCTGAACTTTCAGCTGCCACTCCCTAACAGACAGCACCCCACTGCTTTTCACAACTAGATGTTATGTGGTTACCCTCCTCAGTTTGGTGCTCTCTGCTGGGGAGCACAGCTTCGGGATTGGATCCCAGAGTTCTCAGTGGCATCCCCCCACAGCTGAGATATCTCTCTGGGACTTCAGTTGCTGTCTGTGGGTGCCTGGCCAGCCCTTTCGAGCCTCCACCCCTCCTACCAGTCTCTATGCTGTCTCCACCTTCAGTCCTTGGGTATCAGGGTTCTCTCCTGTGAGTTTTCCATTGATAGTGTGGGTCTTTTTGAGTTTGTCTTTATTGCTTCCTGAACCTGTGTGACTTTTTTTCTTTAGCAGGTTAGGGAAATTTTCTGTCATTGTTTCTTCAAAGACATTTTCTATCACTTGCTGACTTTTTTCTCCTTCTGGTACCCCTATGATGCAGATATTGTTGTTTTATGTTGTCCCAAAGTTCCCTCACCTATCCTCTTATTTTTAAATTGGTTTTTCTTTTTGTTGTTTTCACTGTTTGTTTTATTCTACTTTGTCTTCCATTTTGCTGATTTAATCCTCTGCTTTATCTTGCCTGCTTTTAATTCCTTTCAGGGTATTCTTGATGACAGAACTAGTATTCTTTATTTCCAATTGGTTCTTCTTCATGGTTTCTATGTCCTCTCTCATGCTGCTGTAGGTCCCACTAAATTCCTTGTAGTTCTTACTAAGTTCCTTGAACATCCTTATAACCATTACTTTGAACTATGATAAACTGCTTACCTCCATTTTATTTAGCTTGTTTCTGAAGATTTCTCCTTTTCTTTCATTTGGGGTTGTTTGTTTGTTGCCCCATTTTAGCTGTCTCTTTGTGTTTGTTTCTATGTATTAGATAGGACTGCTATGACTCCCAGTCTTTATGGGTTGGCCTTATGTAGTTCGTGTCCTGGGACTCAATGGTGCAGTCACTTTGATCTTAGCTTGATGCTTTTGGAATGTTCCTTGTGTGGATTATTTGGGCTCTTTTGTTGTAATTGGGTCTTGATTTTGTTGTCTGGTTCATGGTGGGGCATGCAGGATTCCAGAAGGTGGGGCCCACAGGACCTCCTGTCAGTCTGGCTGTCTGTAAAGCTCAACCCCCACCACATCATGTGAGCTATAGTACAGAAGCTAACATAAGAATACAAAATAAAACAAGAAACAAACAAACAAAAAACATACAAAAGAACCCACTGCAACAACAAAAACAACCACAAAAGAAAAAACAGTTAGGAAAGAGAAAAGGGAATAAGAGTAAGAAGAGGAAATAAAGAATACGAGAATTTTAAAAAGGGCAAGAATAATGAATATGAAAGGAAAGAAGGGAGAGGAAAAAATAAGAATAAAGAATAGGAGCCATAGCCAGTTTTGCTTAGTAGATAGAGCATCAGTCCACAGACTGAACAAATCTGGGTTCATTTCCAGTCAAGGGTACATACCTTGGTTGAAGGCTGGGTCCCTGGCCCTGACTGAGGCACATGGGTGAGGCAACCAATTGATGTGTCTCTCTTACATCGATGTTTCTCTCTCTGTGTCTCTCTCATTCCCTTTCACTCTAAAAATCAATGAAAAAATATACTCAGGTGAGGATTAATAACAACAACAAAAAGAATAGGAGAAGAAAAATGATTAAAAAATAAGAATGAAAAAACTTTTTAAAAGGATAAAAGAAAAGTAAGAAAAGGAAAAAATAAGAGAAAGAACGAGAAAGAAAAGTAAGTAGAGTAAAAACAGGAAATAGAAAAATAAGAGATATGAAACAAAAAAGAGGAAAAAATTAAAACAATAAAAAAGTAAAACAAAGAAAATGAAAAAGAAGAAAGTGGAGTTTGTCTTGGCAGATTTAGTGCCTGCTGGGATCTCTTTTTGGATCCTGCTCTTGCATTGTTTGAGGCTGACTGTTTTGTGTGTTGGTTCTGGTCCTCCTGGGAGGTACTTTTGTGCTAGCCAATGTTAGAATCTGTCCATGTTTGGCTCTCAGCAACCTGTTCAAAGCTTCAAGTGATCCAGAGGGCTTGGCTGAGCACAGGAGGAGCTATGCTGCACTGCAAGGCCAGCTTTTAACAGTAACAGGCCCGGGTGGGTCAGGCAACATCCCAAGGCACCTAGGGATCTGCCTCCACCCACATCTACCTGCCACCTGGCTATCAGGCTTAGTCACTGAAAAGGCTGTTTCTGAAATGACTTTTGGTGGAATCAGGATAATGTGACCTCTGGATCTCCCTTGAGGGAGAGGTGACATTCATACTTCAAGGAAGATGTTGGGTGTGTTTCCCTGTCTTAGAGCCACACATCTGAGTCTGGCACACAATATTTCCCTGACCTTGCTAGGGCAGAGCCCCTTGTAGGCAGGCTGGTGGGGTCTGCCAGAGCTGGGAGTGTCTGTCACCTCTCCCATAGGTCTGGCCTCTGCTGCTGCCTTCTCAGCAGGGGTAAACATGCAGGGTGGGGCATGCGGGATTCCAGAAGGTGGGGCCCACAGGATTCCAGAGGGTGGGGTGAGCTGTACCCCAGAGAGTGGGATAATTGCCTTTCCCAAGGTTGGTGCTGCTGGGAGGGGCTCGTGCCTCAGGAAAAAAGACTGCAGCAGCATTGGGGGAATGGTTGACTGAGCACAGGGATCCCCGTAACTACTCTTCCATGTCTTTCCTCAATGCCTCCCACCCCAGTCTCTTCTCAGATGACTCCAGCCCACAGTGGCCTTCCTTTGCCAAAGCCCAGGATGAGTGGCTGCAAATGAAAATCCTATGCTCTAGCCCTTTTTTAAAAAGCGTCTTTGGCTACAGCAGGCTCCGTCTTTCCATAGAAGAAGAAGCCCCACCGCTGTTTACCACTGGATGTTACATTAGCAGCTGTTCCCGGCTCAAGCTGAGGAGCCTAGTCTGGGGTCCAGGCCTCACTTTTCTCAGGGGGAACCCACACAGCCGAGACCTCCTGAAATCTCCTCCTGCTGCCGGGGGAAGTGGGGCCAGCCCTCTTGAAATCCTGCCCTTCCTACCAGTCTCGAGGTGATTTCTGGTTTCTGCCATTCCTTGTTTAAAAGTCTTCTCTTCAGCTAGTCTTCAGTTGTTAATTAAAGGTGAATGTTCCCCAACTTAGTTTTTTTCCAGCTTGGGTCTTGAAGGAAGTGGGAGAAAGATACACCTATTCCACCGCCATCTTGAAACTCTCTTAGCTTCACTCTTTTATCTCAGGATTGCTTTGGCTATTTGGGGTCTTCTGTAGTTCTCTACATATCTGATGGTTTTTTTGTTCTATTTATTTTTAAATGACATTGGGATTTTGATGGGGATTGCATTAAATCTGTGTATTGCTTTGGGTAATATGGACATTTTAACTATGTTGAGTCTTCCAATCCATGAACATGGAATATCTTTCCATTACTGTGTCTTTTTCAGTTTCTTTTATAATGGTTTTTAGTTTTCAGTATACCTATCCTTCACATTCTTAAGTTTATTCCAAGATATTTTATTTTATTTTTTTTGCAATCGCAAAAAGGAATTTCTTTCATTTTTTCCCCTGAAACTTCATTGTTACTATATAGGAATACAGTGGATTTTTGTACATTGATTTTGTGTTATGCAATTTACTGTATTTGTTTATTGTTTCTAATAGTTTTTTTGGAGGAGTCTTTACTGTTTAGTTTTCTACAAAAGAATCATGTCTTCTCCAAAAACTGACACTTATTTCTTCATTTCTAATTTGTATGTCTTTTATTTCTTTCTCTTGCTTGATTATTCTTGCTAGGACAGCCAGAACTATGTTGAGTAAGAGTGGTGAGTTGGGTATTCTAGTCTTCCTGACTTTATCAGAAAAGCTTTCAGTTTTTCATCATTGAATATGATATTGGCTGAGAGTTTGTCATATCCAGCCTTATTTATGTTGAGATGCTTTACTTCTATACCATTTTTATTGAGTGCTTTAATAATAAATGGATGTTGTATCTTAGCACATGTTTTTCTGCACCTGTTGATAAGATTATATGATTTTATCTTTTGTTAATGAGTGTGGCATATTACAATGATAGATTGGCATATGTAGAACTATCCTTGTGCCCATGGAGTGATCTTCACTTGATTGTGATGTATTTTTTTTCAATGAATTGTTTTATTTGCTTTGCTAGTATTTTGTTTAGGATTTTAGCATCTGTATCCATCAGATCTCTTTTTTTGTGTGTGTTATCTGTATCCATCAGATCTTTTTTTGTGTGTGTGTTATCTTTGCCAGGTTTTGGTATCAGGATTATGTTGATCTCATAAAATGTGTTAGGAAATACACTGAGTGGCCAGATTATTATGACCACCCCATCAGTACTTCATTGGGCCACCTTTTGCCTTCAATACTGCGGCGATTCTTCTTAGCATTGACTCCACGAGATGTTGAAAGGTAATGTGAAGAATCTGCCACCATGCCTGATGAATAGTACTGTCCAGTTCTGTGAGATTTGATGGTTGTGGAACCAGCTGCCTGATGGCTTTTTTTAACTTTGTCCCACAAATGCTCAATTAGATTGAGATCTGGTGATTGTGGGGGCCACCTAAGCAAGGTAAAGTCTCCTTCATGTTCTTGAAACCACTCCTGCACAATACGAGCACCGTGGCATGGTGCATTGTCTTGTTGGAAGAAGCCATCTCCATTGGGATACGCCATCAACATGATAGGATGAACTTGATCAGCAACGATACTTGGGTATGTTGTGCTATTCAAACGTTGTTCCACACAAATTAAAGGACCCAAATCATGCCAGGAAAACATGCCCCAAACCATAACACTGCCCCCACCAGCTTGAAGGGTTGTACTCATGCATGTGGGGTGCATGCTTTCATGCTGTTTCCGCCAAATTCTCACTCTACCATCTACATGATGCAACTGGAAACTAGATTCATCAGACCACATGTCTTTTTTTCCAATGCTCTACTGTCCAATCCTTGTGTTCCTGTGTGAATTGGAGACATTTTATCTTGGTAACTGCAGACAGCAAAGGTGTTTGAACAGGACTTCAGCTTCCATATCCCATACAATGCAGTGTTCGGCTAATTTGCCTACAATGTCAGGTGGTCATAATAATCTGGCCACTCAGTGTATATCATATTCCTTAATTTTTAGAAGAGTTTGAGGATAGATATGAAATCATTTTTGAATGTTTGGTAGAATTCATTTGGTCCTAAACTTATTTTGGGGAAGGTTCTTGATGGTTGTTTCAGTTTCCTCACTGTTAATAGGTCTGTGTAGATTTTCCAGTTCTTCCTGATTACATCTAGAAAGGTTATACATTATAGGAACTTACCCATTTCTTCTAGGTTTTGAGTTTGGTGGCATATAGTCTTTCATAGTATTCTGGTATGATACTTTGTATTTCTGTGATGTCTCTGATAACTTCTGTTCTTTCATTTCTGATTTTGATTATATGAGTCTTTTCTCTCTTTTTTTCTTAAGTAAGTAGAGCCTGTTTTTGTCAATTTTATTAATCTTTTCAAAGAATCAACTCTGTGTTGCATTACCTTTTATATGGTGTTTTTCTCTATTTTAGTCAGTTCTATTATTATAATATCCTTTCTTCTGTTGATTTGGGCTGCTTTTGTTCTTTTTCTAGTTCTGTAAGATGTAATATTAGATGGTTTACTTGAGATTTTTCTTGTTTCTTAAGGTAGGTAGGCCAATCTACACTAATAAAAGACAAACATGCCAATTGACCGTACCTTCAGTATGCCTTAAGCCACGCCCACCAGCCAATCAGAGCGACTATATGCAAATTAACCCAACCAAGATGGCAGCCGGCAGCCACTGAGCTGGAGCAAGCAGGAGGCTTGGTTGCCCCAATGATGGAGGAAGCCAAGCTTCCCGCTTGCCGGGACGTCTTTGAGCTCCACTCAAAGCAACAAAGTTTCAATTATAGAAGGTAAATAAACCCCAGATACCTGCTTGCAGTTGGCCGTGGCCATGGAGCTGGAGCGAGCAGGAGGCTTCCCTCCTGCCCGCCCTGGCTGGCTCTGAGCTCCTCTCAAGGCAACAAAGTTTGAATTATAGAAGGTAAATAAATCCCAGAATAAAAAAGAAAAAAAGGAGATGCTGGGAGCTTCCGTCCTGGGGGGCTTGGCCAGCCTGAAAACGGCCCTCAGCCCCTCACCCAGACTGGCCAGGCACCCCAGTGGGGACCCCCCACCCTAAAGGGCGTGTGGCCAGCCTGAAAACAGCCATCAGCCCCTCACCCAGGCTGGCCAGGCACCCCAGTGGGGACCCCCACCCTGAAGGGGG
>NW_005370346.1:347014-351174 GCF_000412655.1 Myotis brandtii
GGTAATATGCAAACTGACCCTAACAGCAGAATGACTGGGAATGACTGGTCACTATGACACACACTGACCACCAGGGGGCAGACGCTCAATGCAGGAGCTTCCCCCTGGTGGTCATTGTGTTCCTACAGGGGGAGCTCTGCTCAGCCACAAGCCACGCTGACAGCTGCCAGTACAGCGATGGTGGTGGGAGCCTCTCCCGCCTCCTCAGCAGCGCTAAGATGTTCGACTGCAGCTTAGGCCTGCTCCCCACTAGCAAGTGGACATCCCCCGAGAGCTGCTGGGCTGCCAGAGGGATGTCTGACTGCCAGCTTGGGCCCAATCCCCCGGGGAGTGGGCCTAAGCCAGCAGGTGGACATCCTCTGAGGGGTCCCAGACTGCAAGAGGGCATAGGCCGGGCTGAGGGATCCCCCCGAGTGCACAAATTTTTGTGCACCTGGCCTCTAGTCCTATAAAATAAAGGCCTAATATGCTAAGTGTCCGGTGACCGGTCGACTGTTCAACCAATCAAAGCATAATGTGCTAATGATATGCTAAGGCTGCTCAACCACTCACTGTGATGTGCTCTGACCACCAGGGGGATAGGCAGTTGACCGGTTTACTAGTCGCTATGACATGCACTGACCACCAGGGTGCAGATGCTCCTACCAGTAGGTTACCTTGTTGCAGGGGTCCAGCCGATCAGGACTGAGAGAGACTGGCTGGACACGCCCTGAAGCCCTCCTATGGTCCCTTCCGGCTGGCCAACCTCCCACATCTCTCCCCGGCTGTCTCGGCCTGATTGGGACTGGGCGAAATGGGGCCAGATACACCCTGGAACCTTCCTGCGGTCCCTCCCCTACCCCAATCATGCACTGGTGGGGTTCCTCGGCCTGGCCTGCGCCCTCTCACAATTTGGGACCCCTTGGGGGATGTCAGAGAGCCGGTTTCGGCCTGATCCCCCAGGCCACTCCCCTTGGGAGGGCGCCAGATGCAGGGTTCACTGCTGGTGAGCACTGCTGTGAGCCTCTCCTGATCGGGACTGATTGGGCATGAGCGCATGGCAGGCACAGTGGGGCTAGGATGAGCGGGAGTGGCAGGTAGGAGCTGCTGGCGGCATTGGACTGCGGGTTTCAGCCCGATCCCTGCAGGCCACCCAGAGGGACCCCACCTGTGCATGAATTTGTGCACCAGGCCTCTAGTAATTATATAAACTTTCCTCTGATTACTGCTTTCACTGCATCCCAGAAGTTTTTATATGTTGTATTGTCATTTTCATTTGTCTCTATATATTGTTTGTTTTTTTTAGGGTCATGGAAATATCTTTATTAGTCCGCTACATGGATCTATTGCAAGGATCTATTGCAAGGATCTGCAAGGATCTATTGCAAGAGGACTTAGCTACTGTTTTCTTTCTTTCTTTCTTTCTTTCTTTCTTTCTTTCTTTCTTTCTGTCTTTATTATTGAAAGTATTACATATGTCTCCTTTTCCCCCCATTGGCCTCTCCCAGGCCATTCCCTCCCCCTGCACAGTCCCTCACCCCCCTACTCTCTATGTCCATTGGTTATACTTACATGCATGCAAACAAGTTTTTTGGCTGATCTCTTACCTCCCCCAACCCCCACCCCTCCTCTGCCTTCCCTCAGCAGTTTGTCAGTCTTTTCAATGCTTCTGTGTCTCTGGATCTATTTTTGTTCATTAATTTATGGTGTTCATTATAATCCACAAATGAGTGAGATCATGTGATACTTGTCTTTCTCCAACTTGCTTATTTCACTTCACATAATGCTCTCCAGGTCCATCCATGCTTTAGCACACAGTAAGAGTTCTTTCTTTTTTACAGCAGCGTAGTATTCCATTGTGTAGATGTACCACAGTTTTTTAATCCACTTCATCTGCTGATGGGCACTTAGGCTGTTTCCAAATCTTAGCTATTGTAAATTGTGCTGCTATGAACGTAGGAGTGCATATATTCTTTCTGATTGGTGTCTCTGATTTCTTGGGGTATATTCCTAGAAGTGGGATTACTGAGTCAAATGGGAGTTCTATTTTTAATGTTTTGAGGACACTCCATACTGTTTTCCACATTGGCTGCACCAGTCCACATTCCCACCAGGAGTGTACTAGGGTTCCTTTTTCTCCACATCCTTGCCAGCCCTTGTCGTTTGTTGATTTGTTGATGATAGCCATTCTGACAGGTGTGAGATGGTCCCTAATTGTCGTTTTGATTTGCATCTCTCTGATGATTAGTGACTTTGAGTATTTTTTCATATCCCTCTTGGGCTTCTATATGTCCACTTTTGAAAAGTGTCTATTTAGGTCCTTTGCCCATTTTTTTATTGGATTGCTTATCTTCCCTTTGTTAAGTTATATGAGTTCCCTATAAATTTTGGAAATTAAACCCTAACGGACCCTGAATAGCTGCATCAATCCTGACAAAGAAGAACAAAGTAGATGGGATCTCAATACCAGATATCAAGCTGTATTACAAAGCCACTCTTCTCAAAACTGCCTGGTACTGGCACAAGAACAGACATATAGATTAATAGAATAGAATAGAGAACCCAGAAATCGACCCAAACCACTATGCCCAATTAATATTTCACAAGCAGGGAAGAACATAAAAAGGAGTCAAGACAGTCTCTTCAATAAGTGGTGTTGGGAAAATTGGACAGATACATGCAAAAAAAAATGAGACTAGACCATCAACTTACACCATACACAAGAATAAACTGAAAATGGATAGAGGACTTAAACATAAGATGGGAAACCATAAAAATACTGGAGGAATACACAGGCAGCAAAATCTCAGACATATGTCGACACAATTTTTCACCGATACAGCTCCTAGGCAATGGAAACTAAAGAGGCAGGGAAGAACATAAAAAGGAGTCAAGACAGTCTCTTCAATAAGTGGTGTTGGGAAAATTGGACAGATACATGCAAAAAAAAATGAGACTAGACCATCAACTTACACCATACACAAGAATAAACTGAAAATGGATAGAGGACTTAAACATAAGATGGGAAACCATAAAAATACTGGAGGAATACACAGGCAGCAAAATCTCAGACATATGTCGACACAATTTTTCACCGATACAGCTCCTAGGCAATGGAAACTAAAGAGAAAATAAACAAATGGGACTACATCAAAATAAAAAGCTTTTGCATAGCAAAAGAAACCATCAACAAAACAACAAGAAAGCCCACTGCATGGGAGAACATATTAGCCAATGTTATCAACTGATAAAGGTTTAATCTCCAACATTTACAGGGAACTCATACAACTTAACAAAAGGAAGATAAACAACCCAATTAAAAAATGGGCTAAGGACCTAAATAGATATTTTTCAAAAGAAGACATAAAGGAAGGCCAAGAGACATATCAAAACATGCTCAAATTCACTAATCATCTGAGACATGCAAATCAAAGGACAATGCGGAATCAACATCATTAAAATATCCATACTATCCAAAGCAATCTATAGATTCAATGCAATCCCCATTAATATACCAATGGCATATTTCACAGACCTAGAACAAACTCTCCTAAAATTTATGTGTATGATCTTTCTGATGTACTGCTGGATCCGATTTGCTAGAATTTTGTTGAAGATTTTTGCATCTATGTTCATGAGGAATATTGGCCTGTAATTTTTTTTCATTGTGTTGTCTTTATCTGGTTTTAGTATTAGGGTAATGCTGGCTTCATAGAATGAGCTTGGAAGTGTTCCTTCCTCTTGAATTTTTGGGAATAGTCTGAGGAGGATAGGTTTTAGTTCTTCCTTGAATGTTTGGTAAAACTCCCCTGTGAAGCACCTGAATCTTTCCCATTCTTTGCTGCTTCGTGCTAGTGTGGGGACAGATGGTGCCACAGTAAAGCAGAGGATATCCAGACGGGTTGTTTTTCATTTGTCTTGCGGCCTGTCTCTACAGCTCTGCCACACTTTCTTCCCAGACGAAGGTATTGTGAGGATTTTAGAGCTGGGTGAGAATTTCCATCCTGGTCTGAGAAAGAAGGAAAGATGAGTGGGAAGTTTGTTTTTCCATGTTTTGCAATTTGTGTCATTTGCTTGATTTTTCTTTGATAATCAAATCAACTGAGTTAGCAGGGTAAGTATGTGAACCCTATTTTAAAGTCAAGGAATTTGCTCTAGCCAGTTTGGCGCAGTGGATAGAG
>NW_005370346.1:351462-366885 GCF_000412655.1 Myotis brandtii
ATCTCTATGTCATTTATTTCTGCTCTGATCTTTATTATCTCCTTCCTTCTGCTCACTGTGGGCTTTTCATGTTGCTCTCTTTCTAATTCTTTAAGTTGCAGAGTTAGATGATTTACTACCATTTTTTCTTGTTTTTTTGAGGTAGGCCTGTAGAGCTACAAACTTCCCTCTCAGGACTGCTTTCATTGTGTCCCATAGATTTTGGGTTGTTGTGTTTTCATTGTCATTCGTATCCAGGATGTTTTTAATTTCTTCTTTGATCTCTTTGGTAACTCAATAATTGTTTAATAGCATGCTATTCAGCCTCCAAGTGTTTGAATATTTTTTATTGTTTTTATTAAAGTTTATTTGTAATATTATGCCATTGTGGTCTGAGAAGATGCTTGATATGATTTCAATCTTCTTGAATTTGGAGAGACTTTGCCTATGACCCAATATGTGGTCTATCTTTGAAAATGTCTCATGTGCACTTGAGAAGAACGTATATTCTGTGGCTTTGGGGTGAAATGTTCTAAAGATGTCAATTAAGTTCATCTGATCTAGTGAGTCATTTAGGATTGCTGTTTCTTTGCTGATTTTTTGTCTAGAGGATTTATCCAGTGATGTCAGTGGTGTATTAAAGTCCCCTACTATGATTGTATTGTTGTCGATCTCTCCCTTGATATCTTCCAGGAGTTTTTTTTTATGTATTTGGATGCTCCTGCATTGGGTGCATATATGTTTATCAGGGTTATATCCTCTTGTTGTATTGATTTCTTTAGTATTATGAAGTGGCCTTCCTTATCTCTTGTTGAGGTCTATTTTGTCCGATATAAGTATTGCAACCCCAGCTTTTTTTTCACATTCATTTGCCTGAAAGATATTTTTCCATCCCTTCACTTTTAGTCCATGTGAGTCCCTTGTTCTGAAGTGGGTCTCTTGTAGACAGCATATATATGGGTCATGTTTTTTTATCCATTCAGCCACATGATGACTTTTGATTAGAGCATTTAGTCCATTTAGGTTTAAAGTTATTATTGATAGGTACTTGTTTGTAGCCATTTTTATTTTTTGTGCCTGAGTTGCTTCTTCACTTTTTATTTCTTCTTTTTACACCAGTTCCTTTAGCATTTCTTGCATTGCTGGCTTGGTAGTGATAAACTCCCTTAGTCTTTTTTTATCTGTGAAGCTCCTTATTTCCCCTTCAATTTTGAATAATAGCCTTGCTGGATAGAGTATTCTTGGATTCAGTCCCTTGCTTTGCATCACTTTGTAAATTTCCTTCCATTCCTTTCTGGCCTGATGTGTTTCTGTTAAGAAATCATTTGATAATCTAATGGGAGATCCCTTGTATGTAACTTTTTCTCTCTCTCTTGCAGCCGTTAAGATTCTCTCTTTGTCCTGAACATTTGCCACAGTATTTATGATGTGTCTTGGTGTGGGTCTTTTCGGGTTCATCTTGTTTGGGACTCTTTGTGCTTGTGTGACTTTTTCCTCCTCCACTTATGGGAAGTTTTCTGACATTATTTCTTCAAATAGGTTTTCTAACCCTTGTTCCTCTTCCTGTCGTTCTGGCACCCCTATTATTTGTATGTTGCTTCGTTTCATGTTGTCCCATAGCTCCCTTAGGCTCTCCTCATGCCTTTTATTTTTTTCTCCAGTTGCAGTTCAGTTTGGGTGTGCTTTGCTTCACTGTCTTCTAATTCGCTAATTCATTCCTCTGCTTCTCCTGGTCTACTGTTGAAACTTTCCATGGGTTTTTTTTATTGCAGCTATATCAGTCTTTATTTCTTCTTGATTCTTACATAAGTTGTTTTTTTTCATCCATCCGGTTTATGAACTGTATGACATTTAGTCTGAATTCTTTTTCTGACATATTGTATGCCTCTGTATCACTTAGCTGCTTTTCTGGTGAGTCCTCCTTTTCTTTCTTTTGGGGGTTTCTTTGCCTACCCATTTTTGTTCTCACCAAAGGATCTAGGTGTTGAGTTGTACAGGGGCTACTCCTTGGGTGACAGTGGCTCCTTGGGCAGCCGCTGCTCCTTGGGCGGTTGCAGCAGTGGCTGCTGCTCAGTTATCAGCGGCTCCTCTGGTGGGCATTGTTCGCAGCAGTGGTGGCTCCTCTGGCTGTGGGTTGGGAGGCTGCTCATGCAGCTGCTGTTCCTCGGATGGGTGTGGGCTGCTCACAAGGCTGCTGCTCCTCGGACAGGTGTGGGCTTTGCACAGCTGCTGCTCCTCGGACAGGGGCAAACTGCTCACATAGCTGCTGCTCTTCGGACAGGGGTGGGTTGCTCATGGAGCTGCTGCTTCTTGGATGGGGGTGGGCTGCTTGCGCAGCTGCTGCTTCTCGGACGGGAGCGGGCTGTTCACAGGGACTGCTGCTCCTCAGATGGGGGCGTGCTGCTCATGGGGCTGCTGCTCCTCGGACAGGGGCAGGTTGCTCGCAGGGCTCCTGCTTCTCTTACAGGGTCGGGCTGCTCATGGAGCTGCTGCTCCTCAGATGGGAGTGGGCTGCTTGCATGGCTGCTGCTCCTCAGATGGGGGTGAGCTGTGTGTGCAGCTGCTGCTCCTTGGACGTGGGCAGGCTGCGTGGGTCTGCCGCTCCTCGTTCGTGGGCTGGCTGCTCATGTGGCTGCTGGTCCTTGGACCAGTGCAGGCTGCTTGGCCAGCTGCTGCTCCTTGAATGGGGGCGGGCTCCTCTTGGAGCTGCTGCTCCTTGGACAGAGGCAGGCTGCTCGCACTGCTGCGGCTCCTTGGATAGGGGCAGGCTGCTGCTCTTCGGACAGGGTTGAGCTGTGCACAAGGCTGCTGCTCCTCAAATGTGGGTGGGGTTCTCGTGCGGCTGCTGCTCCTCAGAAAGGTGTGGGCTGCTTGCACATCTCCTGCTTCTCGGATGGGGGTGGGCTGTGCAGAGAGCTGCTGCTCCTTGGACGGGGGGTGGGGGTTTGCCGCTCACACAGCTGCTGCTCCTTGGACAGGGGCAGGCCACGTGAGGCTGCTGCTCCTTGGCCTGGTGTGGGCTGCTCGTGGGGCTGCTGCTCCTCGGACAGGAACGGACTGCTCACGTGTCTGCTGCTCATGTTGTCTCAGTGCCCTGGGATAAAGTGTTGGGCCGGTCAGAGGGGAGTGCTCTTCGGAACTCACAGGAGCCTGCGCCCAGGGTTACTGGAGTCTCAGTGACCGTGGTACCGCAGCCAAGGCAGCACATCCCTGGTGGAGGTGGCTGTAGAGTCCCGGGTGTTATCTGAGGACAACCTGGGTGGAGGTGAGGCTGGGCTCCCAGTCACAGCAGCTCTCCCCTTCAAAAAGGCAAGGCTTCTGAGGAAGAGCCAGCCGCTCTGGGACTGTTTGCAACAGTAGCAGAGGCTGCCTAGTTTGGTGAGCCCAGTTAGCCTTCCCCTGACAGTCCTGCACGATCTAACTGTGCCTCCATCACACACACACACACACACACACACACACACACACACACGCCCAACACGACCACACACTCCTCTTTTGCTCCCTTACTCACTCATGCTTTCTCCCTCACTGCTGCCTTTTTCCTGCCTCTGTAGTTGGGTTTGGAGTGCTATTGACCCGTTCATGGATGGAGTCTCCTCTCTGGGTATCTGGCTATGTGGCTCACTCTCTAGCATATTGGCCAAACAGGATAAAATTCACCTTGACAAGACACGACACAAGGGAACAAAACACGAATGTACTCATGACACCAATAACCCCAATATAAGTGATCACCAGAGAAAAGAGAATTGGGGGAGAGAAAAGAGAGCAGAAATGATATCAAAGAGAGAAAAAATGGTATGAGAGAAAAGAAAAGGAAGAAAAAGGAAAATTATATATATATACATATATACATATGTATATAATTATAAATTTTATATATATATATAAAATTATATATATATGGAGAAAACACCAGAGAACAAACAGGTAAACCAAAGCATACAAACACCAAATTCCCATTTAAGAGGGTGGGGCAGAATCTTATATACTGTAAGGTTAAGAATTGGATGAATATGGGGAGGACCTCAGTTCAGTATAGAGGAAGTAGAAAGAGGATGAATGGATAAGAAGAAAGAGAAAGAGAAGAAAATAATAATAATAAATTTACCAAAAAATTGATTTCAAAAATGGTATAAAAATAGCAAATAAAAATAAAATAAAATAGAGTGATGAAAGAATAATGTGAAAAGAAATAGAAAATAAAGCAACAAACAAAAACAGGAAAACAAAGAAACAAGAAGAAAAAAAAGAGGTAACAAAATAATAATAAAAAAATAAAAATGAAAAAGTGAAGTGTTGCTCCTTTGGCTGGCTTAAGATCCCAGTTTTCTGTACTGTAATGTTTCTCAGGTTCCCGTTGCTGGGACTGAAGGTCTCTCTTTAGGCCAGTCCCTTTGGACTTTCAGGGACTCAGCAAAATAATAATAAAATAAAATAAAATAAAAATGAAAAAGTGAAGTATCGTTCCTTTGGCTAGTTTAAGATCTCACTCTTCTGTACTGTCTGTGGCTTCTCAGTTTTCTCTTGCTGGGACTGAAGGCCTCTCTTTACGCCAGTCCCTGTGGACTCTCAGGGACTATTCAGATTTTTTTTTATCCTTTGTACCACTCAGGGCATAGTCTGTGTGTGGCTGTATTGGTTGCCTGGAGACTGCAGAGAGAGCTATTTCTTCAGGAGAAAATGGCTACCTAGGTCCTGTGTGTCAGGTAGGAATCAGCGCCAGACTTGTGGCCACCTCTCCCGTGCCCTTTCCTCACCCCAGCCTCTCCCCTGACTTCACAAGTCCTCACCTCCTCCTGCACTTCAGCCACGTGTAAGTGTCCATATCTGAAAGGTCCTATGAACTAGGTTCAATGAAGAAAAGCAAAGAACAAAAAGAGGAGAAAGAGCTGTGCCTCTGTGAGCCCCTCTCCCCCGGCACCGCATGGTCTGGGCAGCTGTCCTGAATGCCCCCTTTAGGCTCAGTCTGTTTTGACTGTGGACCCAGATCTAGAATCCCCTGCCACCAGCAGTCCTGCGGACCTCCTTTCCACAGTCAGACGCTGTGCCTGACCCACGGGACGCAGCCTCAGTGCGTTTTCCCTCTAACCTTCTGGGCTCTGAGGCCCCGCAGTTCTCCCAGCCCAGATCCCTGATTTCACCATTCTCCCAGTGTCCTCTGCCTTTCCTGGCTGTGAATTGTCTCACCAGCTGTGTCTACTTTGCCAATTTGGGGTGGATGTTATTCGATTTAGTTGCTCATTCTATCTGCTCTGAGACAAGGCTCGGGGCACGTCCATCTATTCTGCCACCATTTTGTCTCCCCACGATGTGTCTTGGTGTCAGTCTTTTGGGGTTCATCTTGTTTGGGACTCTGTATGCTTCTTGGACATGTGTGACTTTTTTGTTCCCAAAGTCAGCGAAGTTTTCTGTCATTATTTCGTCAGATTTTCTATTCCTTGCTCAGCTTCCTCTTCCTCTGGCAACCCTATTATGTGGATGTTGTTTTGTTTCGTGTTGTCCCAAAGCTCCCTTAGACTGTCTTCCTGATTTTTATTTTTTTTTCCCAGTTGCTGATCTGCTTGGGTGTTTTTTTCTACCTTATCTCCTAACTCTGTGATTTGGTCCTCAGCTTCTATTAGTCTACTTTTGAAACCTTCCATTGTGTTATTTATTTCAGCTATATCATTCTTCATTTCCTCTTGATTCTTACACATGTTGTTAACTTTCTCATCCAGCCATTTGAGCATTCTTATAGTCCAGTGGTTCTCAACCTTCCTAGTGCCGCGACCCTTTAATACAGTTCCTCATGTTATGGTGACCCCCAACCATAAAATTATTTTCATTGCTACTTCATAACTGTAATTTTGCTACTGTTATGAATCGTAATGTAAATATCTGATATGCAGGATGTATTTTCATTGTTACAAATTGAACATAATTAAAGCATAGTGATTAATCACAAAAACAATATGTAATTATATATGTGTTTTCTGATGGTCTTAGGCGACCCCTGTGAAAGTCATTCAACCCCCAAAGGGGTCACGACTCACAGGTTGAGAACCGCTGTTATAGCCATTACTCTGAATTCTTTCTCTGACAATTTCCTTGCCTCCATTTCATTTATTTCCTTTTTCTGCTGATCCGCCTTTTCTTTCTTATGGGGGTTGTCTCTTTGTCTCCCCATTTTTGCCATTCCTTTGTAATTTGTTTCTATGTGTTAGATTAAACTGCTATGCCACCCAGATTTTTTGAATTGGTCTTATTTTGGGGTTGTTTTGTGGGACCCAGTGGTGCAGTCTTTCAATTCTTCTGGGCTGAGTGTTCTAAGAAGACTTCCTACTTGAGATATTTGGGTTCTCCTGATGTAGTTGCGTCTTGAATGTTGTCACATTCATGTATCGAGTCTCCTTTTAAGGTGTCTGATTATATGGCTCACTCTCTACCACGTCATGCCAGCTGTGTGGAGGTGCTGACTGAATAGCACAAAATACAACATGACAAGACACAACACAGAGGGAACAGACAAGAATGTACACAAGACACCTTTATAAACCCAATAAAAGTGACCCAGATAAAAGCAAAGTAGGAAAGAGAAAAGAGAACAAAAATGATATAGAGGACAGAAAAAAATTTAGAATATGAGAGAAAGCACAAACTAAACAAACAAACAAACCGAAAAGTGCAAACAAAAACACCCAGAGAAAGGGGGGGCAGAATCTGTAGAGGCAGAGGTTAAATACAGAAATTGAGGTTAAGGAATAGGATGAGTAGGGGAAGGACCATGTTTTAGTACAGAGGAGGCTGAAAGAGAATGAGTTGACAAGAAGAAAAATATAATTATTTATTTATTTATTTGGAAAAGGAGAATAGAGGAGAGTGCAGATAGGTCTGAATTTAGGAAGTGAGACCAATTAAAAAATTAGGGAAGAAATGAGCATGAGAGGGGCGTGGAAAGAAAATGAGTAGCAAAGAAAAAGAATAGAGAAGTAGAAATGCAGTAGGAGCAGGGAAGAGGAAATTAGATATATTAATAAGCCAACAGAGACTACAATAATAATAACACATCAATAAAGCAGATAAAGAAGATTATTTTTTTAAAAGGGGTATAAAGAAAGAAAAGAGAAAAACTAAAATGGGAAGGAGAAGAAAAGCAGGATGAAAAAAGTAGAAGCAAGAAAGAAAAAGGTGAACAAAATAAAATAACAAAACATATACATTAAAATTTTTTTATAAATTAAAACTAAAAAAATGAAGTGTTGTTCGCTTCAGCTGAGTTTTGATGCCCCATGGGAGCTGGTTTTGGACCCCACTCCTCACTTCTGTCTCCCAATTCTGGGCTTCCTGTTAAGTAGTTAGATTTGACCATTGTCATGCACTGTCTTTGGCGTTTAGCACTGTGTTGAAGCTCCGAGCCATCCACTGCTCCTCTGCTTGTGTTTGTCTCCACAGGCCTTGGCTGCAAGCACGTGGGGCCAATCTGCCCATTTTGCCTGTCTGCCAGATGTCAGTCTTAATCACTCAAGCATCTGTTTCTGACAGGGCTTTAAGTAGGGTTGGTGCTGTTTCACTTTCCAGGAATCAGATGGATGTTTTTTCCCTGATCCAGAGCTACTCCTCGGTGAGTGGTCCAAAATGTTACTTTGGCCTTGGTTGTTCAGAGATCCTTGTATGGAGACCAATGGGGTTGGCTGGCACCTGGATTGTTTATCAGTCTGGTTCCCAGAATAGCGGGGCAGACCAGCCCCTTATCTATTCCAGTCACTGAGGGCTCTCTGGGCCTATTCAGACCCATAAACTTAGCCTCTGCCTTTGTTTCCTTTGTATAACTCAAAATGCAGGCATGGTGTAGCAGGCTGTATTACCTGTCTTGAGGCTACTGAGAGGGGCTAGCTCTTCAGGGGAGAAATGGCTGCTTAGATTTGGAAGGTTTTAGAATGTACCATTGCCAGAGTCCTCGGCACATCTCCCTGCCCTGCTTTCCTCCCTTGCCTCTCTTTAGGCACCTCAATTCTATGCCTCTGAACTGAAGCCTCGGGTGAATGTTTGCAATCGAAAAATCCTTTGTTCTGGGTTTAGTGAATAAAAGCAAAGACAAACCAAAACCAGAACAACCATGAAACTGTGGGTTTCTCTCCCCTCAGCACCATGCTGCTGGGGCTGCCTCAGCCTTTTGTGGCTGTGGTCTCATGTCCAGATTCCCTGGCCAGCAGCAGCCATGTGACTTTTCCTTTCCACAGTTGGATGTTATGCCTGTTGCCAAGGGATGCAGCTTTGGTGCAACACAGCTTCCTCCTCACCATCTCGGCCCGGTGGCTGGCTGGCCCACTCCAGCCCAGATCCCTGTTCCCACCATTCTCCAGGTGTCCTCTGTCCTTCCTTGTTGTAAATTGTCGCCTCAGCTGTGTCTAATTTGTTAATTCCAGGTGGATGTTCTCCAATTTAATTGCTTTTCCAGTCTGGCCCCAGGACAAGGTGCATGACACATCTGCCTAGTTGGCTGCCATTTTTTATCTCCTCCTCTAAATGTCTTTTGATCTCTCCTTTTATTTCTTCTTTATCCAGTTATTTTTTAGTAGTATGCTGTTTAATCTCCATATAATTTGTTGGGGTATTTTTCTGTCTTTTTTGCAGTTGATTTCTAATTTCACAGCTTGTGGTCAGAGAATATGCTTTGTATGATTTCAGTCTTTCTAAATTTGTTGAGGCTAGTTTTGTGACCCAACATATGGTCTATCCTTCAGAATGTTCCATGTGCAGTGTAGAAGAATGTATAATCTGATGTTCTTGGATGAAAGGCTCTAAATGTCAATTATGTCCATTTTGTCTAATGTGTCACTTAAGGCCGATTTTTTAAAATTAATGTTTTTGTTTGGAAGATCTATTTAGAGCTGTCAATGCTGTATTTAGGTCCCCAACTATGACTGTGTTTTTGTCTGTTTCTTTCTTTAGTTCTGTTGGTAGTTGCTTTATATATTTTGGTGCTCCTTATTGGGTGTATATATATTAAGAAGTGTTATGTCTTATTGATGTAGTTAATGTTTTTTCTATCATTATAAAATGTTCAAATTAGTCTCTTGTTACCTTTGTTATCTTTAAATCTATTTTGTCAGATATAATTATGGCTATACCTGCTTTTCTGTATATGCTATTTACTTGTAGAATCATTTCCCATCTTTCCCACTCTATCTTTATCTTTGCAGTTTAGATGTTTCTCCTGAAGGCAGCATATAGATAAATTTTTGTTTGTTTGTTTTTTATCCAGTTTGCTACTGTGTACCTTTTTACTGGTGAATTCAATGCATTTACATTTAGGGTAATTATTAATGTATGCATATTTTCTATAGCCATTTTATCTTTTATTTTCTGGTAGCTCTGTGCTTTCATTGTTTTTGATTTTTTGTTTTTGTTTTTTCCTGTGTTTCGCTCTTTTGTTTTTGTTTGGTGGTGTTTCATACTTTTTTCCTTTTGTTTTCTTTTTTTTAAGTTTTGTGTTTCATTTCTGTTTTTTGTGTGTGTGGTTACCATTAGGTTTATGCAAAAGAAAGTTTTATATATACTAGTGATGGCGAACCTTTTGAGCTCGGTGTGCCAGCATTTTGAAAAACCCTAACTTAACTCTGGTGCCGTGTCACATATAGAAATTTTTTGATATTTGCAACCATAGTAAAACAAAGATTTATATTTTTGATATTTATTTTATATACTTAAATGCCATTTAACAAAGAAAAATCAACCAAAAAAATGAGTTCGTGTGTCACCTCTGACACACGTATCATAGGTTCGCCATCACTGATATATACAGTAGTCCTTTTTCTTTTTAATGCATCTAATTTCCATCCTCTGCATATTCAGACCTTTACCCCCTCCTTTTTTGTTTTTATTGCCAGAAATTATCCCTATTTATTTTTTGAGTTGATTGGTGATCTTACTCATGATTTTGTGTCCTTTTGTTCTTTGTTTAGGGCAGTGGTCGGCAAACTGCGGCTCAGCAAACCACGGCTCGCAAGCCACATGTGGCTCTTTGGCCCCTTGAGTGTGGCTCTTCCACAAAATACTGGCTCTTCCACAAAATACCGACTTCTGCGCATGGGCCACGAAGTTTCAATCGCACTGTACGTGCGTGCCCGCACGTGGTATTTTGTGGAAGAGCCACACTCAAGGGGCCAAAGAGCTGCATGTGGCTCGGGAGCCGCGGTTTGCTGACCATGGGTTTAGGGTAAAATGCCCCCTTAAGTATTTCTTGGAATGGAGAGCTTCTGTTGATAAATTCCTTCAGCTTCTGTATGCCTGGAAAAGTTTATTTCTCTCATATCTAAAGATTAACTTTGCCCTAGCTGGTTTGGCTCAGTGGATAGAGCACTGGCCTGTGGACTGAAGGGTCCCGAGTTCTATTCCAGTCAAGGGCACATGCCTGGGTTGCAGGCTCAATCTCCAGTAGGGGGCGTGCAGGAGGCAGCCAATCAATAATTCTCTCTCATCATTGATGTTTCTATCTCTCTCTCCCTCTCCCTTCCTCTCTGAAATCAATACAAATATTTTTTTAAAAAAGATTAACTTTGCTGGATACATTATTCTTGGTGGGTAATTTCTCCTTTTTAGTAATTTGAATATTTGGTTTCACTCTCTTCTAATTTGTAGAGTTTCTGCTAAGAAGTATGATGATACTCTAATGGGCTCTCTTTTGTAGAATACTTTCTTCTTTTTCTTGATTGTCTTAAGAATTCTTTATTTGTCATTAAGTTTTGACAATTTTAATACAATGTGACTTGGAGAAGGCCTTTTTTTTTATTCGGGTAATTAGGTGTACTGTTTGCTTCTTGGATTTGAGGATATAACTCTTTACATATATTTTGGAATTTGTCATCAGTTATTTGTTTAAATAGGCTCTTCATTCCTTTCTCCCTTTCTTCTTCTTCTGGTATGCTTATTCTTATACTAGAGGCCCGATGCACAAAATTCGTGCAAGAGTAGGCTTTTTTTCCCTCCAGCTACCGGCACTGGCTTCCCTCTGGCACTCGGGACCTGGACTTCCCTCCAGCCCCCGGCACCTGGGACCTGGGCTTCCCTCGCAGCCCCAGCTTCATCCAGAAGGTTGTCCGGAAGAACATCTGGTCTAATTAGCATATTATACTTTTAACATTATAAATTGCTCTTGCTGATAGATTCAGATAGTCCTCATAGATTCTTTCATTCTATTCTTATGCTCAAGTCTCTCTTTCCTTTCCTTTGCATTATTTGTAGATTCTATCATTGATATCACTAATTTTTCTCTCTTCCTGGTCAGCTCTATTTTCTGTGCTAGATAGTTCATTCTTGATCTCTCTCTCTCTCTCAATGTTTGTTGTTGTTAATCCTCACCTAAGGATATTTTCCCATTGATTTTTAGAGAGTGTGGAAGGAGGAGTAGAGACAGAGAGAAAAACATCGATGTGAGGGACACACTGACTGGTTGCCTCCCTCACGTGCCCTGACCAGGGCAGGGCCAGGGATTGAGCCTACAACTGAGGTATGTGCCCTTGACCAGAATCAAACCTGTGACTCTTCAACCCATGGGCCGATGCTCTAACCACTGAACCAAAGCAGCCAGGGCTCTTGATCTTATTTTATTTATTGAGTTCTTTATCTCCAGATTTTCTGTTTGGCTCTTTTTTAATCTTTTTGGTAAACAGTTCCAATCTTTTTGGTAAAGTACTTCTTTTGTTCATTGATTTGTTTACTGAACTCATTAAAATGCCTATCCTTGTTTTATTGCATCTCATTGAGTTTTTTCAGAATGCAATATTGAATTCTCTGTCATTTAATTCACCCACTTCCATGTCTTTAAGATTGTTCTCTGGAGATTTTAAATTTTTCTATCCGAGCTGCCTTGCTACTTTGGTTAATTGTGGTATTTGATGGATTCCTTCTCTGGCTAGGCATCTATGCATTAGTGGCATTGTAGATTAAGAAGTAATTCTATTGTTTTCCAGTAGGTGGTGCTGAATCACTTTTTTTTTTTTTTTTTTTTTAGCTCTCTTGCCCTTCTCCTGATTTTCAGATCTTTGCAGTGCAGTTGAAAATGGCCTGTGTTTCCTGGGAAAGTGGGTGCCATTCTTGTGATCTGGTCAATCCCAGTCCCAGAGACCAACCCCTAGGGCAGTGATGGCGAACCTTTGACACGCGTGTCAGAGGTGACACACGAACTCATTTTTTTGGTTGATTTTTCTTTGTTAAATGGCATTTAAATATATAAAATAAATATCAAAAATATTTCTTTGTTTTACTATGGTTGCAAATATCAAAAAATTTCTATATGTGACATGGCACCAGAGTTAGGTTAGGGTTTTTCAAAATGCTGACATGCTGAGCTCAAAAGGTTCGCCATCACTGCCCTAGGGCAATGCAATGAGCCATGCAGCTCTACATCTGTGAAATCCCATTGCTGTCCCCTACAGCCAAACACTGCCATCAGTATAGCTGCAATACATGGGGTTAGGGTGGGCTGGGGGAATAAGACCACCTCCTTTGTTGTTTTGCCCTCTTATGGACCTTCACAGTGTCCTCCCCTGCACTCCAACTCTGTATTAGTCAGAGTGTGTCCTTTTCTCAAGGAAAAAGCAATATTCTAGTACGAGTTCTCAGGTTTTCAGATAATGTGCTCTGTAAAGGTGAGTGGAGCTGAGCTCTGGGAAGTTATGGGGTGGCCAGGGTCGGCAGCTTTGTCTCTCTGTCTGGAATGTTGACTGCCAGACAACTGAAGCTGCACATCTGTAGTGGCCACAGCCTGTACTGCTACTCCTGCAGGAATGCCCACTGAATCTCTTTGCTCCTCTCAGCAGAAGGGAGCATCTGCCACAACCTGATTCCTCCCCTCTCTGGCTTGAGCCTTGCAATGAGCTCCCAGTTGCAGGGATGTATATGTGGCTCCTTTGAGCTTTTCTTTCTTCTCAACTCCCTAGTATGCTCTTAATTGCCCACCTTTAGACGTGTCAATCCACGGATCTCTGTCATGTTTGTGCATCGAGCATGGAATCCTTTGTTGATTTATAGCTTTCCAAATTGTTGAAACTTAAAGGGGAGAGACCATGGAGATCTCTTACACCGCCATTCCCAAAAAGCTTTAAGTTTTTCACCATTATTATATTAGCTGAGGTTTTTGTCATATAAAGCCTTTATTATATTGAGGTAGGTTCCTTATATACCCATTTTATGGATTGTTTTAATTATAAATGGATTTTGTATCTTGTCAAATGTTTTTACTTACTCTATTAATATGGTCATATGATTTTATCCTTTGTTAATGTGGTATATTGCATTGATCAACTTGAGTATGCTCAGTCACCCTTGTGCTTGGAATGAACCCCACTTGACTGTGATGTATTATTTTTTAAAAAAATATATTGTATTAGATTTGCTAGTGTTTTCTTTAGGATTTTTGTATCTGTATTCATCAGAGATATTAATCTGTAGTTTGCTTTTTTGTGTGTTATCTTTGCCAGGTTTTGGGATCAGGGTTATGTTTACCTCAAAATGTGTTAGGAAGTATGCATCTTCCTCAGTTTCTTTTGTAAGAGTTTGAGAAGGATAGGTATTACAACTTTTTTGAAAATTTGGTAAAATTCACGAGTGAAGCCATGCGGTATTGGACTTTCACTTTTTGGAAGTTTTTTGGTGGTTGTTTCAATTTCCTCAATGTTGATAGGTCTATTTAGATTTCCCAGTTTTTTTGTGTTTCAATCTGGGAAAGTCATATATTTCTAGAAACTTATCCATTTGTTCTAGATTATTGAATTTGGTGTTATGTCGTCTTTTATAGTATTATTCTTTGTATATCTGTGATGTCTGTGGTAACTTCTCTTTTCCTTCTGATTTTGTTTGAGTTTTTTTTCCTCTCTTTTTTTAGCAAGGTTTTGTCAATTTTATTAATCTTTTCAAAGAACCAGCTCTTTATTGCATTAATTTTTTGTGTAATAGTTTTATTCTTTATTTCATTTAATTCTGCTCTAATTTTTGTTTCTGTTTTTCTTCTGACTTTGGGCTGCTTTTATTCTTCTTTTTCTCGTTCTTTACAATGTAATGTTAGGTTGTTTAATTGAAATTTCTCTTCTTGAGATAGGCTTGTAATGATGTAAGCTTCATTTGTACTAGTAAGCTGCTTTTGCACATCCCAGAACTTTTTATATGTCCTATTCTCTTCTCATGTGTCTATATATTTTGATCTCATCTTTTACTTCTTCTTTCACCCAGTCGCTTTTCAATAGCATGCTATTTAATCTCCATGTATTTGTGGCAGCATTTTTCCTTTCTTTGCAGTTGATTTCTAATTTCAAAGCATTGTAGTTAGAGAATATACTTTGTATGATTTCAGTCTTCTTAAATTTTTTGAAACTAGTTTTCTGTTCCAACATATGGTCTGTTTTTGAGTGTTCCATGTGTACTAAAGAAGAATGTATAATTTGGTGTTCTGGGATGAAAGGCTCTGTAGTTGTCAATTATGTCCATTTGGTCTAAGGTGTCATTTAAGGGTGATATTTTTAATTGATTTTTTGTTTGGATGATATACCCATAACTGTCAATGGGGTATTTAGGCCCCCATGTATGATTGTGTTTTTGTCAGTTTTTCCCTTTAGTTCTGTAAGTAGTTGCTTTGTATATTTTGGTGCTTTCTGATTGGTTGCATATATATTCAGAACTGTCTTTTTTATTTAGTGTTCACTTTATCATACAATGTCCTTCTTTTCATTTTGTTACCTTTTTAGTCTTGAAATCTATTTTGTCTGATATAAATATGGCTGTACCTGCTTTTCTGTGGATGCCATTTCTTTGGAGAAGCTTTTTTCACCCTTTCACTTTATGTCTATATTTTTCTTTGTAGCTTATATGTGTCTCCTGAAGTCATTATGTGGTTGGGTTTTGTTTTTTGATCCAGTATGTTACTCTGTTCATTTTTATTGGTGAATTCAGAATTTTTACATTTAGGGTGATTATTATTGTACTAGAGATCCAGTGCACAAAAATTTGTGCACTCGGGGGTAGGGGATCCCTCAGCGCAGCCTGTGCCCTCTCGCAGTCTGGGACCCCTTGGGGGTGATCACTTGCTGGCTTAGGCCTGCTCCCCGGGGGATTGGGCCTAAGATGGCAATCAGACATCTCTCTGGCAGCCCAGCAGCCCTCGGGGGATGTCCATTTGCCAGCAGGGAGCAGACCTAAGCTGCAGTCAGGCATCTTTAGCGCTGCTGAAGAGGCAGGAGAGGCTTCCACCACCACTGCTGTACTGGCAGCCATCAGCCTGGCTTGTGGCTGAGCAGAGCTCCCCCCTGTGAGAGTGCACTGACCACCAGAGGGCAGCTCCTGCATTGAGCGCCTGCCCCCTGGTGGTCAGTGTGTGTCATAGTGACCAGTCATTCCCAGTCTTTCTGCTGTTAGGGTCAGTTTGCATATTACCCTTTTACTATATAAGATAGAGGCCTGGTGCAC
>NW_005370346.1:367041-368738 GCF_000412655.1 Myotis brandtii
TTCTGGGATTTATTTACCTTCTATAGCTGTCACTGGAGCTGAGAGCCGGCTCCAGCTCGGAGGCCGTGGCTGGCTGAAAGCAGGTATCTGGGGTTTGTTTGGCTTCTATAATTGAAACATTGTTGCTGTCTTGCTCGCTCTAGCTCTGAGGCCGCGGCTGGCTGAAAGCACGTATCTGGGGTTTGTTTAGCTTCTATAATTGAAACATTGTTGCTTCCGGAGCTCAGAGCTGGGCCGCGTCAGGCAAGGAACCTTGGCTTCCTCCATCACTGGAGCAAGCAAGCCTCATGTTCGCTTCAGCTGCGTGGCTGCCGGCCGCCATCTTTGTTGGCAGTTAATTTGCATATTCTGCTGATTAGCCAATGGGAAGCATAGCGGAGGAATGGTCAATTACCATGTTTGTCTATTATTAGATAGGATGAGGATTCTCTATAGCCATTCTATCTTTTGTTTTCTGGTAACTCTGTGCCTCTATTGTTTTTTTTTCCTCTTGTGTTGTTGTCTGTCATTTTAGTTTGGTGGTATTCTATAATTTTTTCCATCTGTTTTCTTTTTTAGCCTCAGTTTTGTTGGGTTTGTTTTTGTGTGTGTTTACTATCAAATTTATGCAAAAGAAAGTTTCATATAAATAATAGTTCTTTTTCTTTTGAATGTATCTAATCTCCATACCCCTTTGCAAATTCAAACCTTTACCTTCCTCCCTTTGTTTTTGTTGTCACAAATTATCCATATTTATGCTGTGAGTTCACTTTTGACGTTAAGTAGCTAAGGTCTTCTTCTTTTTTGATGTTACCTTTCTAAGTCTTTATGTGATATTTAAGTTTATAGAACTCTGTTCTAAAAAAGGGGGGGGGGTTGTAATATCCTGCTTCTATCTACTTATTGGTTAGTTTATTCATAGTTTTGTTTGGGTAGAGTAACTCATTGAGTATTTCCTGCAATGGAGGCCTTCTGGTAGTAAATTACCTTAGCTTCAGTATATCTGAAAAAGTATACATTTTTTTCATATTTAAAGGATAACTTTGCTAGATATATTATTCTTAGCTGGTAATTCCTTTCTTTCAGCAGTTTGAATGTTTGATTCCTCTCCCTATTGGCTTGTAGGGTTTCTGATGACAAATTCAATGATAATATAATGGTATTTTCTTTATGGTTTACTGTCTTTTCTCTTCCGGCTGTCTTGAGAATTCTTTTGCTGTCATTAATTTTAGACAGCTTTAACACAATGTGCCTTGGAGAAGTCTGTTTCCTATATATATTGATTTTAGAGAGGAAGGGGGAGGGAAAGAGAGATAGAACATCATTGATGAGAGAGAATCTTTGATTGGCTGCCTTCTGCACACCCCTATTGGGGATCAAGCCTGCAACCTGGCCATGTGCCCTGACCAGGAATCGAACCATGACCTCCTTGTTCATAGATCGATGCTCAACCACTGAGCTACATCAGCTGGGCAGAGAAGGCCTTTTTTGATTGAGATAATTAGGTGGGGTTTTTTTTAGCTCTTGGATTTGAGGATCTGAAGTTTGGGAAGTAGTCATCAATTTATTTGATTAGGCCCTCTGTACCTTTATCCCTATCTTTTCCTGCTGGTGTGCCTATTATTTTTTTTTAATATATATTTTATTCATTTTTTACAGAGAGGAAGGGAGAGGGATAGAGAGTTAGAAACATCGATGAGAGAGAAACATCAATCAGC
>NW_005370346.1:369907-372490 GCF_000412655.1 Myotis brandtii
ACCCAGGAGCTATATGGGTGAAGAAATTGCTTCAGCATATGTCTGAGATTTTGTTGCCTTTGGATTCTTCTAGTATTTTTATGGTTTCCCGTCTTCCGTTTAAGTCCTTTATCCATTTTGAGTTTATTTTTGTGTATGGTGTAAGTTGGTGGTCTAGTTTCATTTTCTTGCATGTATCTGTCCAATTTTCCCAACACCATTTATTGAAGAGACTGTCTTGACTCCATTGTTAGTTCATGCCTCCTTTGTCAAATATTAATTGAGCATATTGGTTCGGGTTGATTTCTGGGCTCTCTATTCTTTCCATTGATCTATATGTTTGTACCTATGCCAGTACCAGGCAGTTTTGAGAACAGTGGCTTTGTAATACAGCTTGATATCTGGTATTGATATCTGGTATAGGAATTTATTTATTTTCTCTAAATTATCCAATTTGTTGGCATATAAATGTTTATAGTAGTCTCTTATGAGCCTTTTTTATTTCTCTGGTATCAATTATAATGTCTCCTTTAATTTCTGTTTTCATTCATTTGACACTTCTATTCTTAATCTATCTAAAAGTTTGTAAATATTGTTTATCTTTTTTTAAAAGTCCTTAATTTTGTTTATCTTATCTAATTTTTTCCCTGATCTGTGTTTTATTTATTTATTTCTGTTCTGATCTTAGTTATTTCCTTCCTTCTTCTAGAATCTAATTTAAACTTAGTTCTTTTTTTCTGGTTCCTTGATGTATAAAATGTTGTTTATTTGAGATCTTTTTTTTTCTTCATGTAGGCATTTATCGCTATAAATTTCCCTCTTAGTACTGCTTTTGCTGCATCTTTTAAGTTTTAGTACATTGTTTTTCCATTTTAATTTGTTTCAAGATATATTTTATCTTATGTGTTCTTTGACCCATTAGTTATTGGAGTGTGTTATTTAATTTCCACATATTTGTGAATTTTCTATCTGTCTTCCTGTATTAGCTTTTAGTTTCATTCTACTGTGGTCAGAAAAGATACTTGGTATAATTTTAGTCTTCTTCAATTTGCTAAGACTTGTTTTATGATACAGCAAGTGTTCCATCCTGGAGAATGCTCTGTATGTACTTGGAAGAATATGTATTCTGGTGCTTTTGGGTAGAATATTCTTTATATATTTATAAGGTCCATGTGGTCTAAAGTGTAGTTCAAATCCAATATTTCCTTATTTGATTTTCTGTCTTATGATCTATTCATGGTTAAAAGTATAATTGAAGTCTCCTATGATTGTATTATTGTCTAGCTCTCTCTTCATATCTATTAGTATTTGCTTTTTATTGAGGTGCTCCAATGTTGGGTGCATATATATCTATGATTCTTATATCTTCTTAATGAATTGACCACTTTATCATTTTATAATATCCTTCTTTGTCACGTTACAGTTTCTGTCTTAAAGTCTATGTTGTCTGATATAAATGTAGCTACCACTGCTCTTTATTTTCCACTTGCATGGAATACCTTTTACCATCAACATTGAGTCTGTGTGTGTCTTTTAAGCTAAAGTGAGTCTCTTGTAGAGAGCATATAGTTGGATCTTGTTTTCTTTATATCCATTGAGCCACTTTATGTCTTTTGACTGGAGACTTCAATCCATTTACATTTAGAGTAGTTATTTATGGATAAGGTCTTAGTCATTCCATCATATTCAGTGTTTTCTGGCAGTTTTATAATTCCCTTGTTTATTTCTTTCTCTCGTTGCCTTCTTTTGTGAATAGATGATTTTATGATTCCATTCCCTCTTTCGTGTTTCTACTTTAGTTTTGCTTTATGGTTACCATGAGACTTACATAAAACATTTTATAGCTATAACATTCTATTTTATTGGAAAAACCAAGATGGCGGCATAGGTAAACACCGGAGATTGCTGCTTAGCACAACCACTTCAAGAATACAACTAAAAGATGGAACGGACATCATCCAGAACCACAGGAAGGTTGGCTGAGTGGAAATTCTACAACTAGAAGGAAAGAGAAAAGCATACCGAGACTCAGAGGAGCTGCAGTGTGGAAGTAAAGTACAGAGGTACTGAGGCGCATGCGGAGAGCGCTGGCGGCTGAGGACATGGTTGCCTTTTTCAATCGGTAAGAAGTCTCAAGCTCTGAGCTCCAGTTCCGGGCGAGTCTCTGGGGACCCAGACTCATACGGGAAAAACTGGACTGTCTGGCATCGGTCGGAATTCGAGGGCAGCTTTCTCTCGGAGGTGCTTGCAGCGATTGCCGGGACACTGAGAAGCGGGGCCTCTGACGGCAGCCATAGCTGCTTGCTCCGCCCTGCCCAACCTGTGCGCTGGCTTTTGCATATGAAAGGCCTGGCCCTTTGCAATCTGAAAATTACCTAACAAACTTGCAGCTGGCCCAAGGCCCCATGGCAACTTGCATTGCTTCACAGCTGAGCTCCTGCTGGGTAGCCTCAGACAGAGGCTAGATTAGCACCTCCTTAGAGATCCAGGAGCCAGTGTGCCCGGTGGTCAGAGTGGGACCATCCAGATTGCAGCTCCTCGGATCCATAAAGGAAACACTCAGGGGGCAGACTCAGTGAGCACCAAAGCCCCATTGAAGCAAGT
>NW_005370346.1:373744-375340 GCF_000412655.1 Myotis brandtii
GGGGGGGGGGGGGGGGGGGGGGGGGGGGGGGGACCCGGGGGGGGGGGAGCTATGGGGGGGGGGGGGGGAAGAGGAACAACTGTAATAATCTGAACAATAAAGATTTAATTAAAAAAAACATTCTATTTTACATTGATAGCAACTTAACTTTGATGACATACAAAAACTCTGTTCTCGTCCCTCTTTTGTTTCATGCCACATTTTCCTCTTTTTATATTGTGATTCATTAACAAATTATTATTAAACTTTTACTTATTATTAAACTTTTAGGTCAGAGTTAAGTGCTTAACATACCACCATATTACAATATTAGAGTTCTAAACTTGACTATATATACTTACCTTTACCAGTGTGTATATAGTTTTATGTTTTCATGTTACTAATTAGCATCCTTTCATTTCAGCTTGAAGAACTTCTTTCAGTATTTCTTCTAAGGTAGGTCTAGAGGTGATGAACTCTTTCATCTTTTATTGGCAAAGTCTCTCTCTATTTCTGAAGAACAACTTTGGTGGATAGTATATTATTGGTTTGCAGATTTTTTTTTTCTTTCAGTACTTTGAATATATCATCCTACTCTCTCCTGGCCTATAAGGTTTCTGCTAAAACAATCTACTGTTATCCTAGTGGGGGGTTCTCTGTGAGTTACAAGTTTCTTCCCCCCTCCCCCCCTTTAAATTCCTTTCTTTGTCTTTGATTTTTGACCAGTTTTATTTTTTCTGTCTTAGAGAGGATTTCTTTATATTGAGTTTGTTTGGTAACCTATGAGCTTCATGAAAATTTGTATATCAAAATCTCTCCCTGTATTTGGGAAGTTATCAGGCATTATTTCTTTAAATAATCTTTCTACCACTTCCCTCTCTTCTTATTCTGAGATTCCCATAATATGAATATACTTTTGTTTGGCGATGTCCTGTAATTCAGAGCTTTTCTTCATTCTTTTTCTCCTCTGACTCAATAATTTACACTTCCTATCTTCTAACTTACAGGTTCTTTCTTCTGCTTCATCCATTTTCCTGTAGCATTTTACCATTGAAATTTTTCATTTTATTCATTGTATTCTTCAGCTCCAGACTTTGTTTGGTTCTTTTTTTTTATATCTTTATTAAACTTCTTATTTCATTCATGTATTATTTTCCTGATATTGTAGAATTGTGCTTTTGTGTTTTCTTATAGCTCTTTGAATTTCTTTAAAACAGCTATTTTGAATTTGTTGGGGGCAAAGGGGGCAAATCACGAATCTGCTCTTAGGGATCAGTAACTCAAAGATTAGTGATCTTTTTGTGCTATTATGTTCCCTTGATTTTTCATGTTCTCAATTTTTTTTTTTTTGTTAATCTTCACTTGAGGAATTTTTTTTCCATTGATTTTTAGAAAGAGTGGAAGGGAGGGAGGAAGGGAGAGAGATGAGGAGACAGAGAGAAACATTGATGTGAGAAAGACACATCAATTGGTTGCCTCTCATATGCACCCTGACTGGGCCAGGAATCGAACCTGCAACCCAAGTATATACGCTTTTTTTTAAAAAATTTTGTTTTATTGCTTAAAGTATTACAAAGAGTATTACATATGTCTCCTTCCCCCACCCCCCCCACATCC
>NW_005370346.1:378924-390558 GCF_000412655.1 Myotis brandtii
TTCTTGTTGTTTTGTTGATGGTTTCCTTTGCTGTGCAGAAGCTTTTTATTTTGATGTAGTCCCATTTGTTTATTTTCTCTTTAGTTTCCAATGTCCTAGGAGCTGTATCGGTGATGAAATTGCTTCAGCATATGTCTGAGATTTTGTTGCCTTTGGATGCCTCTATATTTTTATGGTTTCCCGTCTTACATTTAAGTCATTTATCCATTTTGAATTTATTTTTGTGTATGGTGTAAGTTGGTGGTCTGGTTTCATTTTTTTGCATGTATCTGTCCAATTTTCCCAACACCATTTATTGAAGAGACTGTCTTGACTCCAATGTATGTTCTTGCCTCCTTTGTCAAATATTAATTGAGCATATTGGTTCAGGTTGATTTCTGGATTCTCTATTCTATTCCATTGATCTATATGTCTGTTTTTGTGCCAGTACCAGGCAATTTTGAGAACCGTGGCTTTGTAATACAGCTTGATATCTGGTATTGAGATCCCACCTACTTTGTTCTTCTAAGTATGTACTCTTGACCAGGAATCAAACCACCCTTTGGTGGGTGGACTGATGCTCTATCCATTGATAGAGCATCCAGGGCTCATGTTCTTTGAAATTTTTCATTAAAGTAAAAGTCACCTCCTCCAGTCTTTACTGACTACTTTCAGGAGCGAAATAACTTTCATCATCTCTGCTAGGGATTCTGAGGCTTTCTCAGACCTTTTCATGTATGGTATATTGACTCCAATCTTCTCCCTCTTGTGGCAGAATTCTTACGCTTGTATGCCTTTTCTTGATTCTGCAACACACCAGGAAGGGTACTTGCTAGGAGCTTCTCTTTTGTTTTCCCAAAAGCAGTGCTAAAGCTCACATTCATTGTCTCTCCCTGGCCTGCACATTCAAGCTGGTTTTCTGTCAAAGCTTGCTCTCACTACCACCTTTGGGAGTATGCACAAGGAGCCAGTTGCAAGTTGGGAGTGTGTGTGGGTAAGGAATTCAGAGCTCTAGGATGCCCATGGAGCATTTGGGGGAATCTAAAGGCAAAAATAAACCAAATGCACAGGCTTCTTGATGGAGTCTGCAATGCAGTTAGTAGGATCGGTGTCCCATTAATGCTCTACAGGAGACTTATGTTCCACTCTCTCAGACTCTTCCTTCCCCATCATGTAGCTCAGAATCCAGTATTCTGGATGAGGCAAGAGAGAAATGAGCTTCTTTGACAGTATCCTGCACAGCTAGGAAGTGAGGTACTCACACACTTTCTCTTTCCTCTATGGATGAGATCACAAGTCAACAGGATCTCTCATGACCCTAATCTGTACCATCTTGAGGGAGAGGTGATGTGAGTAAAGTTAACCTGTTTCTCTTACTATTTCTGATGAGTCAAAACTCTTTTGTTCCAGTGGTGGGCTGGGACTTTTCTGCTGGAGTCCATGGGTGTTCTTTCCAGGGGCTCCTGAACCATGGCCAAGAGGGACTAGAGTTGGTTCATTAGCTACTTCAGGGTCTACAGCTGGGACTATCCAATACATGGGTGCATGAGACTCTTCCAGACCCCTTTGGTATATGGTGCTGGATCCCAAAGCTCCCACAAAGGCACTTTTGTACATGGCTGGGTGGCAAATTGTAATTGTGGGAGAGGGGGAAGCAAATGAGGGATGTCTTATTCAGCCACAATTGCCTTTGGTTTCTTAAACCTGTTTATTTCAAAGGCCTTGTTCTTTAACAGAAAAGGGTTCCAAAAAATTATATCTTTAGTCCCACAGCCTACTCTGAACCCTTAGTGTTAGTGAATGTTTATGTTCATAAGATACTTTTAGGACCTAGAAATAAATTCTTAGGAACAGTGATTATGAGTTAGCTCCTGGTGATTTCTTTTTATCTCACCCATCTCTCATAGAAATTCCTGAAGGGGCAGTAAATATGGGCAAATATCTTTGTTTTAGTGCTGTTGAAGTTTTTTGTTTGTTTATAATCCTTTGGGCACTTCAGTTTTAACTAGGAAAAATACATTATATTTCTAATATTTAAATCACTTTGCTTTTAAGAAGTTTGTCAACCAGCATCTCATTTCTGAAACTTATTCTAAAGCTTTCATGATAATGTTTTTTCTCTTAATTCTGCTTGTAATTCTAGTTCAGAACATTAGAAAAACTTTATTAATGCATTTTTTCTTTGGTGGTATTTGTATGATTCTGTCTGTAGCCCTCTTTTTCAATGTATGTAAACTCTGAGCAATCATAGCCCCTTTTCATGGCTGCAGACAACCAGTATAAGCTAATGAGCAATCCTCATTTCATTGTAGATTTCTCCTGATTTAATAAACATTATGTCCAATAATATGTCAATGTATATCTCTAGTTGGATGTTCTTCCATACCACACATTTTTCATATCCTTTCCTTACTTTTGTTTGCATCTAAATCCTGTTTTCATTGTTTTCCCCTGCCTCATTGAATCACAGGCATCTAGTGAGTTCCCAAACCAATTAAGTTAAATAAAGTTTTATATTCACCCAGCTTCCACACTCAATATAAATTGGTGCCCAAGATCTCTTTAAACCATTGTAGTTATTAAAGATGCTTGCAAATTCAGTGAATGAACATAAACTGATAGATGCTGCTAATGTGATGTTTTTTCTTTTAGAAATTAAAAAACTAGGTACATTTTTTAGAACCTCTAACCTGTGCATACCATGAGAAAACAGTTCAGTATGTTTTGTCTACATCATCTAAGATGGATGACTTCAGATTGAGTTGGAGTGTGTTGTTACAGGGAACAGTGACATTCAAAGATGTGGCTATTGACTTCACCCAGGAAGAGTGGCAGCAATTGGAACCTGCTCAAAGGAACCTGTACCGGCATGTAATGCTAGAAAACTATAACAACTTAATCACAGTGGGTAAGGGTAGTTTCCTCTATAACCCAAATTCTAGGAGTTAAAGTTGTTCCCCAACCCCCAATTTTCTGAAGTGTGTGGAATCTTTCAGTGTTAGAACGAATTTGGCCTTTAGATGCCTTTACTCATGTGAATGTGCATGCTGCAGCTTTCAAAACAAAAGGTCCATTTGTGTTTGATTCAGAGGACAGCATTCCCAGAAACCATAATTTCTTGTCCTTCAGAAATTATGATTTCTCTGTGCCAGCCTCAATTCTTAAATTATTCTTTGTTCTAGTATTTATGTCATTTTCCTTTGATAGGCTGTCCATTTACCAAACCCGATGTGATTTTCAAGTTGGAGCAAGAAGAAGAACCATGGGTGGTGGAGGAAGAAGTGTTAAAGAGACATTGTCCAGGTTAGTGGGAGGGAACCAGACAGGTGAGGGAGGGGCAAGGATCTTTAATGGTTAATATGTGAATAGGTGATTCCTCTGAAATGTTCCTCAAAGATATTTTCCTAAAGACTAGACTTTTATAGTGACAACTGGTGTGAATTTTTTAGAAACCTAAGAGGTCATTTCTAGATAAGATTATTAACTTCTTTCCAATAAACTTAAAGGACCAGTGGCCTTTTTACCTGTGTGTTAGATATCAATATTTTTTAACTCATTTCTAGCTTTACTTTGATAATCATTCGTTTTTGACATCTTCAGTGTTTTTGCCCACCTTTTTACATAGCATCCTTTCTTTTTGCTTTCAGATATTCATGGAATTATAGTACAAATAAACCTGTTCACATTTATAGTCCTTTACTTTCCAATTTCTTTTGTTCCTTCCATTGTAATTGCCTTAGCATATTTTGTACCCATAATTATACTAGTACTTCCAACTGTATTGTTAGCTTTTCCTCTCATACGATAGTAATGGCTACATTTTACTTCAAGGGAAGTTTTAAAGACAGTGCTACTTTTCTGTTAGCTCCCATTTTCTGCTATATTTATTGAATTTATTGGGTTGACACTGGTTAACAAAATTATACAGGTTTCAGGTACACAATTCTACAACACATCATCTGTATGGTATATTATGTATTCATCACCACAAGTCAAGTCTCTGTCCATCACCATTTATTCCCCCTTATACTCTTCTCTGCCTCTTCCACCCTCCTTCCCCTGGAAATTACCACACTATTGTTTGTGTCCATGAGTTTTTCTTTTTTTTCTTTTCTCCTCTGCCGCAGTCTGCATGGTGGGGTTCAGGATCTGTAGGAGGGGCCAACGCACAAATGAAAATACTATACAAGAAATATGAATTTAGAAAGCATTGGGGGCCAGGTGGAGCCTCTTTCTTGAAGAGACACACCGAAACTGGGTCCCGTCTGCTTTTATTCAGTTTTAGATACACATCTTGCCCTCAGTAAAGCACAACAAACAGGTAGCAAACATACTGTCTCTAAGGTCAGTAAAGATCAGTAAGGTCCAGTAAACATTTACTTGGAGGCTATCAGGTCAGGAAATTACTTCAAGCCACCACTATCTCAACACGAACAATCGTTGCTTAGCGTCAGCCCTGCTAATGCTTAAGGTCCATTGGCTCTCCGTGTTCCTTGGTGCACTCTCATGATAGTATTGGCAAATGGTGGCTTCCCGCACTGCTCAATCCCTTCACCCCCTTATCCCCCCTCCAATGGCTGCCAGCTTGCTCTTTAGCTGAGAGTTCGTCTCTATTTTGCTTGTTAGTTCATTTTGTTTATTAGGTTCCACTGTACTTATTCCCCATCCAATCATGCTAGATAGACTCTTTCACTTTTATGTTCTCTCATCTACTTTTACCTTCCCATTGTTTGTTTTCATTTTATTAATTATTGCATTATTTAATTTTATTTATTTACTTTTTAAAATATAAAATACATGCTTATAGTACCATTTTTAAAACTAACAGAGTATGTATATTTAAGAGTCTCATGCTCTACCGACTGAGCTAGCAGGCACAAGAGTATGTATATTTAAAAGTAATTACTCTTTTCTTAACCATTTCTTCATTCTGGTGGCAAACCGTAGCATCATTCTCCTTGAAGCTATTACTTGTATTTTTAAACATTCTTATTGAAACCACTTTAAGTTATTAGGTTATCCTGTGATAATAGTCATCTTTGCTGTTGAATGTTTCTTTCCAAGAATGTGATGTGTCTCTTGCCTCAGTTTTATAGGGCTGTCATAACAAAGTACTAATACAAACTGGGTGGCTTAGAATAACAGAAATTTATTCTCACAGTTCTGCAGACTAGAAATACGAAATCAAGGTGTCAGCAGGGCCATGCTCCCTTTGAAATCTTAAAAGGACCCTCCTTGCCTCTTTCAGCTTCTGGTAGTGCCAGACATTCATTTGCTTGTGGCAGCATAGCTTCAGTCTGTATCCACCTCTACATGGCATTTTCCCTGTGTTTTTCTCTTTGTGTGGCATTCTTTTTATAAAAACACCAGTCATATTAGATTAGGGATTACCAAACCACCATGACCTCTTCTTAACTAATTACATCTGCAATGACCCTATTTATAAATAACTTCACATTTTAAGGGACTGGGGAGTTAGGACTTCAACACATTTTTTGGTGGTAAGTACACAATTTAACTCATTACACCATTTTATTTGTTCACATCTGTATATGCCTTTTAAAGTTTTATAATTTTGAGATTTCTATTAAATTTATTCCCATATTTTCATATGTTATTATATTTTTAAGTGTAGTCTTCTATTATATTTTTGTAACTATTTGTATATATGAAGGTTATTGAAACTTAATATTTACTAATTAGTGAATTTAATGAGTTTCTTTATAATAATTTTAATGGACTCTTTTTTAAAGAGTTAAAATAATTTTGAAACTTTTATTTTTATTTCTTTTCATTTTAATAGGAATTATTTAATCATTAAGAATTCTTAAAAACATATCTTTATTGATTTCAGAGAGAAAGGGAGAGAAAGATGGAAACATCATTGATGAGAGAGAAGCATTGACTGGCTGCCTCCTGCACGCCCCTCACTGGGCATGTGCCCTGATTGGAAATTGAACCATGACCTCCTGGTTCATAGGTTGATGCTCAATCACTGAGCCATGCCAGTGAGTTTATTGTGGTGACATTGGTTAAGAAAACTATATAAAGGTTTCAAGGGTACATCTCAACAAAACATCATCTGCCTACTGTATCATGCAACAATTGCCCAGAGTAAAGTCTCTTTCCATTTGATTTATCCTCCCTTTGCCCTCTTCTACCTCACCCCAACCCCTTTCCCTCTGGCTATCACCATATTGTTGTCTGTGTGTATGTGTCTACCTCCCTTTCCTCTGGTAATCACCATACTGTTGTCTGTATCTATGAGTTATTTTTTTTAATTCCTTCACCTTTTTTACCGTCCTCCAGTCTCCCCTTCCCTCTGACAGCTGTCAGTGTGATCTGTATATCTGTACTTCTGTTTCTATTTTGTTTGTTAAATTATTTTGTTCATTAGATTCCACATATAAGGAAGATCATATGGTATTTGTCTTTCTCTGACCAGCTTATTTTGCTTAGCATAATAATCTCCAGATCCATCTATACTGTTGCAAAAAATAAGATTTCCTTTTTTTTAATGGCTAAGCAGTATTTCATTATGTAAATGTACCACAGATTATCCACTTATCCACTGATGGGCACTTGGGCTGTTTCCAGATCTTCTGGGTCACTTTATTTTTTTCTGGGTCATCTTGATAATTTATTTAGAATTTTTACATTGATATTCATAAATGAAATTGGTGTATAATTTGTTTTTTGGTTGACATCTTTCTCAGATTTTGGTATTAATATTGTTTGTTTCACACGCAAAAAATTGGAATCTCTTCGTTTTTTCTTTTGTAACATTTTGCACATGAGAGTTGGCCCTTAAATGTTTATTAAAATCTCATGTGAATTTCTCTGCTTCTTGTGTATTTGTTTTGTTTTTAGGGCATTTCTTTTCAAGTTTTTCTATTTATTTTATGGAAATTGGTTTGATAGGTTTTCTATACCTTATAGCCATTTTGGTCATTTACATTTTCCAGAAAATTATTCATGTCAAACAGTTTGTAAGAATGTATTTCAATAAAGTCCTGCAAAGTAGTTTTATGATTTTTAACTTCCTATCTTTGTGTTTTTCTCTATCATTATTTCTTCTTACATTAGTTGAAATTCTGTATTCTCTTTTATTTACTGAATACTTTATCTTTTTTCTTTCATATCCCATTTAAAAGCAAGGCTATTTGTGTTCATAGATGTCTGCCTGTAGTCATATTTACCTTCCTAAAATTTTCTAAAGCTTAGGAAATAGAAGATGTATATTCCTGTAACTTACTTAATAGTGGAAAAGTAGGTCTTAAGCCAATAATCAATCCTATAGTAGCATATTTTTGAAATTTTATTGATATAATATTGGAAAAATTTACAAGTAATATTTACTTTTATTCTGTTTTAGGAGAAATATCTGGACTTGATGACCATCAGAATATACAGGACAGACTTTTGACACAACTCAGAGATAAGTTCATAAAAGTATTGACTGAAGAAAAAGTCAGTGAATGTCATAAGAAAATTTCTTATGCATTTTCTCCAAACTCAGAGTTTTACCCCTCTGTTCACAACCTCTGTGACTATAACTTATTTGGAAAGTGTTTAGAACATAATTTTGACTGTCAAAATAATGAGAAAATCCTTATAAAAAAGGAATACTGTGAATATAATGAACCTATAAAGTCATCTGGCAGTAGATCATCTCATTTTGTAGTAACCCCCTTTAAGTGTAGTCATTGTGGAAAAGGATTTAGTCAAACCTTGGATCTCATCAGACACCTGAGAATTCATACTGGAGAGAAACCCTATGAATGTAAAAACTGTAGAAAAACCTTTAACCATAACGAAAAACTCTCAAAACATCAGATAATTCACAGTAGAGAACATTCTTATGAATGTAATGAATGTGGGAAAGCTTTCATTAAAGTGTCAAATCTCAATAGACATCAAAGAATTCATACTGGAGAGAAACCCTATGCATGTAAGGAATGTGGGAAATTCTTCAGCCAAAAATCAAATCTTATTGATCATGAAAAAATTCATTCTGGAGAGAAACCTTATGAATGTGATAAGTGTGGAAAAGCATTCAGCCAGAAGCAAAGCCTCATTGCACATCAGAAAGTTCATACTGGGGAGAAACCTTATGCATGTAATGAATGTGGTAAAGCTTTCCCTCGAATTGCATCCCTTGCTCTTCATATGAGAACTCATACAGGTGAAAAACCTTATAAATGTGATCAATGTGGAAAAGCCTTCTCTCAGTTTTCCATGCTTATTATGCATGTGAGAATTCATACAGGTGAGAAACCATATGAATGTAATGAATGTGGAAAATCCTTCTCTCAAAGTTCAGCCCTTACTGTACATATGAGAAGTCATACTGGTGAGAAACCTTATGAATGCAAGGAATGTAGAAAAGCCTTCAGCCACAAAAAAAATTTCATTACACACCAGAAGATTCATACTAGAGAGAAACCTTATGAATGTAATGAATGTGGGAAAGCATTTATTCAGATGTCAAATCTTGTTAGACACCAGAGGATTCACACTGGAGAAAAACCGTATACATGTAAAGAATGTGGCAAAGCCTTTAGCCAGAAATCAAATCTTATTGCTCATGAAAAAATTCATTCTGGAGAGAAACCTTATGAATGTAATGAATGTGGTAAAGCCTTCAGCCAAAAGCAAAACTTTATTACACATCAGAAAGTCCACACTGGAGAGAAACCTTATGACTGTAATAAATGTGGTAAAGCCTTCTCTCAAATTGCATCCCTTACTCTTCATCTGAGAAGTCACACAGGGGAAAAGCCTTATGAGTGTGATAAATGTGGGAAATCCTTCTCTCAATGCTCATTGCTTAATTTGCATATGAGAAGTCATACAGGTGAGAAGCCCTATGCATGTCATGAGTGTGGAAAAGTTTTCTCTCAAAGAACTTCCCTTATTGTGCACATGAGAGGTCATACCGGTGAAAAACCCTATGAATGTAATAAATGTGGAAAAGCCTTCTCCCAAAGCTCATCCCTTACAATACATATACGAGGTCATACAGGTGAGAAACCCTTTGACTGTAGTAAATGTGGAAAAGCCTTCTCTCAAATCTCATCTCTTACACTTCATATGAGAAAACATACAGGTGAGAAGCCTTATCATTGTAATGAGTGTGGTAAAGCTTTCAGCCAAAAGTCACATCTTGTTAGACACCAAAAAATTCATACTCCTTAGAAATAGAAACCTATGAACATAGTGAATATGGAAAAACCTTCAGAAGTAATTAGCACCTCCTTTCATATTATGTAACCGATTAAAAAGCAGAAAACTGTGAATATGGGAAAACCTTTTGAAGAAGTCACACATTCGTGAAACATGAGAATTCTTACCAAGATTAAGACTTTTATAATGAAAAAGCTGATCATCAAAAACCTTTAGCAGATATCTTCTTTACTAATAATATTTATTTATCATTCTCATTAAAACCTGAAACAAGATGTCTTCTGTTAGCTTATCAACATGATACTTGGGCTCCTAGCCAATGTATTATCAAGAAAAAGATTGGGGCCCTAACCGGTTTGGCTCAGTGGATAGAGCATCAGCCTGTGGACTGAAGGGTCCCAGGTTTGATTCCAGTCAAGGGCATGTACCTTGGTTGCAGGCACATCCCCAGTAGGGGGTGTGCAGGAGGCAGCTGATCGATGTTTCTCTCTCATCGATGTTTCTAACTCTCTATCACTCTCCCTTCCTCTCTGTAAAAAATCAATAAAGTATATTTTTTTAAAAAGAAAAAGATTGGGGGGGAGAGAAACTCTACAAATAACGTTTTATATGAGATAATTAGAAAAAGTGTTGATATAAAATATCTAAGAATAGATACAATAAATTACTATATGTATAAAATTATAAAACATTTTGAGCCCTAACTGGTTTGGCTCAGTGGATAGAGCATCGCCCTGTGGACTGAAGGGTCCCAGGTTTGATTCCGGTCAGGGCATGTATCTTGGCTGTGGGCACATCCTCAGTAGGGGGTGTGCAAGAGTCAGCTGATCGATGTTTCTCTCTCATTGATGTTTCTAACTCTCTATCCCTCTCCTTTCCTCTCTGTAAAAAAAATAAATAAATAAAATATATTTAAAAAAATAAATAAAACTTTTTTTATATTTTTATTGATTTTTTACAGAGAGGAAGGGAGAGGATAGTTAGAAACATTGATGAGAGAGAAACATCAATCAGCTGCCTCTTGCACACCCCCTACTGGGGATGTGCCCGCAACCAAGGTACATGCCCTTGACCAGAATCGAACCTGGGACCCTTCAGTCTGCAGAACGACGCTCTATCCACTGAGCCAAACTGGTTAGGGCATAAAACATTTTGAAGAGCATAAAAGAACCCCTTAAAGATTTAGAAAAATAACACTGAAAAGACTTGGCATTGTTAGAAACATTTTTTCACAAAACTTTTTTTCATTATTTAGTTATATTTTAAGAATTTCATAAACTGAATTAAAATATTATATTGGAATATAAAGAACTACAAATAGCTGGAAAATATGAAAAACAAAAGAGAAGACAGTATACTAGATATCATTACGTACTTTATTTAAAACTGTGTCATTTAGCCTGGCTAATTTGGCTCAGTGGTTGACCCATGCACCAGGAGGTCAAGGTTTGATTCCCAGTCAGCGCACATGCCTGGTATAATGTCTCTATCCCCAGCAGGGGGCATGTTGATGTTTCTCTCTCATCAATGTTTCTATCTATCTCTCTAAAAAGTCAATAAAACATTTTTTTAAAAACGGTGTCATTTAAACAATGTGTTCTTGAGGAGTAAATAAATCAGTGGAAACAAATTGAAGATTGGAGGAGAGATGTGGATTTTGTGTATGATACTGCTATGGAAATCATTGGAGAAAGGATGGCCTATTTAATAAATGGAAGATTCATATTAATAAGTATTAGCTATTTTTTACCATATATAAAAAGAAAATCCAAATAGATTAATGAACAATACAAAACGTAAAATTTTTAAACTATGATGAAAATAGAATATATTTATTACTTTAATAAATACAGGTGTTTTTTTAAAAAAAACACATAAATGTGGATCAATCAACTTATTTTCGTGTATTGGTTTCAGAGGCACCCACATGTGCACAAAGAGGTATACATGCTCACTGTATATTATTTTGGTTTACTGTCTTTAGAACACCCAAATATATACACAAAGAGATATATATGTTCACTGTATTATGGTTTGTATCACTGTAAATTGGACATAGCATACATTTCTATTAATAGAGAGATAGATTGATATGATGTGATTACTTGTGATAGAATACAGTATTTGCAGAATAAAAATTGACAGTTACATGGATAGATCATCCTATCTAATAATAGACAAACATGGTAATTGACTGTACCTTCACTACGCTTCCCATTGGCTAATCAGGGCAATATGCAAATTAACTGCCAACAAAGATGGCGGTTAACTGCCAACAAAGATGGCGGTTAATTTGCATACATAGGCACAATGCTGGAAGGCAATAGGGGAAGGATGAAAAAAGCCGCCTGCCGCTGACAGTGATTGGAAACCCAGGCGGCAGGTAAGAGCCGGGTTCTTCTCCAATCACGACCGGGGGTGGCACCCCAACCCCCCGATTGGCCCTGCCCTGTATACCCCTCTTCCCTG
>NW_005370346.1:391651-394357 GCF_000412655.1 Myotis brandtii
CGGGGACCCCCCCCCCCCGAGTGCACAAATTTTTGTGCACCGGGCTACTAGTAATATATAAGATTAGGAGTAAAAAGCAAACTACAATAAAACATGATATTTTTGTATAAAGTTAATACAATTATGCAAAGAATAGTACTGTATATTGACCATGGATCCATATATTACTGTGGATTCCAAGTTTAGGAAGTGGAAAAAGTTTGGAGGGAGTAGTCATATTTACCTGTAATATTTCTTAAAGAATAAAAGCAAATATGACAGTGATAACAAATCTGGTAGTCAAAATTATTTTGCTTTTTGTATTCCTTCTTTATTACCTATTTTTCTATAAATGAATCAAGTTGGTGCAGGAAACCTGCACCCACAGGTATAATTTTTTAAATGGATTCTTATTTTTTATCAAATACTGACATTTATAGAGAATCTCTTTCCTAATACAAAAACCAAACCTGAATTAAGATAATGCTTTGCTTACATGTTCTCATAATGTTAATTAGGATAATAAAAATCAGCAGTATATTGCTTTAGTTTGAAGCCAGCTTTTGTAAAATTTAATTTTTATTTCAAAATCCATTTTTCCCTAATTTAAAGTAGTAAAATAACAAAAGAATTATTTAATATTTGGGATAACCAACTTTCCATTTAGGAAAAGAAATTGCCTGCATTTAGGCTAGTTTCAGGAGAAGAGGCCATTCATGCACACTATAACATGTGATTAATGTTTTAACATGTTAAGCCCAAGGATTGTTGCTCACATCAAAGCATAAGTAACTTCAGTGTATCTCAATAAAGGTTTCTTTGGCTTCTGGATTTTTAAATGGGGATGCAGATGCTCATGATTTTATATATGTCAGGTAAGGGCCCAGTGGATGTGAAAGGTCACTACCACAGCTGTTTTATATAGAGGCCTGCCCTAACTGGTTTGGCTCAGTGGATAGAGCGCCGGCCTGCAGACTAAAGGGTCCCAGGGTTTGATTCCGGTCAAGGGCATGTACCTTGGTTGCAGGCACATCCCCAATAGGGGGTGTGCAGGAGGCAGCTGATTGGTGTTTCTCTCTCATCGATGTTTCTAACTCTCCCTCTCCCTTCCTCTCTGTAAAAAAATCAATAAAACATATTTAAAAATAAAAAATATATAGAGGCCTTTAAAATGTTTTTGGTACTAAAATGTCATTTTCTGTGAATAGCCCATTTATATATTGTGCCTATTTTTTTCTACTGGGACTTTCAAAAATGTATTTATTTAGAAACTAGATAACTAGAGGCCTGCTCCCTCTCGCAATCCAGGACCCCTCGGGGGATGTCACGATCCCCGCAGGCCAGGCCGAGGGACCCTACCAGTGCATATAAGATCTTTGGTTAATCTCTTTTCACCCTCCCTCCTCCCCCCTCCCCTCTGAGATTCATCAGTCTGTTCCATGTTTCCATGCCTGTTGTTTCTGCTCCTGCATTGTGCATCTGTCCCCTGGTAGTTTGTGCATGTCATAGCTACTGGCCAGTCAGCTGTTCGCGTAGGCTTTTATATATATAAATAAGTATAGACTTATATGAAATTAAAAAAATATGCGGTAGCTAGTTTGGTTCAGTGGAGAGAGCATCAGCCTGCAAACTGAAGGGTCTCACGTTTGATTCTGGTTAAGGTCACATAGCTTGGTTGCAAACTTGATCCCTGATGCTGGTTGGGGGTATATGGTGGAGGCAACCAATTGATGTGTCTCTCTCACATCAAAGTTTCTCTCTCTGTCTCTCTTTTAGTCTCTCTAAAAATCAATGGAAAAATGTCCTCAGGTGAGGGTTAACAAAAAATAAAACTCTATAGTACTATTTAATTTGTATACCCCACATTCAGTTTTTTCTGATAGTAACATCTTGTATAACTATAGTACAGTATCACTGTTCCTCTATAGGTAATGTATAATTTCTTTCAAAATTTTTTTCTTATTTACAATAGCTAAGATTTGGGAACAGCATAAGTGCCCATCAGAAGATGAGTGGATTAATAAATGGTGGTACATCTACACAATGGAATACTACGCTGCTGTAAAAAAGGAAGGAACTACCATTTGCAACAGCATTGATGGACCTGGAGAGCATTATGCTAAGCAAAATAAGTCAGAGAAAGATAAATATCACATGATCTCATTCATTTGTGGAATATAATGAACAACATAAACTGATAAACAAAAACAGTTCCAGAGATAGAGAAGCATGATTGTCAAACCTCAGAGGAAAGGTAGAGGAGGGTGGGGGTAAGGCAGAGAGATCAACCAAAGGACTTGTATGCATGCATATAAGCATAACCAATGGACACAGACACCAGGGAGGTGAGGGCATGAGGGGGCAGTGAGGGGGGGCAATGAGGAGATAAGGACACATGTAATCCTATCTAATAATAGACAAACATGGTAATTGACCGTACCTTCACTACGCCCCCATTGGATAATCAGCACTATATGCAAATTAACCACCAACAAAGATGGCGGCTAATTTGCATACTGCAGGCAGGTTAGGATAGTGCCATCCCGCCTGCCCTGCCACCATCAGGGCCTACTATCTGCGATCTTGGGTGGGGGAGGGGGGTCCCATGTGCAACCGGACCCAGGGCGGCCGGGCGGGGTAGCAGCGATCTGCCGGCCTACCCGGGCATCCCGTGTGCAACCCGGGGTGGTGCCCCAACCCCCAGATCTGTCCTGCCCTGTGCGCGAC
>NW_005370346.1:394467-396393 GCF_000412655.1 Myotis brandtii
CCCAACCCCCTGATCGGCCCTGCCCTGTGCATGACCGGGGGCGGCACCCCAACCCCCAGATTGGCCCTGCCCTGTGTGGGACCTGGGGCAGCACCCCAACCCCCTGCTCAGCCCTGCCCTGTGCATGACCGGGGGTGGTGCCCCAATCCCCTGATCGGCCGTGCCCTGTGCGGGACCGGGGGTGGCACCCAAACCCCCCACCAGCCCTGCCCTGTGCAAGACCGGGGGCAGCACCCCAACCCCTGATTGGCTCTGCCCTGTGCAGGACCGGGGCAGCACCCCAACCACCCATCAGCCCTGCCCTGTGCGCGACCCGAGGAGACGGGGCAGGCACCTAAGGATCGGCCTGCCATCTGCCACCCGGGGAGCAAGCCTAAGCCAGCAGGTGGTTATCTCCCGAGGGGTCCCAGACTGTGAGAGGGCACAAGTGGGGCTGAGGGACCCCCCCCACCCCGCCAGTGCACAAATTTTTGTGCACCGGGCCTCTAGTCCTATATAATAAAATGGTAATATGCAAATTGACCCTAACAGGGGAATGACCGGAATGACCACTCTCTATGACATGCACTGACCACCAGGGGGCAGATGCTCAATGCAGGAGCGGCCCCCTGGTGGTCAGTATGCTCCCATAGGGGGGCGATCAGGCAGGCAGGCAGAGTGGTTAGGGGTGATCAGGCAGGCAGGCAGGTGAGCAGTCAGGAGCCAGCAGTCCCAGATTGCAAGAGGGATATCCGACTGCCGGTTTAGGCCTGCTCTGCATCGGCAGTCAGACATCCCTGAGGGATCCCAGATTTTGAGATGGTGCAAGCTGAGCTGAGGAACCCCCCTCCCATGCACAAATTTCGTGCACCAGGCCTCTAGTACCTTAATAAAGAAAAAAAATGTTGTCTTTAGTTTTCATTTTTTTAAATTAAATTTATAGGGGTAACATAGGTTCCACGTGTGGGTTTCTATATTACAAGATCTGTATATTGCAACATGTTGCCACCACCCAAAGTCAAATCTGTCACAATATATTAGGACCCCCCCACTCCCTCTCCCCTTTCCCTCTAGCAATGACCACACTGCTGTTTGTGTTCACAAGTTTAAGTTTTATATCCCAAAGATGAATAAAATCATATGGTTCTTAGCCTTTTTTAAAAAATTATTATTATCTTAAGTTTTACATACAGTATGTCTCCTTTTTCCCCAATTGACCCCCCAGTTCTTAGCTTTTTCTGACTTATTTCACTTAGCATAATGTTCTCAAGTTCCATCCATGTTGTTGCAAATGGTGCTATTTCATCTTTCCTTGTGGCTGAGTAGTATTGCATTGTGTATATGTACCACATCTTCTTTATCCAGTTCTCTGTCGCAGAATACTTTGGTTGTTTCCATGTCTTGGCTACCATGAATAATGCTACAATGAACATAGGGTGCATATATCTTTGCAAATACATGATTTTGAGATTTTTCAGGTATATATCAAGGAGAGAGATTGCTGGGTCAGATAGGAGTTCTATTCTCAATTTTTTGAAGAGTCACCAGACTGTTTTTCATTGTTATTGTACCATTCTACATTCCCACCAGCAGCGAATGAGGGTTCTCTTTGCTCCACAACCTCTCCAACACTTCGCTGCGCCAACTAGCGGTGGGGTATCTGAAGCTGGCTCGTAACCCGAATTTTTTTGAGTTTGCAACTCAAAGCAAAAAATTGGCCGAGAGATGGCTCGTATCTCAAAAAAACTCGTTAGTCGGGACACTCGTAAGTCAAGGCCCCATTGTATATCAATTGGTTGTTCCTACGTCTTCTTGGGAGAGGTGTATTTTCAGATCCTCTGCCTACTTTTTGGTTGGGTTTTTGTTTTCAAGAGATGAAGTTGGTCACTTTACAATGATAAAGGGGACACTACATCAAGAAAACACACACATATATATATATATATG
>NW_005370346.1:396517-397339 GCF_000412655.1 Myotis brandtii
TGGAGCAACAAAATATATAAAACAACTACTCAAAGAACTACAGGGAGAAACAGATTTTTTTTAAAAAAATCATAGTTGGGGACCTTGATACTCCACTGACACCTCTAGACAGATCAACCAAACAGAAAATCAATAAAGAAAATTGGCCTTAAATGAAACACTAGACAAAATCCCAATGTCATTTTTAAAGAAATAGAATGAGAAATAATCAGATTTGTCTGAAACCACACAAAAAATCCCTGAATAGCCAAAGCAATCCTTAGAAAAAAGAACGAAGCTGGAGGTATCACGCTATGTGACTTCAAATTATACTACAATTATGATAATTGAAACAGCATTGTATTGGCAGAGAAACAGACACACAGATCAATGGAACAGAATAGAAAGCTCACCTATAAAATCACTTGTATATGGACAGATAATTTTTGACAAAAGAGCCAGAAAAACACAATGGAGTAAAGATAGTCTCTTCAATAAATGGTGCTGGGAAAACTGGAAAGCCACATACAACCAAATGAAACTGGATTACAGTTTGTCCCCATGTACAAAAATTAATTCAGAATGAATCAAAGTCTTAAATATAAGATCCAAAAGAATAAGTTACATAGAAGAAAATATAGGTACCAAACTGGTGGACCTTGGTCATAGAGATCATTTTAGGAATTTGACCCCAAAGGCAAGGGAAGTAAAGGCAAAAATAAATGAATAGGACTATCTACACTAATAAAAGAGAAACATGGTAATTGGCGTACGAGCTACCCTTCCCATTGGCTAATCAGCATATCCTTATGCAAATTAACTGTCAGCCAAGATGGCGGCCGG
>NW_005370346.1:398224-409572 GCF_000412655.1 Myotis brandtii
TGACAGGGGGCGGTGCCCCAACTCCCCAATCGGCCCTGCTCTGAGCCTGACCAGGGGCTGCACCTAGGGATTGGGCCTGCCCTCTGCCACCCGGGAGCAGGCCTAAGCCAGCAGGTCGTTATCTCCTGAGGGGTCCCAGACTGCAAGAGGGCACAGGCCGGGCTGAGGGACCCCCCCTTCCCCCCCGAGTGCACAAATTTTTGTGCACCGGGCCTCTAGTATGAAAATAAAAAGCATCTGCACAGCAAAAGAAACTAACAAAACAAAGAGGTAGCCAACCAGATGGGAGATGATATTTGCAAATAATAGCTCTGACAAAGATTTAATTTCCAAAATATATAAAGAACTCATAAAACAACACCACACAACCCAAAAAGTAAAGTCTTTACTTTTCTGAATTTTGATTATTGATGTTACTTAGCATGAATTTTGTTGGGTTTATCCTTTTTGAGGTTTGTTTTGTTTCTTGAATCTGTACGCTCATGTTTATTGCCAAAGTTGGGGAATTTTCTGCCATTATTCCTTTAATGCTTTTTCAGCCTTAAAATCCTTCTTGCTTCTTTGTAGGACTCAGCATGCTTTTCCTCTTTGTTGTTCATATTGGGTAATTTCTCTTGTTTGATATACAAGTTCAGTGAAACTTTCTTTTGTCATCACATTCTGCCCTTGAGCACATCCACTGAGCCTTTTATTTTGATTAGCATATTTTTTGCATAATAAAATAAGAGTTATAAATTTTTTATTAGTACCTGGAATAGCCCAATGTACCAGGCCATAATCATAGTCTGATCAACCTCGTTCTTCCAACTTGGTTACTGTATTTTCCAATGTAAATTATCCCATTTTGTTATTTACGCTCTCCCTTTTCTTGCTAATTTTTCTACTTTTCATTTGTTTCAAGTATATATAAGATTTGTTGATTGAAGCATTTTTATGATCATTGTTTTAAATTCCTTGTCAGATAATCCCAGTCTTCTTGCTGTTGAAATCTTTTGATTATCTTTTCCCATTCAGTTTGAGATTATCTTCTTTTTTTTTTTACCTTTTAAATATATTTTTTATTGTTGATAGTATTACAGATATCTTTTATTTCCCCCCTTTAGCCCTTCTTCCCAGCACATACCCACCACCCCAGGTCTTCACTACCCTATTGCCTGTGTCCATGAGCTATGCATATAAGTATATAAATTCTTTGGTTTATCTCTTCTCTTCCCCCAAGCTAACATGAAGGTATGTCAGTCTGTTCCATGCCTCCATGCCTTGGGTCTTATTTTGTTGGTCAATTCATTTTGTTCATTAGATTCCATAAATAAATGACATCATGTGATATTTGTCTTTCTCTCAGATTGGCTTATTTCACTGAGCATATTTTCCAGGTTCATCCATTCTGTCCCAAAGTATAAGAGATCCCTCTATTTTAGAGTTTCACAGTATTCCATAGTGTAAATGTCCCACAGCTTTTTTTATCCATTCACCTACTTCTGGCCTGAAGTATTTCTATTGAGAAGTCAGGTGACATTTTAATGGGAACCCTGCCGGAGACCAATTCCAGCATGTCATAATTTCAAGAGTTTCATCAAAATGTTGATGAGACTTGGGGGCTCAACAGGGATGAGTCACACATGTAGTCACCTGTTGGGAATGGCTGAAGGCATTTCCCCAAACCTGAAAAGGGATTATTTCTTGGCTGCTAGACAGCTACAAGACATCTTAATCTACATGTTATTGCCTCCTACTGGCCAAACACCTGAACAGCTGTAGGCTAATTCCCCCATTCTGACAATGTTTCTGTATACTTTTGAAGTGTATATCTCTGCCTTGCCTCAGGACAAGTTGTGTTAATAAAAAGCATGGGGTCCTGGGGATGGAGAGAACCTTAAGGCCTTAGACTTAAGATCTTAGAACTTAGCTCCTTTAGCTAAGCTACTCTGACCCCCAACTGCCTATCAAAATTATATCTCGTCTCCGGACTCTTTATTAGTCTCTGGATTCCTATTTAACATTTACGCACAGCCTTCTCCAGATTCCTGAACCCTTCTTGATGCTGGGACAAGAACCCCAGCGGAACCCCTTTGTAGGTAAATTTCTGTCTCTTTCTGCCTTTCAGATTCTTTCTTTGTCAGAGAAAGATAAGTATCACATCAACTCATGCATATGTGGAATCTAATGAGCCAAATAAACTGATGATCAAAAATAGACCCAGAGACATAGAAACATTGAACAGACTGTAAAACCTCAGAAGGAAGGCAGGGGCTTGGGGTAGGAGGGGTGAGGGGGAAAGATCAACCAATGAACTTATATGCTTATATGCATAACCCATAGACACAGACAATAGGGTGGTGAAGGCCTTGGGGGGAGGAGGGTGGGAGAGGACAATGGGGTAAAAGAGGACATATGTAATAGTTTCAACAATAAAGATTTAAAAGAAAAAAATACTAAGTTGCTTGGACCTAAAGCACTTATTTAACAAAACCATTAGGTATATCTTTTGACATTGTCTTTTAAAGAATATCTTCTGATTGAGGAAGGCCACCACTTCAGCCCTAATATCACCTACCCTTACCCAACTGCAGTAAGGTGGAGGTGTCGTGTGTTCCTGGTCTCCAGTGACACCTGAGCTACAGGGACACCTGCACATGAATTGAGGCCACTGTGTCACAACATTCACCAAGCCCAGACCCTGCCTCCTGGCTCCCCCTGCTTATGGCCTTCAGACCTCCACCATGCTGTTCCCCATCTCTTTTACCACCCAGTCCTTGGGCTTGTGGCATCTTCCCTCCAGGCTAGTCCTCATTCGCCCTCTGGTCTCCCACACTCCCTCTCCCCTTCCTGGGGAGCCTCTTGATTCTGCCCTTGTTCCTCTTCCATATGCTCACATGTGGTATTTAGTTCCCTGCTGACAACTGACTTGAAAATCATGCTGTTATTTTGCCTCCTGTAATACTGAAGACATGGCTTGTTTATTTGGAGGAGAAAAGGGGTGGGGTTGTCCTTGTTAATTTTATTGTTTTGAGGAAGGATATGAGATTTGAATTCAGGTGGTCACCATTATCCTGGGACCCACAGGAACCTACCTATTCAATTTTCCTAAATGTGACCATGTTATATAATGAGTTCTAGTTCAATATCATTCATTCCAGTAACGTTTTCATTGTGTCAAAGTGCTTTGAAATTTGTATTGGAATGGACAGGGAATCAGGATAAACCAAAACTGCTCACATCACTTCAGTCTGGGGAATGTTAATGTATGTGTTTGTTCAAGTTCACTAGCAATGCAGGTAATGATGGAAAAGTCTAAGGAAAAGGCTAGAGAAAATGGGTTGATGGGTTGTTTTAATTTGTATTGGAATGACTGGTGAAAAAATTATGCAACGAAATTGTTTAGAATATTTAGTGAGAATTAGTACTTCACTAAACAATGTAGTTTGCTATAGGTTACAACTAGTAGTCAAATAGAACTATATGATGAATTTTAGTAAAATCCACAATTCAGTGTTTCACTTTGTAGTTTAAAATGTGAAAAGTCAAGTATGACTAACAATCAAGGAAAATGGATCTGTATCTTTCAATAGCAGATCAATTAGAAATAACACACTTATAACAATAATTAAAGATTTATTTTTTAGATTTTAGCATGGCCACTTATGTATGCCCCCTTTTAAAATATGGCTTGAGGTCTGTTAAAAAACAGACTGCTCTGTCCTCTTCTGATGACCAGCTAAGATTGTTATTATTTTCAAAAATGTTCCTCTTATAGGTTGTTATTGATTTGAAATGCTTAAAATATTACATAAATAGCAAAACACTCTTTGAATAGATTCCTGTGAATTTATAAAAAAATGCTAACATATATGTAAACTTAATTGGCAGGGAAAAATGCCCATTATTTATTTTTGAATTATGAAAAGGCAGGTTGGAAAATAACATGAATGTTATGGTTACACACACACATACTAGTGTGCCGAGCCAGCTCAGCCAAGGGATCAAAAGCCTGAGTGAGGGTGGTGAAGGATGAAGAAATGACAGACAAAGAGAATAAGCTGGGTCTAGGTGGATCTCCTGTGCCTGGCTGAGGCCACAGAGAGAGATCCAGAGGCAAGCTGAGCCTTTATTTTATAGCCAGAGGTAATCAAGGTAGTTGTCACCATAGTTACAATGTTCTTGTGAGTTTCACTTGTTTTGGCAGCACTTGCTACATCTCCCTCAGCCCATTAGCTTCCCAGATAAGATCTAGGGAGCGTCATAAGGTCAAGCCTAATTATGCTAAGAGGACTGTGCCCTCTAAGCTGGGACTTGTTTGTGCCAACAGGTCAGTCCGAGGCTTAACCCTATAGCCACGCCCTACATACTAGTATATATATTTATATAAACATACATGTATATAATGTATATTTACACACAAACATAAATATATATGTTTATAGTGATAATTTTTATGTGTTTAGATTATAAATGATATTCCTTTTCTAGTGTTTCCTGAGTTGTTTGATTTCTGTACATTGGACATCTACATCTTATCAAGAATAATCAATAATGTTATTTTCAGCTAAAGTTGGAAAAATCCTATAAGCAAAACCTGAAGTTCCCATCCTCAGGTTTAATAAAGGAGATGACAGAAACGCCATCATAAATATTTAAAAAAAAAAAAAAGACCCAGGGACATAGACTGTTGAACCTCTGAGGGAAAGCAGGAGAGGGTGGGTGGGAAGAGAAAACCAATGAACATGCATGCATATACTAGTATGCATAACCTGTGGACACAGACAATGGGGTGGTGAGGGCCTGAAGCGGGTGTGGGGGACAGGAGCAGGCTGAAAGAGGTTAATGGGGGGAAAAGGAAGACCTATGTAATACTTTCAACAATAATTTTTTTAAAAAACAACAACACATGATCATATCAATAGATGCAGAGAAAGCATTCAACAATATCCAACACCCAGTTTTGATAAAAAAAAAACCTCTCAGCAAGGTGGAAATACCTTATGTTGAGTGGTCATACCTCAACATAACAAAGGTCATATATGACAAACGTACAGACAACATACTCAATGGGCAAAAACTAAAATCATTTCCCCTAAGAAAAGCAACAAGACAGCGTTATTCATTTTCACCACTTTTATTCAACATAGTACTGGAAGTCTTAGCCATAGGGATCAGACAAGAAGAAAAAATAAAAGGCATCCAAATTGGAAAGGAGGGTGTCAAACTGTCATTATTCACAGATGACATGTTATTATACATAGAAAGCCATAAAGACGCCACAAAAACATTACTAGATTTACTAAATGAATTTGGCAATGTAACAGGATACAAATTAACATCCAGAAATCAATGGCATTTTTATACACAAATAATGAACTCTCAGAAAGAGAAACCAAAAAACAATCCCATTTACCATTGTAACAAAAATATTGTTATTTAGAAATAAACTTAACCAAGGAGGTAAAAGACCTGTACTGGGAAAACAACAGGACATTGAAGAAAGAGATAGAAGAAGATATAAACAAACGGATGAATATGCAGTATTCATGGATTAGTAGAATTAATATCACAAAAATGTCCATACTACCAAAGCAATCTATAGATTCAATGCAATCCCTATCAAAATACCAATGGCATATTTCACAGATCTAGAAAAAATACTTCAAAAATTTATGTGGAACCAAAAAAGATCCTGAATAGCCACAGCAATCTTGAGAAAGAACAAAGTAAGAGGGATCACAATGCCAGATATCAAGCTATACTATAAAGCCACTGTAATCAAAACAGCCTGGTATTGGCACAAGAACAGGCATATAGCTTAATGGAACAGAACAGAGAACCCAGAAATCAACCTAAGCCATTATGCTCAATTAATATTTGACAAAGGAGACAAGAGCATACAATGGAGTCAAGACAGTCTATTCAATAAATGGTACTGGGATATTTGAACAGGTACATGCAGAAAAATTAAACTAGACCAGTGATGGCGAACCTTTTGAGCTTGGCATGTCAGCATTTTGAAAAACCCTAACTTAACTCTGGTGCCGTGTCACATATAGAAATTTTTTGATATTTGCAACCATAGTAAAACAAAGACTTACATTTTTGATATTTATTTTATATATTTAAATGCCATTTAACAAAGAAAAATCAACCAAAAAAATGAGTTTGCGTGTCACCTCTGACACGCGTGTCATAGATTCACTATCACTGAACTAGACCATTAACTTATATCATACACAAGAATAAACTCAAAATGGTCAAAAGACTTACATGTAAGTCGTGAAACCATAAAAATCCTAGAATAAAACATCACCAGCAAAATATCAGACATCTCATGTACCAGAATTTTCACCGACACATTGCCCTGGGCAAGGGAAACAAAGGAAAATAAACCAATGGAACTACATCAAAATAAAAAGCTTCTGCACAGCAAAAGAAACCAGTATCAAAATGAAAAGGTTACCAATATGTACAGGAGAACATATTTGCCAATAATACATCTGATAAGGGGTTAATTTCTAAAATATATATAGAATTCATAAGGAAGACATACAACCTGATTAAAAAATGGGCAGAAGACCTGAATAGAAACTTTTCCAAAGATGACATTCACATGACCAAGAGACATATGAAAAATGCTCAATGTTACTAATAATCTGAGAGATGCAAATTAAAATGACATTCAGGTACCACCTCACACCTATCAGAATGTCTAACACCAATAAATCAACCAACAACAAATGTTGGCGAGGTTGTAGAGAAAAATGAACCCTAGTACACTGTTGGTGGGAATGCAGACAGATACAACTAGTATGGAAAACAATGTGGAGTTTTCTCAAAACATTAAAAATGGAACTTCCATTTGACCCAGTGATCCCTCTTCTAAGAATATATCCTATGAATCCTGAAACACAAATCAGAAAAAATATATGCATACCCATGTTCATAGCAGCGTTATTTACAATAGCTAAGATCTGGAAACAACCCAAGTGCCCTTCAGTAGATGAATGGATTAAAAAACTGTAGTACATTTACATAATGGAATACTACTCAGCTGTAAAAAAGAAGGAAATCTTATTTTTTGCATGGATTGTGCTAAGTTAAATAAGCCAGTTGAAGAAAGACAAGTACCATATGATTTCACTTACGTGTGGAATCTATGAACAAAATAAATGAACAAACAAGAAAAAGAAACAGATTCATAGGTATAGAGAACAGACTGATAGCTATCATAGGGGAGGCAGGTTGGAATATATAATTTTAAAACCTCATTGAATAGCCCTAGCCAGTTTTTCTAAGTGGTTAGAGCTTCAACCCACGCACAGAAGGGCTGCAAGTTTTACTCATGGGAAGGGCTCGTAACTGGGTTGCAGGTTCCCTCCCAGGGCCCAGTCAGGGCTCATGCAGGAGGCAAGCAATTGATGTGTGCCTCTCATACTGATGTTTCTCTTTTTCTCTCCCCACTTACATTCTCTCTAAAAAACAATGGAAAAAATATTCTCAGATGAAGGTTAAAAAACAACTCATTGAATAAAGTAATAATCTGATATAAATGAATACTTGTATAAAGAAATAGATCAGACAGGAAAGCTCTTCCCTATGGAAAAATGTGAACTAAAAAATGTGGAAGGCAGTTATAGAAAATTACCATATGGCCAACTCCACATTAATAATTGTTTCAAGTAATTTCATCAATTTCATAGTGAGCAAAAATATGATGATACACAGGATATTTTCATAGCCTTAAAGTATTTTCCCAAAAGATATTTATTCTTTTTAGAAATTACTCAATCAGGAGAATAAGATACAAGATCACAACCTCAATTCATTAAAGAAACTTGGTCACATCTTTAAATAGAATAACATAGAGGACTACAAGATACTGTATAGGGCAAATATGACTTAAGAATTCTGAGCAAAAATATTTATTGCCAGAGACCCCAGAAAAAGATAGAGTATAGTTCTCAAAGTAGTATCTATTAAAAGCAAAAGTCAGCTATCCCTTTTTGAAACAGTAGGGAGAATCCACAGACTGGTAGTATGACCTTTTGTGAATCTATTTGATGTTAAAAAGAAAATGAATAAGCAGGGGTGAATAAAGACTCAAAAATGTAAGTCCTTGTAGTGTTAACAGCCCTGTAATAGCCACTTCTCTAATTGTGAAGTAAAGGCTAAAATAGTTCTCCCTTTCTTCTAATAACTCTCTCCTCTCTCTCTTCACACACATACATGCTTGTAAGATTTCTTGCTCTTCTGAAACATAGGCCTTATTCAAAGAGCTGATCCAATAAAAACTCACTGCATTCAAAGAATAGTAATCATAAAAAGGAAACAACAGAGTACCAATACTAAGACACTATAATAAAAGATTAGGGAAAAAGAACAGAAAAAACAAATGACTAGTAAAACTACACATACTAGAACAATTTTGACACTGAAGATTATGACTAAACATATATCTGTGAATTTAAAAATAAACAAAGATATTTTTCCTACAAGATTTAAAAAGCATAGATACAAGATCTCATAGCTAATATCATAGGACAGAAATAAGATATAAAAGGTTAACAGGCAAAGCACAGGGTCAAAGTAGAAGGAAAAAAGTAGAAATTAGGACCATTTGGAAACAGAAAAGGGAAATTCATAGCACCAGAAGTACAGTAAGGGGCATGGAGGTCATGTTCACAAAAATAAAGCAAAATACATCTAGAGACATAGTAGCATGGAGCAGACTGTCAAATCTCAGAGGGAAGATGCGGGGGGGAGTGGGAGAGGTGGTGGTGGGAAGTGAGGACGGGTTAACGATCAACCAAAGAACTTGTATGCATATATGCATAGCACATAGACACAAATAATAGGATAGTGAAGACTTGGGGCGGGGTAGAAGGAGTCAATGGGTGGGGGGAAATGGGACATATGTAATATTTATTCAACAATAAAGATATTTTAAAAAATAAAGCGAAATAAAATGGACATGAGAATATATTAAATAAATTAGAAAATTATAGCTATGAAAAATATAAAAAGGAGGTTCAATATAGGCATAACTGAGGTCCCAAAATCAAGACCCAAAATAATGGACATGAAAAAAAGTATTTCAAGAGACAAACCATGGAAAAATTCTAGATATAAGATAAACTTCTTTTAAAAAATATTTTTATTGATTTCAGAGAGGAAGGGAGAGGGAGAGAGAGGTAGAAACATCAATGATGAGAGAGAATCATTGATCAGCTGCCTCCTGCACGCCCCCCACTAGGGATTGAGCTCACAATATGGGCATGTGCTCTTGACCAGAATCGAACCCAGGACCCCTCAGTCCGCAGGCCAACGCTCTATCTGCTGAGCCAAACCAGCTAGTGCTAAACTTCTTATATATGAATTAAAATGGCACACAGTATCTAGGAAAAATGGAAACAATGAGTAATACTTATCAAATTTCTGCTCAACTGGATTAGAATATAAGGATTGTACTAATTCTCTTATCTTTTTTTTTTCTTTTTGATGTAGAGGGCCCTCTCAATGGCCTCTGGATTTCAAAGACTCCTAGTCATGCTTGAGTGTAAGCCTTTCTTTCTTTCTTTTTTCCCCCCACATATGCTTTTTAATTATTATTGATTTTTAGAGAGAGAGGAAGAAAAAGGGATAGATAGAAACATAGAAGAGAGAAACATCATCAATCGGCTGCCTCCTGCACACCCCCTACTGGGGATTGAGCTCAAAACCTGAGCATGTGCCCTGACTGAAAATCAAACCAGTGACCTATTGGTTCATGTGTCGATGCTCAACCACTAAGCCACACTAGCTGGGCTCTGTTATATTTTTTAAAGGCTCCTTTTACTCTACTTCTCATTTCAGCCACTGCCCTATTTCTTTCTGGCTCTATCCAGCAAAATTCCTTGAAAAGTCTGTCTATGTCAGTGATTCCCAAAGTGGGTGCTACCACCCCCTGGTGGGCGCTGCAGCGATCCAGGGGGGGGCGGTGATGGCCACAGGTGCATTTGTTTTAACTTTTTTGTATTACCTTTCTATTCTGAGTTCAATAAATAGTTTCATAATTTCAAACTTCAATGTTTCTAATTTACACCTTTCTTTACTATATTTTACGAAAAAGGTAGAAACATTAATACATATATCTTTCTGTTTAATTGCTATTAAAAGTTTAAAAAAATTAATTTCCAGGGGGTGCTGAGTAATATTTTTTCTGGAAAGGGGGCGGTAGGCCAAATAAGTTTGGGAACCACTGATCTATGCACCCTGCCTTCAACCTCTTCCTATTATATATTTTTTTTAAATTCATTTTTTTCAATTACAGTTTACATTCAATATTATTTTATTAGTTCAGGTGTACAGCATAGTTATATACGGACAGTCATATACTTTACAAAGTGTTGCCCCCAATATTTTCAGTACCCATCTGGCACCATCCTATATAATAAAAGCCTAATATGCAAATCGACCAAACTGCAGAAGGACCGGTGGAACAACTGGTCGCTATGATGAACACAGATGCTCAATGCAAGAGCTGCCCCCAGTCTGCACGCCCCAGGCCAGCCAAGGCAGGTGCCAGCAGGGTGCCCCCCCAATAGCCTTGCTGGTCACCCCATGGATCGGCCCTGATCGCCGGCCAGGCCTAGGGACCCTACCCATGCACGAATTTTATAATTTTGTTATGTACTAGTGGCCTGGTGCACAATTGCCCCCCTCCCCCCACTGGGACCTGCCTTGGCTGGCCTGGCGCTGCCTGCTTGCTGACCACACCTCCCACTGCCTTTGCTGGTTACCGCCCTCTGTGGGGGAACTGGTGGGGCGATTGGGGAGCCCCCGCTGGCACCCATCTTGGCTGGTCTGGGGCCTGTGGGCTGGGGGCAGCTCCTGTGTTGAGTGTCTGCATACTGGTGGTCAGTGTGCATCATAGTGACTGGTCATTCCACCAGTCATTCCACCGTTCAGTCGATTTGCATCCTAGGCTTTTATTATATAGGACTAGAGGCCCGGTGCTCAAAAATTTGTGCACTTGGGGGGAGAGGGGGTCTCTCAGCCTGGCCTGTGCCCTCTCACAGTCTGGGACCTCTCGGGAGATATTGACCTGCTGGCTTAAGCCTGCTCCCGGGTGGCAGAGGGCACGCCCAATCCCTAGGTGCAGCCCCTGGTCGGGCTCAGAGCAGGGCCAATTGGGGAGTTGGGGTGCCGCCCCCTGTCATTCACAGAGCAGGACGGATCGGGAGGTTGCGTGCCACCCCTAGTCACGCTCAGGGTAGGGCTGATTGGGGGGTTGGGGCACCGCCCCCTGTCACACTCAAGGCAGGGTCGATAGGGAGGTTGCGGCGCCACCCCCTGTCATGCACAGAGCAGGGCCGATCAAG
>NW_005370346.1:410417-422849 GCF_000412655.1 Myotis brandtii
AGGGTGGGGGTCCCCACTGGGGTGCCTGGCCAGTCTGGTTGAGGGGCTGAGGGCCGTTTTCAGGCTGGCGGGTGGCTGAAGCTCCCAACCTGTCCTTTTTTCCTTTTTTTTTAAATTCTGGGCCAGCTTTAGCTCCGAGGCTCAACTCTAGCTATGAGACCTCCGCTGCTGAAAGCAGGTTTCTGGCCTTTGTTTACCTTCTGTATTTGAAACAATGTTGCGGTCCTGCTGGCTGAAGCCCGGGGTTTTGTTATTTAGCTTCTATATTTGTTACAATGTTGCTTAGAGAGCAGCTGAGAGGCCAGCAAGGCAGGCGGGGGAGATTGGCTTCCTCTGTCACTGAAGCAAGCAAGCCTCCCTGTTCGCGTCAGCTGCCTGGCTGCCGGCCGCCATCTTGGTTGGCAGTTAATTTGCATATCTCACTGATTAGCCAATGGGAAGGGTAGCGGCCGTATGGCTAATTACCATGTTTCTCTTTTATTAGATAGGACTAGAAGCCCATTACACGAAGATTCGTGCAATAGGCCTTCCTTCCCCTGGCTGCCGGCACTGGTTTTCCTCCGGCACCTGGGACCCAGGCCTTTGGTCCGGCCACAGCGGAGAAGCCAAGCCTCTTCAGTCTTCAGTCTTCAGTCTTCAGTTTTCAGTCTTCAGTCCGGCCGGAGCCTTCAGTCTTCGCTCCGAGCCTGCATATGCAAATTAACTGCCATCTTTGTTGGGTTAATTTTCATACTCATCCAATTGACTGGTGGGCATAGCAGAGTGACACCAATTTGCATGTTTCTCTTTTATTAGTGTAGATTGTCTATAATCCCTATGCTATACTATACATCCCAATGACTGTTTTGTAACTACCAATCTGTACTTCACAATCCCTTCACCTTTTTCACCCAGTCCCCAACCACCCCTCCACTCTGGCAACCATTCAATGTATCTAGGAGTCGTTTTCTGTTTTGTTTATGTTGTCCTTTAGATACCACATGTAAGTGAAATCATATGGTATTTGCCTTTCTCTGATGGACTTATTTCACTTAGCACAGTAGCCTCTAGGTCCATTCATGCTGTCGCAAAAGGTAAGATTTTATTCTTTTTTTATGGCTGGGTAATATTTCATTGTGCACAGGGTCAGGCAAAAGTAGGTTTATAGTTGTGAGTACTTGCAACAGAGTTTATTCTTGAATTACTGTTTATTAATTATTGTATTATTTTCCATATGAATAGCCATAAACCTACTTTTGCCACACTGTATTTTTTTTAATGTTTTATATTTCATCTGATATATACCCAGAAGTGGAATCACTGGGTCATATGGCAGTGCTATTTTTAATTTTTTGAGGAACCTCCAAACTGCTTTCCATAGTGTCTGCACCAATCTGCATTCTACCAAAAGTGTATAAGGTTCCAGTTTCTCCACATCCTCATCAGCACTTATTGATTTATTGATGATAGTCATTCTGATAGGTGTGAGGTGATACCTCATTGTGGTTTTAATTTGCATTTCTCTGATGATTACTGAGTTGAGCATCTTTTCATATGTCTATTGGCCATTTGTATGTCCTCTTTGGAAAAGTGTCTATTCAGGCCCTTTGCCCACTTTTTAAATGGCTTATTTGAATATATTTGGTGTTGAATTATATCACTTATTTATAAATTTTGGATATTGTCAGATGAATCATTGGCAAATATGTTCTCCATTCAGTGGGTTGTCTTTTCACTTTGTTGGTAGTTTCCTTTTTTGTGCAAAAACTTTTTAGTTTGATGTAGTCCCATTTATTTTACCTTTTATTTTTCTTACCCAAAGAGATATATCAGAAAAATGTCTAAGATTTTATTACTTATGTTTTCAACTAAGAGTTTTATGATTTTGAGTCTCACATTTAACTCTTTAATCCATTTTAAGTTTATTGTTGTATATGATATAAGAAGGTGGTCTGATTTCATTTTTTTGCATGTATCTGTCCAATTTTCCAAACCCTATTTATTGAATAGACTGTCTTTATCCCACTATATATTCTTGACTCCTTTTTCAAACATGAATTGACCATATAGTTCTGGGTTTATTTCTAGGCTGTTCATTCTGTCCCACTGATGTATATGTTTGTTCTTATTCCAGTACTATGCTGTTTTGATTACTGTAGCATTATAGTATAGTATTTTTCTTCTTTCTCAAGATTGCTGTCTATTTTAGGTCATTTGTGATTCCATGTAAATTTTTTGAATATTTGTTCTAATTCTGCAAACAAAACAAAACAAATAAAAAAACACACCATAGCTATTTTGATAGGACTTGCATGCATTGACTCTAAAGATTGCTTTAGGTAGTATGTATGTTATTTTTTTCTATCCATGAACATGGCATATGCTTTCATTTATTGGTATCTTTAGTTTCTTTGGTGTCTTGTAATTATTCCAGTAACAGTATTTTGCCCCCTTAGTGAAAGGGTTAGCTAGCTAACTTAATCTGGACGATTTAGGGAGAGAGGAGGGTCCATGGGAGAAGAATACATAGATGGAGACTTGAAGATGCTAGGATGCTTATCTCTTATCTTATTTGTACAAAGGATAGAGAAATGCCACAGGCATATGGAAACATTTCTGGCCTAAGCAATTAAAACAGCCATAAACCAAGGACAGGGTTATCTCTGGTCTGAGCAATTAAAGTAACCATAAGTTAAACCCAAAGTAGCCCTGACCTGAGCAGCTGGGAAAGCTATAAGATAAGGCATCTATGCCAGCACAACTGGGAGAAAACCATAAGATAAATCAAAAGTGACTCCAACCTAAACAGATAAGGTGACCAAACGAGGAAAAGTGCAGATGTGGGGGTTGTGGGAGCTGATTACAGGGCTAAGGTCCCATGGTAGAAAGGGGGGGATCTAGCCTATTTAATGCCTCAAGACAAAGAAAGCAGTGGTAACCCTTCTTAGAGGGCACCTCTGTCTGTTCAGGAGGGACAGAGTCTTAGGATTAGAAACTTAAAGGACACCTTTCTTAGGTGGCCCCTTTGCCCCTCGGCACCAAGAGGAACAGAGTTTTAGACGTAGAATTAAGGTTTTAGAGGTGTATTTGCTTACAATAAAGTTTCTGTACTTTTCACCTACCTCCTTTTGTCTGTGGCATCATTCTTCGAATCCATCTAGACAAGGACCTGGAAAAGAAATCACCCTGCTCAATAAAACAACCCAAATCATTAGTTAAGTTTATTCCAAGATACTTTATATTTTTTGTTGCAATTTAAAATGTGATTGTTTTCTTAGTTTCCTTTTTTGATAGTTCATTATCTTATATAATAAAAGGCTAATATGCAAATTGTCCCTACAGGTGGGAGTTCGACCAACTGGGAGTTAGATGTGCGCTGACCACCAGGGGGTGGTGTGGAATATGGCGGGCATTGGCGATGCGGCACTGGCAGCGGGTGGCAGTGGAGGCGCTGCCGGCCCCGATGGGCCCTGACGAGAGCGGGGCTGCGGCAGGATGGTGGAGCAGGTGAGTGGGCGGTGCCATCCCAAGGCGGATGCGAAGGGAGGCCCTGGCCGGCAGCCAGGAGAAGGGAGGCCCCGGCTGGCAGCTGGCAGCCGTTAGGGACCCTACCCGTGCATGAATTTTGTGTACTGGGCCTCTAGTTGGTGTATAAATTGCAACTGTTTTCTGGATATTTATTTTGTATCCTGCTACCTTACTTAAGTTACTTCTCCATTACAATAGTTTTGCAGTGGAATCTTTAGGGTCCTCTATAAATTGTATCATGTCATCTGGAAATAATGACGGTTTTACTTCTTCCCTTTCAGTTTGGATACCCTTTTTCTTCTTGTCTGATTGCTGTGGATAGGACCTCCAGTACTATCCTATATAATAAAAGCCTAGGTGGCGTCATGCCCTCACGTGACATCATCACAAGATGGCTGCCACAAGATGGCTATCACAAGATGGCCACCACAAGATGGTTGGCAGGGGAGGGCAGTTGTGGGTGATCATGCTGGCAGGGGGGGCAGTTGGGGCAAACAGGCCAGCAGGGGAGGGCAGTTGTGGGTGACCAGGCCTGCAGGGGAGGGCAGTTGGGTGCCATCAGGCCAGCAGGGGAGGGCAGTTGGGTGCAACCAGGCCAGCAGGGGAGTGCAGTTAGGGGCAACCAGGCTGGCAGGGGGGGAGGGCAGTGAGCAATCAGGCCGGCAGGGGAGGGCAGTTGGGGGCTTTCAGGCCAACAGGGGAGCAGTTAGGTGTCAATCAGGCTGGCAGGGGAGCGGTTAGGGGGTGATCAGGCTGGCAAGCAGAAGCAGTTAGGGGCAATCAGGCAGGCAGGCAGGCGAGCAGTTAGGAGCCAGCAGTCCCGGATTGTGAGAGGGATGTCCGACTGGCAGTTAGACATCCCCTGAGGGGGGCCAGATTGGAGAGGATGCAGGCCGGGCTGAGGGACAACCCCCATGCAAGAATTTTGTGCACCGGGCCTCCAGTCCTATATAATAAAAGTCTACTATGATAAGTGTCCGGTCGTCTGTTCAACCAATCAAAGTGTAATATGCTAATTATGTGCTAAGGCAACTCAACTGCTCACTATGATGTGCACTGACCACCAGGGGGAAGACAGTCGCCAGTTAATCAGTAGCTAATGAGTGCACTGACCACCAGGGGGCAGATGCTCTGACCTGTAGGTTAGCTTGTCCCTGGGGTCCGGCCAATTGGGACATAGCAAGATGGGCTGGACATGCCCTGGAGTCCTCCTATGGTCTCTCCCCAGCTGGCCAACCTCCTGCATTCCTCCCCAGCCCCAATAGTGCACCGGTGGGGTCCCTCGGCCTGGTCTGCACTCTCTCACAATCTGGGACCCCTCAGGGGATGTCGGAGAGCCAGTTTCGGCCCAACAGCGGAACGACCAGTTGCTATGAGGTGCACTGTCCACCAGGGGGCAGATGCTCAATGCAAGAGCTGACCCGTGGTGGTCAGTGCACTCCCACAGGGGGAGCGCTGCTCAGCTGGAAGCTGGGCTCATGGCTGGCGAGCGCAACAGCAGTGCCGGGAGCTTCTCCCACCTCCATGGCAGCACTAAGGATGTCCAACTGACGGCTTAGGCCCATTCGGGGGAGAGGGCCTAAGTCATCAGTCGGACATCCCCCGAGAATTCCCAGACTGCAAAAGGGCGTAGGCCGGGCTGAGGGATCTCCCCACCCTGAGTGCACACATTTCATGCACTGGGCCTCTAGTGTTGAATAAGAGTGGTGTTGTTGACATTTCTGTCTTGTTTCTGATCTTAAGAAAAAATGCCATTAGTTTTTCCCCATTGAGTATGATGTTAGCAGTGGATGATGTCATTAAAGGCCTTTATTATGCTGAGATATGTTTCCTCTATTCTCACTTTGCTATGAGTTTTTATCAACAATGGATGCTGGGTTTTGTCAAATGCTTTTTCTGAATTGTGGGGAGGATAAGGGGCCACATGCTAATCTGACTAGCTAAGGGAAGGACTGTGTGGTGCCCTTGCAAACTCAGATACCTAAAGTAACCACAAATGATGGTCTTAAGTGAAAAATTTTTAACTTAAAGCAGTTTGTGGCAGGCAGTCATGTCATAGGCTGGAATCTCCCTGACAGAAATTAATCTTTACCTGTCTATTTTCTTGTGCATCTATGATAACATTCCTTTGGAATTTCAGGGTAACACTCCTTTCTCCAGACCTCTCAGGGCACAACCAATGCACCAGGGCAGAGACCATAAATCCTTTCAGTTATTGTTATCATATTAATTATTGACTGTTAACGATCCTGTAACCACCTATATAAAAGATGTATGTGTCTATCATTTTACTTTTCATCCAATCCCAGAGGCCCCACTTTGCTTTTTCCCACCTCCCTAATCTATCACCAGTGGATTTCATGTAACCCACTTACATCTTCTCTTTTGATTGTAATGTATAAAATAAGATGTAAAATTGCCATTCTCTGGAGCATTATCTCAATGCATTGAGATTTTGCTTCCCGGCAATTGTAGACAGTTTAGCTCAAATAAATTCACAAATATCTTCTATGTTTTTTAAAAAAAATATATATTTTATTGATTTTTTTACAGAGAGGAAGGGAGAGGGATAGAGAGTTAGAAACATCGATCAGCTGCCTCTTGCACACCTCCCACTGGGGATGTGCCTGCAACCAAGGTACATGCCCTTGACTGGAATTGAACCTGGGACCTTTCAGTCCGCAGGCCAACCAAGCTCTATCCACTGAGCCAAACCAGTTAGGGCTCTTCTATGGTTTTAAATGTTTCTTATGTTGACATTTACTTGGCATAGCCGGATTGTTTATCCTCCTTTTGTTAAGTTGTATGAGTTCGCTATATATTTTGGAGCTTAACCCCTTATCGGATGTATCTTTGGCAAATATGTTCTCCCATGTAGTAGGGTCTCTTGTTATTTTGATGATGGTTTCTTTTGCTGTGCAGAAGCTTTTTATTTTTATGTAGTCCCAATTGTTTATTTTCTCCTTAATTTCCACTGTCCTAAGAGATGTATTGGTAAACATATTGCTACGAGAGATGTCTGAGATTTTGGTGCTTATTGTTTCTTCTAGAACTTTTATGGTTTCACATCTTACATTTAAGTCTTTTATCCATTTTGAGTTTATTCTTGTGTATGGTGTAAGTTGGTGGTCTAGTCTCATTTTTTTGCATGTTCCTGTCCAATTTTCCCAACACCATTTATTGAAGAGACTATCTCTGTTCCAATGTATGTTCTTGCCTCCTTTGTCAAATATTAATTGAGCATAGTGGCTTGGGTTGATTTCTGGGTTCTCTTTTCTGTTCCATTGATATATGTGCCTGTTCTTGTGCCAGTACCAGGCTGTTTTGAGCACAGTGGCTTTGTAGTATAACTTGAAACCTGGTATTGTGGTTCCTCCAACTTTGTTTCTCTGTCTTAAGATTGCTGCAGCTATTCAGGGTCTTTTTGATTCTATACAAATTTTTGGAGTGTTTGTTCTAGGTCTGTGAAATATGCCATTGGTATTTTAATAGGTATTGCATTGAATCTGTAGATTGCCTTTTTATTGTCATAATATTGAGTAAATGGGCATTTTAATGTTGATTCTACCAATCCATGAACATGGTATATTCGTCCACCTGTTTATATCTTCTTCTATCTCTTTTTTCAACTTCCTGTAGTTTTTGGAGTACAGGTCTTTTACCTCCTTGGTTAAGTTTATTCCTCAGTATTTCAATTATTTTGTTGCAATGATAAAAATGCTATGGATATCTAGGTGTTAATTTTGTATCCTGCTCCACTGACAAATTCATTTATTAAATCTAGTAGTTTTTTGGTGGAGTCTTTAGGGTTTCCTATGTACATTATGTTATCTGCAAATAATGACAGTTTTACTTCTTCCCAATTTGGACACTTTTATTTCTTCTTGTCTGATCACTAAGGCCAGGACTTCCAGAACTCTGTTGAACGAGTGGTGAAAGAGGGCATTCCTATCTTGTTCCTGTTCTTAGCGGAAATGGTTTTAGTTTTTGCCCATTGAGTATGATGTTGGTTGTAAGTTTGTCATTTATGGTCTTTATTATTTTGAGGTATATCCTCTGTATTCCCACTTTGGGGAGAGTTTTTATCAAAAGAGGGTGTTGGATTTTATTGAATGCTTTTTCTGCATTGATTGATATAATCATGTGAATTTTGTCTTTCAGTCTTTTTATGTGTTGTATCACATTTTTTGATTTGCAAATATTGTATAGGCCTTGCATCCCCAGAATAAATCCCACTTGGTCATGATGTATGATCTTTTTCATGTATTGCTGGATCTGGTTTGCCAAATTTATTTTTTTGAGGATTTTAGTGTCTATGTTCTACAGGGATCTTGGCCTGTAGTTCTCTTTCTTTGTTGGTTGTGTCTTTATCTTGGTTTTGAATTAGGGTGATGGTGGCCTCATAGAACGAGTTTGGAAGTGTTACTTCCTCTTGAATTTTTTGGAATAGTTTGAGTAGAGGTGTTAGTTTTTCTTTTGAATATTTGGTAAAACTCCCCTATAAATCCACCTGGACCATTTTTTGTTTGTTTGTTTGTTTTTTCTGGGAGTTACTGTGTGTTTTGTTGTTGTTGCTGTTGTTGTTTGTTTTTATCACTGCTTCAATTTCATCAGTAGCCTATTCAGATTTTCTGATTCTTCCTGATTTTTGGAAGATTACATTTTTCTAGGAATATGTCCATTTTGTCCAGGTTGTCCAGTTTGTTGGAATTATGTCATCCATAGTATTTTATTACAACCCTTTATATTTCTCTAGGGTCAGTTGTTATTTCACCTCTTTCCTTTCTGATTTTATTTGGGTCCTTTTTTTTTTTTCCTGGTGAGCCAGACTAGAGGTCCATCAATCTTGTTTATCCTTTTGAAAAACAAGCTCTTGGTTTTATTGATCTTGTGTGTGTTTTTTTTAAATCTCTATGTCATTTATTTCCACTTTGATCTTCATTATTTCCTTTGTTCTACTTGTTCTGGGATTTTCTTATTATTCCCTTTCTAATTCTTTAAGTTCTATTGTTAGTTAACTTACCAGTCTTTCTTGTTTTTGTTTGTTTGTTTTTGAGATAGGTCTGTAGTGCTATGAATTTCCCTCTCAGGACTGCTTCCACTGTCTCCCATAGGTTTTGGATTGTTGTGTGTTCATTTTCATTTGTTTCCAGAATGTTTTTTTTTATTTCTTCTTTGATCTCTTTGGTAACCCATTCATTGTTTAATAGCATGAATTTAGCCTCCATGTATTTGATGGATTTTTAGCATTTTTATTGTAGCTGATTTCTAATTTCATGCCATCATGGTCTGAAAAGATGTTTGATATGATTTCAATCTTCTTGAATTTGTAGAGACTTAGCTTGTGTCTTAACACATGGTCTATCATTGAAAATGTCCCATGTGCACTTGAGAAGAATGTATATTCTGTAGCTTTGGGGTGGAATATTTTGATAATGTCAATTAGTTCCATCTATTCTAGAGTTTAATTTAAGATTACTATTCCTTGTTGATTATTGTCTAGAAGATTTATCCAGTGATGTCAATGTAGTATTAAAGTCCCCTACTATGACTGTATTGCTGCCAATCTCTACCTTGATATCCTCCAGAAGTTTATGTATTTGGGTGCTCCTGTATTGGGTGCATATATGTTTACCAGAGTTATGTCTTCTTGTTGAATTTCTCCCTTTAGTATTATGAAGTGGCCTGCCTTATCTCTTGTTATGGTCTTCACTTTGAGGTCTAATTTGTCAGATATAAGTATTGCTACCCCAACTATTTTTTCATTTCCATTCACCTGAAAAACCTTTTCCATCCCTTCACTATAATCAGGCCGGCAGTGGAGAGCAGTTAGGGGGTGATCAGGCTGGCCAGGGAGAGCAGTTAGGGGGCGATCAGGTCAGCTGGGAAGAGCAGTTAGGGGGTGATAAGGCCAGCAGGGGAATGATTAGGGGCAATTAGGCTGGCAGGCAAAGGAGCAGTTAGGGGTGATCAGGCAGGCAGGGGAGTGGTTAAGGTCATCAGGCCAGCAGGCAGAGGTGGTTAGGAGCCAGCGGTCCTGGATTGCAAGAGGGATCTCTGACTGATCGGGCCTAAACTGGCAGTCAGACATCCCCTGAGGGGTCCCGGATTGCAGAGGGTGCAGGCCGGGCTGAGGGACCCACCATGCACGAATTTTGTGCACTGGGCCTCTAGTATCTATCTATCTATCTATCTATCTATCTATCTATCTACCTATCTATAGGTATATATAGATATATATTTAAATGCTCCTGTATTCTTGCATATATGTTTACCAGAGTTATATCCTCTTGTATTGATTCCTTTGGTATTATGAAGTGGCCCTGTGTGTCTCTTATTATGGCCTTCACTTTGAAGTCTATTTTGTCAGATATAAGTATTGCTACCCCAGTTTTTTTTTCATTTCCATTTGCCTGAAAAAATTTTCCTCATCCCTTCATTTTCAGTCTGTGTAAGTCCTTTGTTCAGAGGTGGGTGTCTTGTAGACAGCATATATATCATCACGTTTTCTTATCCATTTAGCTACCCTATATCTTTTGATTGGAATATTTAATCCATTGACTGTTGAGGGATGTTTAATGAACCGAAGACGCAGAGGTAAGACGAGCATACAGGCGATTGATGCCGGGCAGAGGGCTACAGCTCGCTCAGGCATGTAGCAAACTCTGCACCCTCAACCATTGCTTTTATTGGGGTTTTGCACGAGGTTAGTGTGTCAGCAGTTAATCAACAAAATTTTGTTTTGTTCTATATTACAATAGCGCATCGAAGACACTTGCAGCTGTGCATTCCCTTTTCTGCTCTACCCACAACTTTTTAATCTTAGGAACTCAAGGTGTGCAATCTTGACCCAGCATGACTCGCTTGCAAGTCACATGGTTGTTCCTGATAGAACATTCACCTCTTCTTGGCAGGAGGACAGATCCTTGTTTACAAATGTCCAGCTACACTACTCCCATTCCAGAGAGGCCATAAGCTATGCCCCAGACAGAGTTGTCAGTGCTGGCACCAGACCAGGCCTTGAGATATGGTCTCATGGCTGCTTCCCAGCACACAGGCCTTTCTCAGAAGTTTCATTCCAAATTTGGGAGACAAAGGACTGGAAAAAGTATAAATAGAGAAAGTTTCCTCCATGTTGGGGGGCTCCGAATTTGAAAGACACATTTTTCTCTGGGCCTGCGCATAATTATAATAAAATGTGACTCCCCTTTCTCTAAGCATTGCTTGGTTTTTCTCCGGTCTTCTGTAACATAACCACATGCACAAAGCCAGAGGTCGTTCTAAAATGTTGCTAGTTTAAATGGATCTATATTGTATGTTTAAAGCTCTTACAAGAAAATCTACAACCTTTTTGATAACCTATTCCAGCATTCAATAATAGCCTTTAATTACAATGTTCCCTTTATTCACTATGTTAATGCCTCTCTCTATATAAATTTCACATAGACTATTTTATAACTTCCAATTTAATTTCCCCAAATCCATATTAACATTTTATGTGTGGGAAAATTAAAGGGGAAAGATATTTGCTTAAATCCCAATACAGATAACTTTAACTCAGTCTGATATAAAGAATACCAATTAAAAAAAAAAACAAAGAATACCAATTTAGTCTCAGTACTGGAATTCTGTTTTTGTTGGCTTCCTTGGGCTTCTATACAACTGTAGAGAACATTACAGCTTTGGTAACAAGGCTTATCCTAAAATCCAGGTTCTTAAAATACAACCCAATTCAAACATAAACATACTAGAGTGTTTATCCATCAATCATTTCAAGTATCCCTCACAGGCTATATTACTTCCCACTTTAATTTACCCTTCATAGTCCCTACTCTTAAACATACTCAAAAACTCTATTAAATAATAGCAAAGATTGTATCGCTGGTATATGCAATATCTGTCTTGCCATTTTCAGAATACAAATCTGTACAAATTCCTTTAAATTTTCAGATAATCTTATTGCCTAAAAGCCAATCTCCCCCAATCTTCTCTTTAATAGACATAGTGCATTTTTTTAATGTATGACCTATGAATCCCCAATTTTCTTAGGGCACTCACATTCTTGATCTTCAAATGCTCATAGACAAAACATTCCCATACTTTCCCAAGCAAATGTCATCTTCTTTGTTCACATTACTATATAAACAAATCCATTATACCAAATATAGAACTATATCATAGTAAATTCTTCAAGACAGAAGCCACACTTCTCATTCTTGTGTCAACAATAAAGTTCCTGGTACATAATACTGCTCTAAAATCCAGGTTCTTAAAATATTCCCCGATCCAAATAATAAACACACTAGATGATTTATCTATCAATCATTCCGAGTATCCCTCTTGGGGGTGCTCTCTGAAAGTATTATAGAAATAAAATTAATGGACAAATATTGTGATATATAATACTATTTTAAACTAATGATACAAATATTAGAATTAAAAACTGAATCTGGTCAAGATGGTACAGTAGGTGGACACTATGATGCCACCTCCCATGACCACTTCAAAATTATAAGTAAATTAAAGAACAAGCAGCTTGAAGAACCACCTGAATATTAGATAAACAAGAGTCCAATAACTAACAATGTAAAACATCAGCACCTTCACAGCAGCTCAAATGCTGTGCCTGAAGGTTTACCAAATACATGAATGAACCAATAGCAATCAAGGCTCAACTACAACAGGAGGGCGAACAGAACCCACACAGAGACAATCCTGGAGGATCCAATACATGTAATCAAGGAGATAGTGCCAAGGTGTCCCACAGGAAACCTACTCCATAAGGCCACCCTACCAAGACTGGGAGTCATAGCTGATCTACTTAACACATAGAAACAAAAACAGCCTTAACCAGTTTGGCTCAGTGGATAGAGCGTCAACCTGCAGACTGAAGGGTCCCAGGTTCGATTCTGGTCAAGGGCATGT
>NW_005370346.1:425221-428756 GCF_000412655.1 Myotis brandtii
GCCAAGTGTTGAGGGATGTTTAATGAACCGAACATGCAGAGATAAGACGAGCACACAGGCGATTGATGCTGGGCAGAGGGCTACAGCTCGCTCAGGCATGTAGCAAACTCTGTACCCTCAACCATTGCTTTTATTGGGGTTTCACATGAGGTTAGTGTGTCAGCAGTTAATCAACAAAATTTTGTTTTGTTCTATATTACAATAGCGCATTGAAGACAACTTGCAGCTGTGCATTCTCTTTTCTGCTCTACCCATGGCTTTTTAATCTTATCTTTTCTCAGGGAGGTAAATGTTCTGGGAACTCAAGATTGTGTGCAATCTTGACCCAGCATGACTTGCTTGCAAGTCACACGGTTGTTCCTGATAGAACATTCACCTCTTCTTGGCAGGACTTCAGATCCTTGTTTACAAATGTCCAGCTACAATTGACATTTAAGGTTATTCTTGATAGGGACTTGTTTGTTGCCATATTTATTCTTTATGCCTGTGTTCCTTCTTTGTTATTTCTTCTTTTTACAACAGTCCCTTTAGCATTTCTTGAATTACTGGCTTATTGGTAATAAACCCCCTTATCCCCACTCCCCCTTTTTGGTCTGTGAAGCTCCTATATTCCCCTTCAATTTTGAATGATAGCCTTGATGAGTAGAGTGTTCTTGGATTCAGTCCCTTGCTTTGCATCACTTGATTCTATTCTGTTCTGATCTGTTTCTGTTGAGAAACCAATTAATAGTCTATTGGGAGATCCCTTGTAGGTAATTTTCTGTCTCTCTCTGGTAGCCTTTAAGATTCTTACTTTGTTGTTGACATTTGTACATTTAATTACAATGTGTCTTGGTGTCAGTCTTTTTGGTTTCATCTTGTTTGGGACTCTCTGTGCTTCTTGGACATGTGTGACTTCCCCCTCCCCCCACCAAGTTCAGGGAAGTTTTCTGTCATTATTTATTGAAACAGGTTTTCTATTCCTTGCTCATCTTCCTCTCCTTCTGGCACCCCTATTATGTGGGTGGTGCTGTGTTTCGTGTTGTCCCAGAGCTCCCTTAGACTCTTCTCCTACTTTTTAAAATTTTTTCCAGTTGATGCTCTGCTTGGGTGTTTTTTCTACTTTGTCATCTTCTAACTTGCTGATTCAGTCCTCAGCTTTTAACCTACTGTGGAAACCTTCAATTGTGTTCTTTATGGAAGCTATGTCATTCTTCATTTCCTCTTTTTTAAAAATTAAATCTTTATTGTTCAGATTATTACAGTTGTTCTTCTTTTTTCCCCCCATAGCTCCCCTCTACCCGGTTGCCACCCTACCCTCTGCCCTTACCCCCCCACACTGTCCTCATCCATAGGTGTACAATTTTTGTCCAGTCTCATCCCGCACCCCCCACACTCCTTTCCCCCCCGAGAATAGTCAGTCCACTCCCTTTCTATGCCCCTGATTCTATTATATTCACCAGTTTATTCTGTTCATCAGATTATTTATTCACTTGATTTTTAGATTCACTTGTTGATAGATGTGTATTTGTTGTTCATAATTTGTATCTTTACCTTTTTCTTCTTCTTCCTCTTCTTAAAGGATACCTTTCAGCATTTCATATAATACTGGTTTGGTGGTGATGAACTCCTTTAGCTTTTCCTTATCTGTGAAGCTCTTTATCTGACCTTCAATTCTGAATGATAGCTTTGCTGGATAAAGTAATCTTGGTTGTAGGTTCTTGCTATTCATCACTTTGAATATTTCTTGCCACTCCCTTCTGGCCTGCAAAGTTTCTGTTGAGAAATCAGCTGACAGTCGTATGGGTACTCCCTTATAGGTAACTGACTTTTTTTCTCTTGCTGCTTTTAAGATTCTCTCTTTGTCTTTTGCTCTTGGCATTTTAATTATGATGTGTCTTGGTGTGGTCCTCTTTGGATTCCTTTTGTTTGGGGTTCTCTGCGCTTCCTGGACTTGGAAGTCTATTTCTTTCACCAAGTAGGGGAAGTTTTCTGTCATTATTTCTTCAAATAGGTTTTCAATATCTTGCCCTCTCTCTTCTTCTGGCACCCCTATAATTCGGATGTTGGTACGCTTGAAGCTGTCCCAGAGGCTCCTTACACTATCTTAGTATTTTCGGATTCTTTTTTCATTTTGCTTTTCCGGTTGGGTGTTTTTTGCTTCTTCGCATTTCAAATCTTTGACTTGATTCTTGCGCTCCTCTGGTCTGCTATTGGGTGTAATATTCTTTATTTCAGAGCATGTATGCTTAATTTCTAGTTTCTTTATCATAGCATCGAGGGTCTCATTAGTTTTCGTGAAGCTCTCCAAAAGTTTATTGCAAGCCCTCAAAATTGCGTTTTTTAGCTCTATATCCTCCATTTCTGTCATGTTTTTTTGTCTCCGCATTTTTTATGCTTTCTTGGTGCACCCCCTAGTGGTCTTTGTGCGCAGTCTTGTTCTAGTTGAGCCTTGATTGTTGTAGTTAATACTAGAGGGATTTGACCACCAGGCCGACTGGCTGTGTGAATCAGCTGTGTCTGCCGCGGAAAACTTCTGTCCTCTGGGGAGGTGCTAATCTAGCCTTTGCCTGAGGCGATCTGGCAAATGGCTCTGCGCAGGGCTTGGGCGGGGCGGGCTCAACAGGGCGGGCGGAGGGAGCGGTTATGGCCCCTCTCAGTCCCGTTCCCAGAGGCTCTGCTTCTCAGAACCCCAGGAACCGCTGCAAACCTCGGAGGGAAAGCTGCCTTCCAACTGATGCCAGACACTCCCGCTTCTCCCGTTTGAGTCCGAGTCCCCAGCGATTCGCCCGTATCTGGAGCTCAGAGTCTGAGACTCCCCCCTGACCGAAAACGACAACCGCGCTCTCAGCCACCAGCCCGCTTTGCGCGCGCACCTCCGCACCTGAGTATTTTCCACACTGCGCCTCCTCTGAGCCTCGGTGTGCTGTTATTTTTCCTTCTAGTTGAAGAGTCTCTCCTCAGCCAGCCTTCCTGTGGTTCTGGGTGATGTCCGTTCCGTCTTTTAGTTGTATTTTTGAAGTGGTTGTTTGCGGCAGCAGTCTCCGGTGTTTACCTATGCCGCCATCTTGATAATCCATCCCTCACAATAATCTTAAAATAGGAATATTCTCCCCCTTATACCTATGAGGAAAGATTCCGAGTTTCAGTCACTTGCCCAAGCTAGGAAGTGGCAGGGCTGGGATTTGAAGCTAAATCTTCTAACTCCAAACCCAGTATTCTTGCCTCCACAGCAGCTTACATGTACTCAGTGAAGGGAAGTAAGCTTTGCCTTCCTATGCTATGAGAAGATAGTGGGGATTAAATGAGATAATGCCTTAAATGGCCTGGCACAGTGAGCACTCAATAATAAATGGTGGGGCCCAGCCCGCGTGGCTCAGTGATAGAGCATGGACCTATGAACCAGGAGGTCAGGGCATATGCCCGGGGTTACGGGCTGGATCCCCAGTGTGGGGCATGAAGGAGGCAGCCGATCGATGAATGATTCTCTCTCATCATTGATGTTACTAGCTCTCTCCCTCTTCCTGCCTCTCTGAAATCAATAAAAATATATTTT
>NW_005370346.1:429257-434310 GCF_000412655.1 Myotis brandtii
TTTTTTTTTTTTTTTGCTGTTTCTTTGTAATTGTTTCTATGTGTTAGATCGAACTGCTATGCCACCCAGATTTTTTGAATTTATCTTATGTAGTGGTTGTTTTGTGGGACCCAGTGGTGCAGTCTTTCAGATCTCCTGGGCTGGGTGTTCTAGGGAAGCCCCCTACTTGAGATATTTGGGTTTTCCTTATTAGTTGGGTCTTGAATGTCCCATTCTTGGATGGAGTATACTCTTAGTCTGTCTGATTATGTGGCTCGCTCCCTATCACATTGTACTAACCATTGTGGAAGTGCTGACCAAACAGCACAAAATATAACATGACAAGACATGACACAGGACAAGAATGTACACAAGACATCTCTAGCCCTAATAAAAGTGACCACCAGAGAAAAGAGGATTAAAAAAGAGAAAAGAGAGCAAGAATGATAGCGAGAGGAAAAAGAAAGAATATGGGGAGAAAACAACAAAACAAATCAACCAAAAAGCATGTGTGCGCGCGCGCACACACACACACACACACACACACACACACACGGTGGTGGTGGTGGTGGGGAATCTGTAGAAGCAGAGCTTAACTAGAGAAAATAAGATTAAGGAATTGGATGAATAGGAGAAGGACCACAGTTTGGAATAGAGGAGGGCGAAAATAAATGAGAGAACTAGAAAAATAGATAAATAAAAATTTAATAATAAAAATTAAAAAAAATTTTGTAAAGGAGAATAGAGGAGAGAGCAGATAGGCCTGAATTTAAAAAGTGAAACAAGTTAAAAAATTAGGAGAAGAAAAGAGGAAGAGAGAAAAGAGAAAAAAAATTGAGTATTGAAGGAAAAGAAAAGATAATGGGAAGTGGAGTAGGAGCAGGGAAGAAGAAATTAGATATATGAATAAACCAACAGAAACTAGGATAATAACACACCAATAAAGCAGATAATGAAGATCCATTTTTGAAAAGGGGAAAAATGGAATGAGAAAAACTAAGATTGGGAAAGGAGAAGAAAATAGGATGGAAAAAAGAGAAGTGAAGAAGAAAAAGGTGCAAAAAATAAAGTAAGAGAAAATAAAAACAAAAAATAATAAAAATTTTATAATAAAAAAAAATAAAAAAGTGAAGTGTCGTTTGGTTCAGCTGAGTTTTAAAGCCCCATGGGAGCTGCTTTAGGACCCCACACTTCTGTTCTGTCCGCTAATTCTGAGCTTCCTACTTAGGGGTTGGCCACTGTCAGGCACTGTCTTTTGGATTTTAGCACCTTGCTTGAAGCTCCAATTGATCTACAGGTCCTCTGCTTGTGTCTGTCTCCATAGGCCTTGGCTGCAAGCAGGCAGGGCCAATTTCCCCTCTTTGCAGGTCTGTTACCTGTTAGTCTTAATCACTCAAGCACCTGTTTCTGACAGGGCTTTAGGTGGGGTTGGTGCTGTTTCACTTTTAGGGAATAAGATAGTTGTTTTTTTCCTGACCCAAAGCTACTCCTCCACGAGTGGCCCAAAATATTACTCTGGCCTTGGTTGTTCAGATATCCTTGTATGGAGACCAATGGGGTTGGCTGGCAACCAGGAGTTTTTATCAATCTAGTTCCCAGAATAATGATGTGGACTGGCCCCTCTTCCAATTCAGTCACTGCGAGTATCTTGGGACTATTCGGACGTATAAACTTGGCTTCTGCCTTTGTTTCCTCCATAAAGCTCTAACTGCAGGGTGTGGCAAGCTGTATTTCCTGCCTTGAGGCTACTGGGAGGGGCTAGCTCTTCTAAATGGCCACTTAGGTTTGGAAGCTTAAGGATGTCCCAAAGCAGGACTTCTGGCCACATATCCCTCCCTTGATTTCCTCCCTAGCCACTCCTCAGGCACCTCAAATCTGTGCCTCTCTCCCTGCACCAAACCTCTGGTGATTGTTTGCAATTGAAAAGTTCTGTGTTCTGGGTTTAGAGAATAAAAACAAAAACAAAACAACGACATTGTGGGTTTCTCTACCCCCAGCACCATACTGCTTGGGCTGCCTTTTGCAGCACAGCCTTTTGCAGTGCAGCCTTTTGCAGCTGTGGTCTTGGGTCCAGATTCCCCGACAGCCCGCAGACCTGTGGCTTTTTCTTTTCGCAGTTGTATGTTATACTTGTTGCCAAGGGACATGGCTTTGGTGCATCACAGCCCACTGGCCGGCTGCCCCTCTCAAACCCATGTTCCCATTCCTACCAGTCTGCAGGCATCCTCCTCCCTTCCTTATTGTAAATTGTCTACTCAGCTGTGTCTAATTCATTAATTCTGGGTGGATGTCCTCTGATTTAGTTGTATTTCCAGTCTGGCCCCAGGACGAGGCGCACGACACATATGCCTATTCAGCCGCCATTTTTTTTCTCCTAAATTCCCCCCCCCTCATTTATTTTAAACCATTTACCTCCCCCCCCCATTCCTCTAATTCATTATTCTTATTTTCTTTATTTCAGCTCTGCATTACATATTCTGCCCCACTTTTCTTGTTTTTTGTCTGCTTCTTTGTTTTGTTTTCTCTTTGTATTTTTTCTATAATTTTTGTTCTCTTTACTCTTTCCTAATTTTCTCTTCTATAGTGGTTCCTTTTGTTGGTGCTGTAGGGGTCTTGTGTATGTTTTTGTTTTGTTTTGTGTTTTGTTTTGTTGTATTTTTTTTCTGTTTGGTCAGCAACTCCACAACAGCTTGCATAAAGGGGTTGAAGATGAGCCACATAGTCAGCCAGACTGCAAGCACATTCCATCCGCTAACAAGACAATAACATTCAAGATCCAACTACAACAGGAGAACCCAAATAACAAAAGTAAGGGGCTCCCCTAGACCACCAACCTCAGGAGATCTAAGAGTCTGCACCACAGGATCCCACAAAACACCTACTACATAAGACCACCTCAGAAGATCTGGGAGGCATAGCAGTTTGATCTAATACATAGAAACAAATACAAGGGTATAGAAAAATTGGGAAGACAAAGAAACAACCCCTAAATGAAAGAAAAGGAGGAACTGCCAAAAATGGAACTAAATAAAATGGAAGCAAGCAATTTGTCAGATAAAGAATTTAGAGTAATGGTAACCAGGGTGCTCAAACAATTCAGTGACAACTACAAGCAACTCAATGAGAATTATAAGAAAAATTTATGATAATATTATGGGACTTAATGAGAGTTACACCAATATGAAAAGAGAGGTTGAAATAATAAATAAGAGTCAATTGGAAATGAAGAATGACATAGTTAAAATAAAGAACACCCAGGAAGGATTCAACAATAGACTAGAAGGCTTTCAGTACCGGCAACGACAACAACAACAACAAAAAATCACAGACATTCCAGAAAACTGGGATCTTAAGCCAGCCAAAGGAATGACATTTTAATTTTTCATTTTTATTTTTTTATTATTATTTTGTTAGCTTGCTTTTTTTTTTTGCTTTTTCTTTGTTCTCCTTTTTTTGTTTGTTCCTTTATTTCCTACTTCTTTTCACATTATTTTTTCAACCACGTGAGCAGAAGACACGTGAGCGGCACGCTCTTGTCCAGGGAGCATTAGCCCCATGAGCAGCCTGCCTTGATCCTAAGAGCAGCAGTCTCATGTGGCCAGCCCCTGTCCAAGGAGCAGCAGCTGTGTGAGCGGCCTGCTTCCCCATCCGAGGAGGAGCAACCACGGGAGCAGTCTGATCTGTCCAAGGATCAGCAGCCTCACGAGCAATCTTCCTACGTCTGATGAGCGGCAGCCCTGCGCAGCCTGCCCTCATCCGAGGAGGAGCAGCTGCGCACACCCTGCACTAGTCCGAGGAGCAGCAGCTGCACAAGCATCATGCCCTCATCCAAGCAGTAGCAGCCGCACGAGCAGCCTGTCCAATCTGAGGAGCAGCATTTCTGCAAATGGCCCGGCCCCATTCGAGGAGCAGCAGTAGCCCACCCCGGTCCGAGAAGCAGCAGCCACACGAGCAGACCGCCCACGTCCGAGGAACGGCAGCCCTGCACAGCAGGCACCAGTCCGAGGAGCAGAGCCACAACAGCCTGCACCTGTTGGACAAGCAGCAGCCGGGTGAGTGGCACGTCCCTGTCCGTGCAGCTCACTCCCATCCAAAGAGCAGCAGCCTCGCAAGCAGCCCACCCCCGTCTGAGGAGCAGCAGACTTGCAATCAACCTGTCCAAGTCCTAGGAGCAGTAGCCCACAAGCAGCCCACCACATCAGAGGAACAACAGCAGTGTGCAGCCAGCCCCTATCCAAGGATCAGCAGCCACGTGAGCAGTCCGCCCAGTTCAAGGAGTAGCAGCTGCGTGTGTAGCCTGCCCCCATCCAAGGAACAGCAGCCTCGTGATCAGCACACCCTCTGTCTGAGGAACAGCAGCTGTGTGTGAAACCTCCCTCTGTTATGCCCAGATTTCAGGATCCCCAAGAAACCACACCAGGGAGCCAGCTGTGTCCGATGCAAAAGCATAAGAGTCTTTATTCAAGCCTGGGCTTGGCTCCCCTACCCTCCTTACTGACACAGCAGCAAGTGGCAGAGAGAGAGCTAGCCCTGTGGGAAGAGGGGTTTTATAGGGGGTTGGAGTAAGGACTGTGGGCCCTGCCGATTGGCCAGGCCCAAGTCGGTGTCTTGTTACACAGGATGTGGTCATATCTATGGTGTGCACTCCCCTTGATTGCCATTGGTTAGTTTAAAGAAGTCCTGGGTGTGGCTAGCAGAGGCTTGGGCTTCCGGGAAGAAGGCTTGCCAAGCACATGGCTGCCCAAAAATGGAGGATCCAGGATAAGATGGAGGGCATAGCCCTTACCCTGGGGCAAGATGGAGGGCGTAGTCCTCGCCCTTTCACCCCCACCAGCGAGAGGAGCCACCACAGCTGTGAACAGCACCCACCAGAGGAGCTGCTACCAACTGAGGAGCAGCTGCTACCACAACCGCCCAAGGAGCAACCACAACCCGAGAGGCCACTGCCACCCAAGGAGCAGCCCCTGAATGACTCAACATCTAGATCTGTTGGTGAGATCAAACATGGGTAGACAAAGAAACCCCCAAAGGAAAGAAAAGGAGGACTCGCCAGAAAAGCAGCTAAGTGAAACAG
>NW_005370346.1:439936-442283 GCF_000412655.1 Myotis brandtii
GCTGGGGAGTAGGGGAGGCCAGGGGATTGTCAAGGGCGAGGGGGAAAAGGAGACATATGTAATACTCTTTGTAATACTTTAAACAATAAAACAATTTAAAAAAAAGAAGAAGAAGAAAAAAAACACCGAAAAAAACACACACAATAGACTAGAAGAAACTGAGGACTGAATCAGTGAATTAGAAGACAAGGTAGGAAAAAAATAACACCATTCAGAGAAGCAAATGGTAAAAACGGAGAGTTTAAGAATGCTCTGGGACAACAAGGAATATAACAACATTCATGCAATAGAGGTAGCAGAAGAAGAAAAATCAAAGCAAGGAATAGAGAACCCATTTGAAGAAACAATGGCAGAAAATCTCCCTAACTTGGTGAAGGAAAAAGTCACTCAAGTTCAGGAAACATAGACAGCCCCAGGCAATATGAACCCCAAAAGACCCACACCTAGGCATATAGGCATATATTAATTAAAATGGCAAACATTGCCCTGACTGGTTTGGCTCAGTGGATAGAGCATCGGCCTGTGGACTGAAGGGTCTTGGGTTCGATTCCGGTCAAGGGCATGTACCTAGGTTGCAGGCACATCCCTAGTAGGGGGTGTGCAGGAGGCAGCTGATCGATGTTTCTCTCTCATCGATGTTTCTAACTCTCTGTCCCTCTCCCTTCCTCTCTGTAAAAAATCAATAAAATATATTTTTTTAAAAATAAATAAAATTGCAAACATTAAAGACAAAGAAAGAGTCTTAAAGGCTATAAGAGAGAGACAGAGAGTTAACTACAAGGGATCTCCCATTAGACTGTCAGCTGATTTCTCAAAAGAAAAACACTTCAGGCCAGAAGGGAATGGCAGGAAGTATATAAGGTAATGAAAACCAAGGGACTGAATCCAAGACTACTCTATGCAACAAGGCTACCACTCAAAATTGAAGGTGAAATAAAGGGCTTCACAGACAAAAAGAGGCTAAAAGAGTTTAGTATCACCAAACCAGTTCTGCAAGAAATGCTAAAGGAACTGTTGTAAGAAGAAATAGAGAGAAAGAGAAGAACACAGGCATAAAGAATAAGAATAGCAATAAATAAATCCCTATCAATAATAACCTTAAATGTAAATGGATTAAATGCTCCAATCAAAAGACATAGGGTAGCTGAATGGATAAAAAACATGACCCATATACAGTCTGTCTACAAGAGACTCACTTCAGAACAAAGGACTCATACAGACTGAAAGTGAAGGGAAGGGAAAATTTTTTCCAGGCAAATGAAAAAAAAAAAAAAAAGCTGGGGTAGCAATACTCATATCTGACAAAATAGACTTCAAAGTGAAGGCCATAACAAGAGTTAATGAAGGCCACTTCATAATAACAAAGGGATATAACTGTAAATGTTTTCCCCCACGTCCCGCGTGGTTCAGGGTTCAGGATCTGGAAGAGGAGCCGCACACAAATGAAAGAGAAGAGACAAGAGATAATTTGGAAATATTGGGGGGCCAGGCGGGTAAGTCCAACTCAAGAGGAAGGACTTCCACCGGTGCTCAGGCCGCACCGACCTTTTATAGTCAGAGGTAAACAAGGCAGTGGTTACCATAGTTACACAGTTCTTGTGAGTTTCACTTGTTTTGACCATAGTTACACTTCCTGCACTTCCCTCAGCCCATTAGCTTCCCAGATAATAAGTACCTATCCATTAGTAAATGTAAATGGAGTGTTATAAGGTCAAGCCTAATTATGCTAAGAGGACTGTGCCCTCTAAGCTGGGACTTGTTTGTGACTTTGCCAACAGGTCAGTCCGAGGCTTAATCCTATATCGGTTCCCCAGAGTTTGGGCAAGTGATTCTTTGAGTTTCAGTTGTCTCATCAGCAATGTAGGGGATTATTTTTACCTGCTTGAAGGCAGGAAGCTGGAGCAGATGCTCTCCTGAGATCCCCACTGACATCACTGGATAGATCTTCTAGACAAAAAAATAACAAAGAAACAGTGATCCTAAACAACACACTAGATCAGATGGAATTAATTGACATTTTCAGAACATTTCACCCCCAACACTACAGAATATACATAGTGCATATTGGACATTTTCAAAGGTAGACCAAATGTTATGACACAAATTAAGTCTCTACAAGTTTAAGAAGATTGAAATCATATCAAGCATCTTCTCAGACTACAATGGCATGAAATTAGAAATCAACTACAATAAAAACACTAAAAAACAATGAGACACATGGAGGTATTGCATGCAATTAAACAATTAAAGGATTATCAAAGAAGAAATCAAAAACATCCTGGAAACAAATGAAAATGAACACACAACAACCCCAAACCTATGGGACACAGTGAAAATTATATATATA
>NW_005370346.1:447465-449521 GCF_000412655.1 Myotis brandtii
AATAAAACCAAGAGCTGGTTCTTTGAAAAGATAAGCAAGATTGATAAGCCAAACTTATCAAGAAACAAAGATAGAGGACCCAAATAAACAAAATCAGAAAGAAAAGAGGTGAAGTAACAACTGACCCCACAGATATACCAAAGATCATAAAAAATACTATGAATGAGTATATTCCAACAAACTGGACAACCTGGATGAAATGGACATATTCCTGGAAAAATACATTATTCCAAAGCTTAATCAGGAAGAATCAGAAAACCTGCATAGGCTGATAACTATTGAGGAATTAGAAGCAGTAATAAAAAAACTTCCAACAAACTAAAGCCCTGGTCTGTATGGCTTCACAAGGGAGTTTTACCAAACATTCAAAGAACTAACACCTAACCTCCTCAAATTATTTCAAAACATTCAAGAGGAAGGAACCCTTCCAAGCTCTTTCTATGAGGCTAGAATTACCCTACTTCCAAAACCAAATAGAGATACAATAAAGAAAGAGAATTACAGGCCGATATCACTGATGAAGATACATGCTAAAATCCTCAACATAATATTAGAAAATTGGATCCAGCAATACATTAAAAAGATCATACACCATCACCAAGTTGGGATTTATTTGGGGGATGAAAGGCTGGTACAATATTGACAAATCAATAAATGTGATACATCACATAACAGATTGCAAGACAAAATTTGCATGATCATATCAGTTGATATGATCAATTGAAAAAGCATTCAACAAAATCCAACACCCTTTTTTGGTAAAAACTCTCAGCCAAGTGCAAATAGAAGGATCATATCTTAATATAAGAAAGGTCACATATGAGAAACCTACAGGCAACATTATACTCAATGGGCAAAAACTAAAACCATTTCCCCTAAGAACAGGAAAAAGACAGGGATGCCCACTTTCACTACTCTTGTTCAACATAGTACTGGAAGTCCTAGCCATCGCGATCAAACAAGAAGAAGAAAAAGGCATCCAAATTGGAATGGAGGAAGTAAAACTGAATTATTTGCACACGACATGATATTAGACATAGAAAACCATAAACACTCCACCAAAAAACTATTAGATTTAATAAATGAATTTGGCAATGGAACAGGATACAAAATCAACACCTAAAAATCCATGGCATTTTTATATACCAATAATGAATTCTCAGAAAGAGAAACAAAACAAAACAAAAATCCCATTTACTATTGCAATAACAACAAAAAATTAAGATATTTAGGAATAAACTTAACCAAGGAGGTAAAAGACTTGTACTCTAAAAATGACATAACATTGAAAAAAGAAATAGAAAAAGATATAAAAAAGTGGAAGACTATTCCGTGTTCATGAATTGGTAGAATTAACATCATTAAAATGTCCATCCTACCCAAGGCAATCTACAGATTCAATGCAATCGCTATTAAAATACCAACATCATATTTCACAGATCTAGAACAAATACTCCAAAAATTTATATGGAACCAAAAAAGACCTCGAATAGCTGCAGCAATCCTGAGAAAGAAGAACAAAGTTGGAGGGATCATAATACCAAATATCAAGTTATACTACTGTATTTAAAACAGCCTGGTACTGGCACAAGAATAGACATATACACCAATAAAACAGAACAGAGAACCAAAAAATTGACCAAAGCCACTATGCTCAATTAACATTTGACAAAGGAGGCAAGAGCATACAATGGAGTCAAGACAGTCTCTTCAATAAATGGTGTTGGGAGAATTGGACAGATACACGCAAAAAAATGAAACTAGACCACCAACTTACACTATGCACAAAAATAAACTCAAAATGGATAAAAGACTTAAATGTAAGATGTGAAACCATAAAAATCTTAGAAGAAACAATAGGCATCAAAACCTCAGACATTTCTCGTAGCAATATGTTTACTGATGCACATCCTAGGACAGGGGTGGGCAACCTTTTTGTGAGTGCGTGCCAAAACCAGCAAAATCTCTGACTCAAAATTCTTTTGCGTGCCAACCCTAATTTTTTGAGAACATGTTACGCCTACTTTATATCTCTTAAGGTGTACGTATGTGAAGA
>NW_005370346.1:449568-451271 GCF_000412655.1 Myotis brandtii
TGATGATGAAAAATACATTTATTTTTTAATGTATACATGTACACTGATAGTCTGACAGAAAACTTTATGACTCCGTTTGATATTATCAGTGGGACTTTTGCTGCTGCATCACTGATGACAAAGATTTTACATCAGGTTTATATTTCGTGACCTTCAGAGATATGCACAAGCTACTACTTTCATCTGTCAGGCTACTCCTATTACGAGACTTAACAAAATTCATCACTGAGAACAAAGATTCACAATTGTAAATGGAAGATTATAAGAGAGGGTTTTGCGTGCCAGCAAAAGTTACTGGCGTGCCATGTTTGGAACGCGTGCCAGGGGTTGCCCACCCCTGTCCTAGGATAATGGAGAAAATAAACAAATGGGAGTACATCAAAATAAAAAGTGTCTGCACAGCAAAAGAAACTATCAACAAAGATAGACCACTGAGTGGGAGAACATATTTGCCAATGATACATCCGATAAGAAGTTAATGTCCAAAATTTATAGGGAACTCATACAACTGAACAAAAGGAAGACTAGCAATGGAATTTCAAAATGGGCAAAGGACTTAAATAGACACTTCTCCAAAGTGGACATATAGGAGGCCAAAGGCATATGAAATAATGCTCAAATTCACTGACCATCAGAAAGATGCAAATTAAAATGACAATGAGGTGTCACCCCACAACTGTCAGATGGCTTCCATCAACAAATCAACAAACAATAAGTGCTGGGGATGGTGTGGAGTAAAGGGAATCCTAGTACATTGCTGGTGAGAATGCAGCTTGTTGTAGCCATTACAGAAAACAGTATGGAGTTTCCAGAAAAAAAAATAAAAAGGAACTTCCATTTGACCCAGTGATCCCACTTCTAGGAATATATCCGAAGAATCCCGAAACACCATTCAGAAAGAATGTATGCACCCTTATGTTCATAGCAGCACAATTTACAATAGCTAAGATCTGGAGACAACCCAAGTGCCCATCAGTAAATAAACGGATTAAAAATTGTGATATGACAAGAACCAAGATGGCGGCATAGGTAAACACCAGAATTTGATGCTGTGCACAACCACATTAAAACTACAACTAAGAACCCGGAAACACCGGATCTGGGACAGCGCGACTACGTGCAGCCCTGCTTCTTCTCACAGAAAGGTCAGACTTCGCCTGAAGCAGAGAGAGAACTACATAACCAAACACCTGGAGAAGAGAGATCTTGGGGAGACCAAGAACCAGCCCGCATATGAAAGAAAAACAGGCATCACCAGAAAAGGAAGTAAATGAAATGGAGGCAACCTGTCAGAGAAAGAATTCAGAGAAATGGTCATAAGGCAGATGAAAAGAATGAAAGACAAATTCAACAATATGTGTAAGAACCAAGAGGAAATGAAAAATGACATCACTGCTATAAAAAACACAATAGAAAGCATCAACAGTAGACTAGAAGAAGCAGAGGACCGCATCCGTGAGCTAGAAGACAAGGTAGGAAAAAATACCCATGCAGAGCAGCTTCTAGAAAAAAAAAATTAAAACGCAGGAGGAGAGCCTGAGAGAACTCTGGGACAACACGAAACGAAACAACATCCACATAATAGGGGTGCCAGAAGGAGAGGAAACTGAGCAAGGAATAGAAAACCTATTTGAAAAAATAATGACAGAAAACTTCCCTGATATAGGGAAGAAAAAACTCACACAAATCCAAGAAGCTCACAG
>NW_005370346.1:451595-458659 GCF_000412655.1 Myotis brandtii
GGTTTCATATATATATATATATATATATGATTAGCAAGGCCAATGTCAAAGATCTTTTTCCTTATATTTTTTCTTAATTTTTTATAATTTCAGGTATTAAGTCTGATTCTTATCAATTTTGAGTTGATTTGTTTTGTATGATGTAAGATCCAACATCTTTTTTGTATGTTGTATTAGAAAAATCTGCAGTTCTTCCCCTCTTGTCTAGCTCTCTCCTGTATCACTTTCTCCTTTATATTCACAAAGAACACTTCACTTCTGATAATCTGGTCACTAAATGTATGGAGTTTTCTTCACAGCAAGCCCTTCTCTGTGACAGCAGTTGGGTCCCTACAATTAAATCAATTCTAAAACTACCTGCCCCAAAATAATGTCAGAGCTCACAAGACTGCTACCATCTCACTTCAGATGCCAAATGCAAGCAGCATGACGTGGCTACAGAGTGAAGGTCCTCACTACTCCCTCTTTGGGTTCGATTAATTTGCTAGAGCAGCTCATAGAGCTCGGGGGAACACTTATGTTCACCAGTTTATTAACGAATGTGATAAGGAATAGGGAAGACCACTCAGATGAAGAGTTGGATAGGGTAGACCTGGGAGGATTCCAAATGCAGGAGCTTCTGTCCACGCAGAGTTGGGGTGCATCACCTTCCAAGTATGTGGATGTATTCACCAACCTGGGAGTTCTCTGAAGCACTGTTGCCCTGTTATAACTTTTATTTCAGATGTTTGGCCTTCAGATTGTGAGAAAATTAATTTCTGGGTTTTTTTAAATACCAAGTTTTGATCATTTGTCACACCAATGTTTCTTATAGCCCTAAAAAAACTCTATAGAGAGAAAACTAGCACATTACTTAGCTGATTATTTAAAATTAAATAATGATGAGGGTTTTTAAATCTATAAAATGGTTTGAAACAATCATAGGATACAAGATGAATGGTAATATAATCAAGGTACTTATATTAGCCCACTCTACCAAGAAAATAAGAAAAAGTTATTAATTAGTAGAAATTAAATCATTTTAAGTTTTACACATAATTTAGGATTTTTTAAATTATGGATATTAGTTTGACGATAGGACTAATCTGTACTTATTTTTCCTCCATTGCTGAAAAATGAAAACTAAGGCTTCAAAATATTATGCAATCAATAAATAATAAACACAAATTGAATTGACATAAAAATGATACATTTTACTTAATATTATCTTATGAATTTCATGTTATAGAGATGTTATATTTTTTCTGCTTATTTGTATCAGTAATCCAAATGTTTGTCAGTTTTCATGAATTCATAGCAAAGGTTATTATGTATGCCTCTCTTCTATTTCTGTTAGCAAAATTAAATATGATGGTTTAAAATCAAGTGGTTAAAAGAACGCTTTAGGATTTTCTCTATTTTCATAATATTCACAACCAATATACCCATGAGTGTTTGAAGCTGTTGAAGGTCTGAACTTTAAAAATGATGAAGGATCCACTTGCTTTTATTCAAGGCCATGGAATATCCTGCACATGACTCAGCGAGACAGGTCAATCTTCCCTGATATTCATTTCTCCTTGGGTCCCTTTCACGTCATTTGTCAGGCTTGTCTCAATGACAATAAGTCCCATTCATTCTCGATAGGTTGATATTACTACTCTCGCTGATGGTCATCTAAAACTTTCTATCTGTGGAGTCTACAGATGCTCCTTTATTCATTTTATTATTTTTTAATCTTTCAAAGCATGAGCAACAAGAAAGTAGTAGCATTTTCCATAGTGTGGTTTATTCTTTTTTTACTAGTATATTCAACACTATGAGATAGTGAATTTCAGGATTAAAAAGCATGCATACAATATATCACGTCTCGTGATGACTGTGTAAATAAAGGGACTTTCAGGGCACAAAGGCTTGCTTGTCTTTTGACAGGTAACTTACAGGCTGACAGCACTTAGAACTCCTGTGCTGCAACTTAATACAGTGAGCAATAAAGCAGAGAACAATAGTGCCTGTTGCTTTTATTACCCCTCTGAGGGAGATTTTTATTTTCACTTTGACTTCATAATATTATTAGCAATTTTTTAAATGTGCCACTATAATAGAAAGCATGGCCCATTTTATTGTCTAAGCCTTCACTTCAATATTTCTTTTTTACATTTAGGGCTCCATAGTGTTTAATTATGTATTAATTGATTTATTCAATTCTGAAACATTTAAAAAATCATTGTAAACCACATTCTAAGAATACTTAAAGGCGGCAAAACAGTAGAAGGCTGTAGCTCTGGCCATGATCAATCTAAACTAAAAAAATGAAAAAGACAAAGACAAAATATACTAGTTGAATGCAGAATGAAAAGAAGTGTAAGATAGTATTTCACAGCATCTATAAACTATAAAGTTTCATAAGTGGAAGAGATAATTTTGGTCTGTCATAGATACATATATTCTCTTAAAAGTGCTCTGAACTTGGATTCCTTTCTGTTTAAGGATTATTTCAAACTGTCTCTATCATTTTCCTTAATCCTCTATTCTCCTCCCTTCTTCCCTCACTCCCCTTATCCTACTAATTCAAATAAAAATAGAATATACCAAATAGGAAGTCCCTTAACTTTCTGATACAAAAATATCAAATCTACTTGAATAAGTGGCCACCTGCCTATTACCATCCTATATAACAAAAGCTTAATATGCTAAGTGTCTGGTCGACTGGTCTGCCATTCAGCCAATCAAAGCGTAATATGCTAATGATAAGCTAAGGTTGCTCAGCTGCTCGCTATGATGTTCACTGACCACCAGGGGTCAGATGCTCCGACCAGTAGGTTAGCTTGCTGCTGGGGTCCAGCCAATCAGGACTGAGTGAGTCCAGCTTGACAGGACCTGGAGCCCTCCCGCAGTCCCTTCCTTGTTGGCCAATCTCCCGAGTTCCTCCCCACCCCAATCGTACATCGGTGGGGTCCCTCGGCCTCGCCTGCACCCTCTCGCAATCCAGGACCCTTTAGGGGATGTCAGAGAGCTGGTTTCAGCCCGATCCCACAGGCCAGGCCAAGGGATCCCACTGGTGCATGAATTCATGTACCAGGCCTCTAGTAATACAATAGTTCTTAAACATTTGTGTTCTTTAGAATTACCACAAGGACGTATTAAAATAGATTTTGGGTCCTAAGTCTGAGATGGAACACTCAAATTTGCATTTCCATCAGGTTCATATAATCTCCTTGGTTCTATAGAGACTGTACATTAACTTCTAAACCATGTAGTGATTTGTGTATCTGTTATATATAATGACATATACAAAAGTATCTCATTCACTAGTATTGCTAGCAATAAGCATTTTCCTTAATAAAATAAGACCTAACATTGTAAAGATTATTTTAATCAGTATAAAATTAAAATGATCATTTGTAGATAGAACAACATAATTCTTTTTTAATTATCATTAATTTTCCTAAGAAATAATAATTTCCCTGTTCTCACATTGCTGCCCCAGCTTGGTTGCTTATAATTTTTTGTCTGGAGTAATATATTAGTCATTACCTCACTATTCTTCATCTGATCTGAAACTGCCAATAGAATTGCTCAAATTATCTAAAAATAAAAGCAATTCTATTATTGATTTTTAAGAAAAAATATTTGTGATTTCTCTAATGTCACCAAAATAAAATCCCAAATTATTTGAGAAGTCCAATCCCTTTTAATATGCAGCACAGACTTAACTTACCTGTCTTAAATGGGAAAGGAAGAACTAAAACTATCTCTGTTTTCATATAATATTATCTTATATGCAGAAAACTTTAAAATTCAACAAAAAATTGTTAGAACTAACAAATTCAGCAAAGTCATAGGATATGATACAAAAAAAATCAATTTCATTTTCATACACTAACAATGAACAATCCAAAAAAAATTAAGATTATTTCTATTTAGAAGTTCATTATAAAGAATAAAATATTTGTGTATTAACTTAACCACAGTGGTAAAAGTAGTATATAGTATAGTGGTATTTTTTCTTATTCACTCTGCCAATCTTTATCTTTTGAATGGTGTATGTAGTACATTTACATTAAAGGTAATCATTGATTTTGACACAGGTCTACTAAATTTTTCTTATTTTTTAAAATCCCCACTCAAGGGCATGTTTTTTATTTGAGAGAGAGAGAGAGAGAGAGAGAGAGAGAGAGAGAGGGGAGAAAAACATTGGTCAGTTGCCTCCCCTACACTATCTAAACAAGAATCTAACCCACAACCTTTTGGTATACAGGAAGATGCTCCAGACAACCAAGCCACCCAGCCAGGGCTCTGCTATTTTATTCCTTGTTTAAAGTGTGTTTCTTGGGTTTCTTATTACTGTTCTTCTTTTCTTGCCTTACTAAAGATTAGTAACTGTGTTGTCTCTATGATTTTTTTCTCTACTTTTAAACAAACCAGGAAGAGATCTGTGTCCCCTCGCTCCCTTAGATGCGCTTCATCTTATGAATAGTTCGAGGTCTAAATTGTAGAGAAGAAAAGAAAAGTATTCTTACTGATGAGATCTTTAATTTATTTTCTGCAAAAGTAAGTTCCTTAAGAATTATACAATGGAGAGCAGAGACAGGTGTGTCCTTTTGAGCCTAAAAAAAAAAGTAAAATAGGAGAATCAGTGGTGATTTATTGAAGACTAGGGGCCCAGTGCAAGAATTTGTACACCTTGAAAGGAACTGTGGGCTGCGAGGCTGTGATAGACACAGGGGTGGGTCTCAGCCCATCCTCTGCACCCCCCCGGCCCCTTCCGTCATGGTCCCCACTCCTCTGTCTGCTGGCAGCCCCGCTCCTGCCTTCGCTGCTCCCACGCGCTGATGACGCTGACCCCGCTCGCAACCGTTGATGGCGTGGAGAGATTGGGGCCGGCGCTAGCAACAGGTGTGAGTGCTGGGCAGGACCGCGGCACATGGGAGCAAATAATTTTCAGTAACCACCAGAGGCTCACCCTGATGACAGCGACTGGTGCCCCACCTTGGTCTGGCACCTCTGCTCACCTGCTCCACCATCCCGCCCGGGCCAATGCCCACCATGTTCCGCACATATCCCCTGGTGGTCAGCACACATCATAGCAACCGGTTGTTCGGTTGTTCTGGTTGTTCTATTTGCATATTAGCCTTTTATTATATAGGATTATTAGAGGATGTTGTTTTCAATAGGTCACAACTTTGCAGGGTATCAGGGAGGTGATTTCAACTCCAGAAAAAATGATTTCACGATTTGGTTTGAAATGTAGAAAAGATAAGTGATGGGTTGCACATTAACAGCATCATATCATAACCTCAAGATACTATTGAGCAAATGTAACCATGATGGGATAAAGAAATGGGAAATTTTATCACTATAGATAGATGAATTGTATTGTGCTACTCTAGAGTAAGTAGGATGGTTCAAATAATACATTAGATTCAATTTCCTGATCTCATTATAAGACAGACCTCAAAGTTAGTTTTAATATGATGTTAAATAAATAACAAAACATGGGTAATGGGGGGGGGGATGAGGACACATTTGTAATACCTTAACTAATAAAGAATTAAAAAAAAAAAACTACAACTAAGCCCTGACCAGTTTGGCTCAGTGGATGGAGCATCGGCCTGTGGACTCAAGGGTCCCAGGTTCAATTCCGGCTAAGGGCATGTGCCTTGGTTGCGGGCACATACCCAGTGGGGAGTGTGCAGGAGGCAGATGATCGATGTTTTTCTCTCGTCGATATTTCTAACTCTCTATCCCTCTGCCTTTCTCTCTGTAAAAAATCAATAAAAAATATATTTAAAAAACAAAACTACAACTAAAAGACAAAATGAATATCATCCAGAACTATAGGAAGGCTGGCTGATTGGAAATTCTACAACTAGAAGGAAAGAGAAAAGCACATTGAGTCCAGTGGGAGGTGAAGAGGTGTGGAAGCATAGAGGTACAGAAGCACGTGAAAGGGGTTGGCAGCTGGGTAGGCTATTGTCTTTTTCAATCGGGAGGGAGATACAAGCTCCCGACTGCTCTGAACTCCAGCTGTGGGTGAGAATTTGGGGACCTAGACTCATACAGAGAAACTGGACTGTCTGGCATCAGGCCGAAGCATGAGGGTGGCTTTCTCCCAGAGGTGCTTGCAATGGTAATTGTTCCAGCACAGGGCCGCGGGACACAAACCCCGGTACCTCTCCAAGGCAGAGCAGACTGGTAGCCATTGCGGTTTGCTCCACCCTGGTGATTCCCTGAGACCCCGCCCCACCCAATTTACAACCCCACCCAAGCTGTGCGCAGAGGCTTTTGCTTACGAATGGCCTGGCCTTTCTCTGCCTAAAAACCTGTCAAACTGTAGCTGGGTCAGAGAACCCCAGAGCTTCCAAAAGAAGGCCTAAGGCTCTTCAGCAGCTTGTATTGCTTCATAGCTGTGCCTCATATGGGCACCTCCAAACCCCAAACAAAGAGGAGGAATCTTCAGATCTCTCTGTAGCTCCTGCTGGGTGGCCTCAGGCAATGGCTGACTTTGCACCTCCTTGGAGATCCAAGAAGAGCTGTACCCAGTGGTCACATACATAAGAGACACACTCAGGGGACAGAGTCAGTGAGCGCCAAAGCCCCACTTAAGCAAGTACTGCCCCATAAGGGTGTCTCTAGCACAGAAGTTCTCCCATTGTAGACACAACTGGTCCTCACAGCCAATTGGCCTGGAGGTCAATTCCTCCCAGTGATAACTACAACAATCAAGGCTTAACTACAACAAGACTGTGCACACAGCCCACAAAGGAGTGCACCAAGAGTGTCCACCTCAAGTAATTAGGGAGGCTGAGCCGCTGGGCCCTATAGGACACCTAGCACTCAAAGCCACTCTATCAACACAGGGAAGCAGCCAAAATGCGGAGACAAAGAAAGAGGTCACAAAGGAAAGAAATGGAGGAAAGCAAACTACTGGATATAGAGTTCAAAAACATGGTTATAAGGTTACTCAAGAATCTTCTAGAAACCTCTGAGAAATATAGTGAGACCCTCAAGGACATGAAAAAGGACCAATTAGAAATTAAGCATACACTGACTGAAATAAAGAATAATATACAGAGATCCAA
>NW_005370346.1:458872-460892 GCF_000412655.1 Myotis brandtii
TGGTGAAAGAAATAGACTTACAAGTCCAGGAAGCGCAGAGAACCCCAAACAAAAGGAATCCAAAGAGGACCACACCAAGACACATCATAATTAAAATGCTAAGAGCAAAAGACAAAGAGAGAATATTAAAAGCAGCAAGAGAAAAACAGTTAGTTACCTACAAGGGAGTACCCATATGACTGTCAGCTGATTTCTCAACAGAAACGATGCAGGCCAGAAGGGAGTGGCAAGAAATATTCAAAGTGATGAATAGCAAGAACCTACAACCAAGATTACTCTACCCAGCAAAGCTATCATGTAGAATTGAAGGTCAGACAAAGAGTTTCACAGACAAGAAAAAGCTAAAGGAGTTCATCACTGCCAAACCAGTATTATATGAAATGCTGAAGGGTATTCTTTAAGAAGAGGAAGAAGAAAAAGGTAAATAGAAAAATTATGAACAACAAAGTGACAACAAATACATATCTATCAACAAGTGAATCTAAAAATCAAGTGAATAAACAATCTGATGAACAGAATAAACTGGTGAACAGAATAGAATCAGGGGCATAGATGGGGAGTGGACTGACAATTCTCGGGGGAAGGAGGTGTGGAGGATGCGGGAAGAGACTGGACAAAAATCGTACACCTATGGACAAGGACAGTGGCGGGGGAAGGGCAGAGGGTGGGGTGGGAACTGGGTGGAGTGGAGCTATGGGGGGTAAAGAGGAACAACTGTAATAATCTGAACAATAAAGATTTATTTTAAAAAATTGTGATACATTTACACAATGGAATTCCATGCAGCAGTAAAGAAGAAGGATCTATTACCCTTTGAGACAACATGGAGGGACCTGGAGCATATTATCCTAAGTTAAATAAGTCGGTCAGAGAAGACAAATATCACATGATCTCACTCATACGTAAAATCTAATGCGCAAAATAAAGTAATGAACAAAATATATCCATGGACATAGAAGCATGGAACAGACTGCAGAATCTCAGAGGGAAGACAGGGGAGGTGCCTGGGAGGGAAGTGATCAAACAAAGAAATTGTATGCATATATGCCTAACCCATAGACACAGACAACAGGGGGATGAAGGCCTAGAGCAGGGGGAGGGGGGCTAGCAGAGGTCAATGGGGGAGGCAAAGGGGACATATGTAATCCTTTCAATAATAAAATTCTTTTTTTTAAGAAAAATGAAACCAAGTTTCAGGAATCAACTTTTAAAAATGTGCAAGATTTGCCCTAACCGGTTTGGCTCAATGGATAGAGCGTCAGCCTGCGGACTCAAGGGTCCCAGGTTCGATTCCAGTCAAGGGCATGTACCTTGGTTGCGGGCACATACCCAGTGGGAGGTGTGCAGGAGGCAGCTGATTGATGTTTCTCTCTCATCGATGTTTCTGACTCTCTATCCCTCTCCCTTCCTCTCTGTAAAAAAATCAATAAAATATATTTTTAAAAAATGTGCAAGATTCATATAAAATATTTATAAAATGCTGAGAGGCAAAAAAGAAGACTTTAATAAATGCAAAAGTATCATGTTCATAAGTTTACTAACACTCTGTCAAGGTATTGGGATATAAACACTTTTTTACTTTGCTAATGAGAGTATATATTGTTACGACCTTGAAGAAATAAATTAAATAATATGTACAGACATTTCAAATCCTATCTAATAAAAGAGAAACATGCAAATTGACCATAACCCCGATACCCTTCCCATTGGCTAATCAGCAGGATATGCAAATTAACTGCCAACCAAGATGGCTGCCGGCCGCCAGGCAGCTGAAGCGAATAGGAGGCTTGCTTGCTCCAGTGACAGAGGAAGCCAGGTTCCCCGCCTGCGGCAGCCCAGCTCTGAGTTCCGGATGCAACAAAGTTGCAATTATAGAACCTAAACAAGCTCCAGATAGCTGCTTTCATCCGGCAGTGGGCTCAGAGCTTAGAGTGGCAGTGATGGCAACAGTGTTTCAATTATAGAACCTAAACAAAGCCAAGATATCTGCTTTCAGCAGCCGAGGCCTCAAGCTGGAGCC
>NW_005370346.1:461253-465746 GCF_000412655.1 Myotis brandtii
GCACTGCTAAGCCCCGCCCCCAGCCGGGACCCCTGTGTGCCACCTGAGCCCCCAGCTGGGACCCCCGTGCCACCTGAGCCCCGCACTGCTAAGCCCCGCCCCCAGCCGGGACCCTATGACTATTGGAGAGCAGGAAAGTGCCACTGGGCCCTGGGTTGCTGTGGTGATCCGGCCATTGGTAAGTAGAAAAGTGGGCCTGTAGGCAGCCCCCAGCTGCACCTGATCCGGGAGCAGGAAAACAAACCTGGCCTGTGGGCAGCCCCCAGCTGCGCCTTCTCCCCATTCGCCATGAGGATCCTGGAGCAGGAAAGCAAGCCTGGCCTGAGGGCAGTCCCCAGCTGGGCCTGATCAGGGAGTAGGAAAGCCCGGCCTGCGGGCAGCCCCCAGCTGGGCCTGATCAGGGAGCAGGAAAGCCCGGCCTGAGGGCAGCCCCAAGCTGGGCCTGCAGGCAGCTCCAAGCTGGGCCTCTGGAGCAGGAAAGCCCAGCTTGCAAGCAGCACCCCCATCCTGGCCACAGCTCAAGGGAGAGTACAACATGCAGTGGAGGCCAGGAGCCTGAGAGATCAACACAGAGGGGCTCCTGCTCCAAGCCTCCATGGTGTGGCTGGGGGCAGGCCCCCAGCAGACACACACACACACACACACACACACACACACACACACAGGACACCTGCTCTGAGCCTCTGCTGCCAGACTGTGGCCATCAGTAGGACATCCACTGAGGGCTCCTGGGCTGTGAGAGGGGCAGGCTGGGCTGAGGGAACCCCCACCCCCCAGTGCACGAATTTCGTGCACTGGACCTCTAGTAAACATTATATTTAGCCAAACATTTCTCTTTTGAAAATTAATCCTAAAGACATATTTGCATGAATTGAAATGATGTATGAATAAGGGTATTCATTGCAGTATTATTTATATAATTTATTATTATTTAAAAAGTTGGGAACAACTTAAATTTCTATTAATAGGGAATAAATAAGGTAAATTATGGTACAGCTATTTGATAATGTAATATGCAGTAATTTAAGAGAATATCAACTCTATAGAAAGGAAACATGCATTAACATTAATGAATTAACAGTAAATGAAGAAATCAAAGTGTTATCAGATGCTGCCATTAAGAAAAAAATAACATCTATATATATAAAACCCTAATATGCAAATAGACCGAACAGCTGAACAACCGGTCAATATGACGTGTGCTGACCACCAGGGGGCACGCGCGGAACATGGTGGGCATTGGCAGCAGGCGGCAGAGTGCGGAACATGGTGGGTGTTGGCTGTGGTGGGATGGTAGAGCAGGTGAGGGGGGCACCAGACCAAGGTGGGGCACCGGTCTCTGTCATCGGGGCAAGCCTCTGGTGGTTACTGAAAATTCTTTGCTCCCATGCGCTGCAGCCCTGCCAGGCATTCACACCTGGTGCCGGTGCTGGCCCTGCTTGCACCCACTGCTGGTGCCTGGCGCCAGTCCCGATCGCTTGGCACCATCAGCGTGTGAGCGGCAGATGCCGGCCCTGATCGCCCCTGAGGACTTCTCCACCTCCCCCTGCTCCTGAGAGGATTGGGACAGCAGCCACCACTCACATCTGCTGACGGCACCAGTCCCGCTCATGCCCACTGTTGGCACCAGCCCCAATCACTCTGTGCTGTCAGCAGGTGCGAAGGAGTGGTGGCAGCGGGAGCGGGGTTGCCGGCAGACAGGGGACTGGGGGCCGTGGCGGGAGGGGCCAGGTGAGGGAGTGGAGGATGGGCTGAGACCCGCCTGTGTGCCCACTACAGCCTCACAGCCCACAGTTCCTTTCAAGGTGCATGAATTCGTGTACTGGGCCTCTAGTAGGTATATATTTGAATGAATATTTAAGTATTTATATATGCCTTTGGAAGGAAACTCAAAAAACAGGTAACGTTGTGAGCTGGATTGTCTACTGACAATTTGACATCACTGCTACCCCATAGGAGAAGCTATGAGCTACATTTCTTAGAATCTTCTTTTCCATATGGCTCTTGGTTAAAGTGTCAGAAAGATACTTGCACAACATTTGGAAGGTGGAGGAGAAGGGAGAAAAGAGAATTCTGGTATCTTGATGGAATCCTGACTATTGCATTGCCTCTGAGTGGTGAATTGGGTAACTATGGGATATGAGTACTACATATCCATTTTATAACTTTTAAATGAAAGTTTCCTAGAGTTGGCCAGTATGAGCCCCTTCAAGTTGGTTCCTGTGTCTTTTTGACATGCCTCCAACATTATTTGAGCACTCCTTAATTTCTTGACAGAGGAAGATATTAAAAGCTTAACTTCTACTTTCCCAGCACCAGCCTTTGAATTAGCCATTTCTCTAAGAAACTCTGGTTGCTTTTAAGGGAGAATGATATTTGGAAACAATGACCTAGGTCAGTGGTCGGCAAACTGCGGCCCCTTGAGTGTGGCTCTTCCACAAAGTACCACGTGCGGGCGCGCACGTACAGTGCGATTGAAACTTCGTGGCCACACTCAAGGGGCCAAAGAGCCGCATGTGGCTCGCAAGCTGCAGTTTGCCGACCACGGACCTAGGTGATAGGTATACTCATTTCTTTTAGGCTATCTCTGCTGACAGCTAGAACATGTATAAGTATGTGTATATACACACATATCAATCTGTCTGTCTATCTGAAAAAAAAAACAAGACAGTTCACATGGATACCTCTAATTCCAATCCAACACCACAGGGTTCATTCTAGCCTTCCTTCTTTCCACATCTGTAACTCCCTTTCTTACAGTAAAAAACTTGGTTCCCATTTTTCATAATATAGTATTTGTTCATTCTTAGAATACATATTAAGTAGTTTCAGAATTGCTAATGCATACCATTGTGATAAGCAAACTTATTCATTAGAGTTCATTATTTTTTAAAATAAATTATATAGGATGTCCCAAAATCACACAAGAAGTAATTTTGATAGAAAACATAGGTTTATAATTAAAAATTATAAATTTTTTATTGATTCATAAAGTATACAGTATAGGGTTATGTATGGAATAGCACATCAGGTAAACGGCCTCCACGGCTTTGCTGGCACATACGCAAAACCATGGTCTTCATTGGTTTTCATTGTCCCTGCTCCTGGGCCATAATTGGTACTTGGTAATGCTTATCAAATTGAAGGGATTGAAATCAAAGGGCAACAGATATTAGAATCTGATTCAATAAACCAAGTAAAATTAGGCTTTTATTTATTTTTGTTGTTGTTGTTAATGCTCACGCAAAATTCAAATCTTGCGTGAATTTTGGGACACCCTATATAACATGCATTTGATACAATGGTTCAGCTGCTAAACTAACTAAACTTCTTGCCAAGTGGAGAAATAAATACCTTTATTAAAAAAGCTACTTCCAGTTGGGCAGTTAACATCCGGCTAATAGCATCTTAATTGAAATTCCCACAAATTCTTACTCTAGTATCAACCGTTCCACTGAGATCCACACATACAGTGGGGCCTTGACTTACAAGTTTAATTCATTCCGAGACTGAGCTCGTTAAGGAGCTCGTTAACTCAAATTACTCTATCAACTCAATGCAAAAAATCAGCCGAGAGACAGCTGGTATCTCAAAAAACTCGTTAGTAGGGACACTCGTAAGTCAAGGCCCCACTGTATATAGCCAAATGCCTACTTGATATCACCTCTTTGATACCAGCAAGCATCTCAAACTTAACATGACCCTCATACCTCCATCCAATATACCTTCTGCATACTCAATATTTTATCTCTTGGTAAATGACACTACAATTCATCCAGATGTTCAAGACAATAATTAGGCACTATATTTAATATCTCTTCTTCATATTCATATCCAGGCATCAACCACTCCTGTTATTTCTACACTAATTTGACATTCATCATTGCCTCTACTATTTACTAGTATGACCTAATTCAAACTACCATCATATCTTAACAAGACCAGTAGTCTCCAAAATAGATTGTATACAAGCAAATCTGCCACTGACATGTAGAGAACTGGGTCAATAGTACAAGTGGAGGTCCCTAGACATCCCCCTTATTTTCTCACCCTCATCCTTTTCCCACACTGTAAAGAGGCCTCATGCTTATATATGAGGTTTGCATGTCTAACCTCTGTCTAGTCTTGACAAATAGTTGCTGTTTGTATACTTTGAGCACATAAGCAGTGCATTCACTTTTCAGAGGACAGATCAAAAGAATTTTGGACACATAAGAGGTACAGGCAGGCTCTGGAAGTAGGCTTGAAGCCATGTGAGTGGGGAATTCTGGAAACTGAAATACCTAGAGCATGTTTATGAGTTCTGGACAGGCGTGTCTCTTTGCATATGGACTTCTCACCAGGAAAAAAAGGACTTGGCCAAATGAAGACCAAATGATGGCCCTTTGAATGTTCAATAATTATTAAAATATTAAATATATTTTATTTTGATCAATTGGGTATTAATAGAAATAACTGAATCTTTAAGAAAAATTTTTGACACTTAGCCTTTT
>NW_005370346.1:465832-469487 GCF_000412655.1 Myotis brandtii
TATTATTGATTTTTTTACAGAGAGGAAGGGAGAGAGATAGAGAGTTAGAAACATCGATGAGAGAAAAACGTCGATCAGCTGCCTCCTGCACACCTCCTACTGGAGATGTGCCCGCAACCAAGGTACATGCCCTTGACTGGAATTGAACCTGGGACCTTTCAGTCTGCTGCTCTATCCACTGAGCCAAACCGGTTAGGGCCACAGGAAAATAATTTAAATTTCATTTTTGTTGCAGAGAACTAAAACAAGATAATTAATTTAAAAATTTTAAGGATATGAAATTGTTACAGTAAGATTAAATTCAGTGGTAAAAATGGAATAGAAACGAGTCCAAAATAAGGTACAATACAAAATTTCTAAATGTTAAAGAGAAAGCTTGCTCAGGTACATTTAATGAATGGTGGTATTGAAAACATGCTAGAAATATCTGTTATACAAACTTAAGAAGAAAATATTGTAAAAGTCAACTTAAAAATGTAAAAGGGGGTACATTATATTTTGAAATTGTTTCATGAGGAATGCAGCCAAACATCTGAAAGACCATTGCTCTGATTAAGGAAGATGAAACTTAGTAAATGATGTATCAAGTTCTACTGTTACAGGCTTCCCATACCAGCTATCTGAATTTTCTTAAGTTGTCACACCTCTGAATCCCAATTACCCCAACTGTAAAACTAGATGAGAATATTTATATGTAGTATTGTGATGAACAAATGAAATTTGCCATGTGTGTTCTATTTATTTGTATTTGAAATTCACAAACTGTGGTAAGGGTAGGTTCTTTACTAGTATTATATTAGGGTATGGATTCTTTCCAAATGCCTCAATAAGCAGTGCCAAATAAGCCCTGTAATTAAATTAAATTTGTGCTTTTATCCTTCCCTAGGTAGGGTTATAGGAATTAACATTCTAGTGCAAAGGATATGGGTGGCAAATTAAAATAACTAAGTTAAGAAATCATTCTTGGTTTCTTCACTCCCAGTTTTATTTTATTCTCAATTCAGACAAGAACTACTGCATTCAAATATGAAATAACTTTTGAAATTGAGCTCATAGATACAGAGAACAGATTGACGGTTGCCAGAGGGTGGGGCATGGGATGTGGGCAAAATAGGTAAAGGGAGTCAAGGGGTACACACTTCTAGTTATAAAATAAGTAAGTCATGGGGATGTACAGCATGGTGACATAGTTAATACTGAACTGCACATCTGGAAGTTGTTAAAGAGTTCTCATCATAACAAAAACAAATTGTAACTAAAAACTCACATATAATGACTTTCACACTATGAAGTCATAGGGCAAATTAGTGGTTCACCAAGAAATATTTATATTAGATGATAACTGAAAGGGTTAAAGAGAATAAAATGGGGGAGAGGAAACTTACTGTATTTAGCAGATATCTTGCAGAAAGCTTGCAGCCTTGAGCACCACATAGCTTAGATAACCAGAGGATACCTGGCAACGGGAGGAACGAAGGACTGGACCCTTACATCAGCAGAAACCGCCTGCAGACAGCAATAGCTGATAAAAGCCTTCCCCTCCTTCAGTCAAGGCTGACTCCTTTTTTGGTTTCAGCCCATCTGCACCCAGATGCCTGGAATAAAAGTTTCTTGGATACATTATGGCATCATGTCATAGGTGCGTGACCCTGGCCCACTCTGAACCTTTCAATAACAAAGTTGGGGAAATGTATATTTATTAAATAAAGTAGAGGCCCAGTGCACAGATTCATGCACATTGCAAGGAAATTAATTAGAAGGTGGCCGGCGGGGCGGGACTGGGTGAGACAGGCTGGACATGCCCTGGAACCAACCTCCCGTGGTCCCTTCCTGGCTGGCCACACCTGGGGCGGCGCCAGGGCTCAAAGGGTGTCTGCGGAGTGAGTGAGGTCCCTCCAGCAGGTGGGGTCCCTCGGCCTGGCATGCAGGGATTAGGCCAAAATCAGCGGTCCAACATCCCCCGAGGAGTCCCAGAGTGCGAGAGGGTACTCTGCAAAGTTGCTGTCACTTGGCAGCTCCTGCGTTGACTGTCTTCCCCCTGGTGGTCATACCTACTGGCCGGTCACCCGGTTGGCTGGTCACTTAACCTTTTATATATATATATAGATTAGAGGCCTGGTGCGTGCACCAGTGGGATCCCTTGGCCTGGCCTGCAGGGATTGGGCCAAAACTGGCTCTCTGACATCCCTCGAGGGGTCCCAGATTGTGAGAGGGTGCAGGCCAGGCCGAGGGACCCCATCAATGCACGAATCCGTGCACCAGGCCTCTAGTATGCATATAAGATCCAAATTAATCTCTTTCTGCCCTCCCCCCTTCCCTCTGAGTCTGTTCCATGTGTCCATGCCTGTGGTTTCTGCTCCTGTATTGAGTGTCTGCCCCCAGGTCAGTGCGTGTCATAGCTACTGGCCGGTCAGCCAGTTGGCCAGTCGCTTAGGCTTTTATATATATAGACTAGTGGCCCGGTGCATGAATTTGTGCATGGGTGGGGTTCCTCAGGGTGGCCTGTGGAGATCAGGCCCCAGCTCGCGCCCCAAGGCTCGCAGCCCCACCTGGCACCCTGCCATGGCCTGGTGCCGCCCCGTCACATGCTTCACCATCTCGCCTGTGGGGCGATCGATCGGGGCCGGGCCACCAGCCCAGCTCCCTCATTGTCTGGAAGCCAGGCAGTGGCCCCACCCCCCGCTGCCACCGCTGGTCGCCATCTGCGGGATGATCGGCGGGGCAGTTGGGTCCCCGCTTGCACCCGTCTTGGCCTGGCACCGCCCGCTCATCTGCTCCACCATCCCACTGCAGTCCTGCTCTCGTCGGGGCCCATCAGAGCCGGCAGTGCCTCCACTGCTGCCTGCTGCCAGTACCGCATCACCAATGCCCGCTATGTTCTGCGCTGCCCCCTGGTGGTCAGCATACGTCATAGCAAGCAGTCCAACTTCTGGTCAAACTCCCGGTCAAACAATTTGCATATTAGGCTTTTATTATATAGGATTATAACAAAATAGGTAATGACTTCATCCAAATAACTATATTAAACTAGACATAAGCTATTTCAGAATTTGTATTGCTTTGTTATGATACCACATTGCGTACTGCTCACGAGTTTTCTCGTGTTTCGCGCGCCATCTGTTAAGGACCTTAGATGTCAACACACTGTCTTGTCCACTGTGGGGCACAGTTACAGTGTTTTGGCCAGGTTCAAGCCTCGGACTAATGAAAGGACAGGGTCCTCTCACTGCCATGTGCAAGTCAGAGCTGGAGGGCAGGGCCCTCCCAGCACAATCATAGCCAACGGCTGTGGTTGTAAGCTTGAACCTATGGTCCGAACACGTAGCATGTGCCTTGTGATAGAGTTCAGGTGCATGTACTTGAGTGAGGATGAAACTCACAAGAATGCTGTAAACAACAACGTGATCACCCTACTTTGCCTCATGGCATCTGCTATAAAATAAAGACACAGCTTGTGGGCGCTGGCGTTGTCTCCTCTTCAGGGAGCAGCAGCGCACCGAGACCCAGCTATTATTCTCTTGTCTGTCTTTCCTTAATCCTTTCAACCCCCTCACTCAGAGACACCCTTGGCCGTGCTGGCGCGGCACAGTCCACATTGAATGAAGCGATATCATTGGTGGAAACCGTGCAGGTCAATCTACGAAAAACTATATAA
>NW_005370346.1:472797-477361 GCF_000412655.1 Myotis brandtii
TGTCAGGTGATATGAAGCAGCATGAACCTACGTGTATTCCAGCGAGTGGAAAGAAAAAATTTCCTACGAGAGCCTGCAGAGTTTGTGCCGCCCATGGAAAAAGGAGCGAATCTAGATACTTATGTAAATTTTGTTTGGTCCCTCTTCATAGAGGAAAATGTTTTACGCAGTACCATACGTTAAAAAGGTACTAGGAACTTTAATTGTTTAATTGTTTTTGTAAATAAAAATGCTATAATTATTGAAAAACAACACCTAAAGTGCATTATGATCTGTAGTTATGATGATTTAAATAATGTGCAGTTTGCCCAAAAACGTGCAGTCCCTGCTGTATGTCTTAGAGATTTCTATGCAGTACGCAATGTGATACCATCCTATATAATAAAAGCCTAATATGCGAATCGACCGAACTGCAGAATGACAGGAGCTATGATTGGTCACTATGACGTGCACTGACCACCAGGGGGCAGACGCTCAACGCAGGAGCTGCCCCCAGCCCACAGACCCCAGGCCAGCCAAGGCGGGTGCCAGCGGGGGCCCCAATCGCCCCACTGGTCATCCTGCAGATTGGCCCTGATAGATGGCCAGGCCTAGAACCTTACCCATGCATGAATTTAGTACACCGGGCCTCTAGTTACTAAATATGCACCATTTTTTTTTAATTTAACACAGTGGTTCTCAACCTTCCTAATGCTGCGATCCTTTAATACAGTTCCTCATGTTGTGGTGACCCCCAATTTCATTGTTACAAATTGAACATAATTAAAGCATAGTGATTAATCACAAAAACAATATGTAATTATATATGTGTTTTCTGATGGTCTTAGGCGACCCCCGTGAAAGGTTCGTTCGACCCCCCAAAGGGTTCGCGACCCACAGGTTGAGAACCACTGATCTAATAGGATTATAAGAATAAGTAACATTATTAAGAAAAGATTTGGGGAAGAAAAAACTTGGAAAAGTAGATGAATTAATTTACTTTCCAGCTAATTTAAAAAGGATTGTGTGCTGATTACTTCTCTGTCATTGTTTCAGCTCCAAGCACGCCTTTCTCTATTCTGTGATGCTGGAGCTGGGACTCTGATAAAGATATTTCCCAGTCTCTCTTGCTAATTGGCTTCCTGTTTTAGTATGCCCATGGAGACATTAAAGGGAAATTGGAAAGCAGAAAGGGAAGAGGAACTCACTTCCTATATTCCAGTTTCTCAGTATCTCTCTAGCAGCAAAGGAGGGCTATACCTGGCCTGTAGATTCTTTCTGCTTTCGTAGCACTAGACTACCAAACTCAGTTAACAGCCAGGCTGAGACCCCTCTTCAAAGACCTTAGGTTCTGGTAAATTCATCTCTTCCCCCTTTGGTACCCAAACTCTAGGGCATTAGTTGCTTCTTGAAGTTAAAATTCTATCCCCTCTTGTCTCTTTCAGTCCATCAACCTTGTGTAATTAACTTTGTAATTAATTTGTAATTAATTTGTAATTAATCTCCTGTTTGAAATTCCCAGTGCAGTTTTGCTTTCGTGACTAGACTCTGATGGACAGGGTCCTATGACTATTTTTTTAAACAGTGTGACCACTGCCCTACTCTATTGGAGATGAATGGGACCAGCCAGTATTGGACTTGGAGGTTTGCAGTAAGAAAATAAAGGACAAAAAGTTTTCCTATGATCAATTACTGACATATGAAGAGATGGTCATACATACACAAAGTTTCTCTGAAGGTATACCTTTCCAGTCAAGAATGGAGTATCTTAAATTTCTAGCACTTTAGTATGAAATGTCCAAGATGATCTCTAACCTGCATGGTAATCAAGTCCAGGGAAGAGCTATTTGATGTACTTGCTAGTACCAAATCACAATTATCCAAAGAATACTTAACTAGTAAATTTCCTTATTAAAGCAATCAAACTCTTAAATGTTTATAGAGCCTTTAAAAAGAACAATTGCTTGCTTTTTTTTCTGAAAGTAACAATGCCCAATTTCATAAACAGCAAATCACTGCAGCCCTAGCAGTCAGACTCCCTTTTTCCATGACTCTGGCCTTAGCCAGAGGGCTCTTTGTGGGGAGGGGATTAGAGAGATTATTCTTGAAGGATGGGTTCTCAAGAATTTACCCTTGCTTTCACATATCTCTACTTATCAGGATCTTGACTTAGGTGCACCTTCCAGATCTTCCAGGGTCTAGTGATAGGGCAGAATGTGGCTTTTTTTTTTTTTAACTTTCACTGACAAAGACTCTCTCCTTGATCAGGATCCTCTGAACACTCTTCTTCTCTTTTTTTAAAAAATATGTTTTTATTGCTCTCAGAGAGGAAGGGAGAGGGAGAGATAGAAACATCAATGATGAGAGAGAATCATTGATTGGCTGCCTCCTGCATGGTCCCCATGGGGGATGCAACCCGTGCATGTGCCCTTGACTGGAATTGAACCCAGGACCCTCCAGTCCACAGGCCGACACTCTATCCACTGAGCTAAACCAGTTAGGGCTGAACACTCTTCTTACCCTGACTTCAATCTTTTCACTTCAGTTTGCCTTTGCACCACTCAGTTTTAGCAAGAATTCTGTCAAGTCGGTTTAGCCAGAGTTCTTGATATGTGATCACAATATCTAATTAAGTTCCTTATCCACCCAGGTGATAATTGATCACCCTGGCTTCCTCAGCAAGAATCTTTTTGGTCATTCTAGCAAGAATTCCTCCCTATCCTAAGTCTTCTCTTCGTAATTTTCCATACACTGACCCTGCCCCCTTCCCCAACTTGCTCCTTGCCTATAAATCTCCACTTGTTCTTGCTGTATGTGAAACTGAGCTCAGTTTTATACTGGTCTCTATTCCTCTATTGAAATAGTTCATGAATTTTTTTTCTCTCTTCCCCCCTCCCCCCACAACTTCAACTACTGTTCAACTCTGTTTTTAACATCACTTCAGGGGCTAGCGTTTGTCCTCCTGACTGAGGGCACTTTCTTCTTTTGCGTGCGCGTGAAGGCGGGGGGGGGGGGCAGTTTCTTAAAGTTGGACACTAAAGTTGTAAAATGAAAAGGTGGAACCAGTAACAGGAGAAACTCCAGAGCTACTGGCTACAACATAAATGGCTTTGGTGCAAATGAGCATCTTCCTACAAATGGAATCTACCTACCCTCTGTGCCCACATCACATCAGGTGCAAGTAGAAAAGGGATATAAAAATGCAGATAACAGTGACCCCGCCTATGGCTGGGGGTGAGGGATGGGGATGGAAGAACAGTTAGGTAGATCTGTAAACAGTTACACACTGAGACACATAAGGACTTCTTCTTGGGACTCAACCTTAAAGGCAAGACTAGAAACAAAGTTCCACCCCCGGTCGCGGGTAAACTGCGACCTCTAGAATAACAACACAGTTACAAAACCGGTCAACCCAAAGTCAGCCACAGTACTCTCACACAACCACAATTACTTACATTCTCCGCGCGACAGACCCGCAGTCTGTCACACAACGACTCCCAATCACAGGACGTGATTTAAAATTCAGAAGCTCTCAACACCAACAGAACCCGTCGCCCCTTGTGCGCAAGCACAAAGTGTGCAGCGACAGACACATAAAACAATGGCCACACCTAAGCTTACAATCACAGACACTCGCAGCATCACCGTTTCCTCACACGCAGTCGCTCAGGGTCACTTGAGTGTCCAGTGTCGCCCTGAGAGGCACTCAGCTCTCCGGTACCGCACCTAAGGCCGCCTGTAACGCCGGCGCAAAGTAGAGGCGGGCCTTGGGCCCTCTGGGAAATGTAGTTTAGCAAAGAACGTTGCTGCGCAAAGCCTTCTGGGGCTGGTGGTTCGCTGAGTGTCAAGGAAAAGCTGAGACAGTCTAAGCCCGTGCAGCTGCATGTTTCCCCAGCCGATTTCTGGGGTCCAGCGCGCCTCAGCGTCCGGCCCTTCTCCCCGCCGCTGGGGATTCTAGGAGACGACGTCGCGGGTCTCGGATGGCTCGTCAGGTTTCCAGAACCCGCGGTGCTGGGAGGTGAGCTGGGCCTGGCTTTGCGCGGGAGCAAGAGGTGAGCTGGGGTGGACCGCCTGGGACGGGACGACGACCAGCTGGGTGTCGTTGGGTGACTGTGTGACAGGCTACAGGTGTGATAGAATGTGATTTTTTAAAAAATATATTTTATTGCCCTAACCGGTTTGGCTCAGTGGATAGAGCATCGGCCTGCGGACTCAAGGGTCCCAGGTTCGATTCTGGTCAAGGGCATGTACCTTGGTTGCGGGCACATCTCCAGTGAGGAGTGTGCAGGAGGCGGCTGATCGATGTTTCTAACTTTCTATCCCTCTCCCTTCCTCTCTGTAAAAAATCAATAAAATATATAAAAAAATATAAAAATATATATATTTTATTGATTTTTTACAGAGAGGAAGGGAGAGGGATAGAGAGTTAGAAACATCAATGAGAGAGAAACATCTATCAGCCGTCTCCTGCACACTCCCCACTGGGGATGTGCCCGCAACCAAAGTACATGCCCTTGACTGGAATCGAACCCGGGACCCTTGAGTCCACAGGCTGACGCTCTATCCACTGAGCCAAACCGGTCAG
>NW_005370346.1:477378-486488 GCF_000412655.1 Myotis brandtii
GTGTGTGTGTGTGTGTGTGTGTGTGTGTGTGAGAGAGAGAGAGAGAGAGTAATTGTGTTATCACCATCTCTAACTTTGTGTTAATGTGACTGTTTGTGTATGACATTATGGGTGTGACTGCGTGAGAATTCGTGTGCGTGTGTGATTCAGCTTGTGATTGTGAGTTACAGGAAGATTAAAATCACTTGCCCAGGTTCACACAGTTAATAAGTGACAAAACTGGGATTAGCTCTAGAGCAGGGGTGGGCAACCTTTTTGTGAGTGCGTGCCAAAACCAGCAAAATCTCTGACTCAAAATTCTTCTGCATGCCAACCCTAATTTTTTGAGAACATGTTACGCCTACTTGATATCTCTTAAGGTGTACGTATGTGAAGAACCTTGAAGAAATAATAAAATTCATTCGAGCGACAAAAACACAGTATATGATGATGAAAAATACATTTATTTTTTAATGTATATATGTACAATGATAGTCCGACAGAAAACTTTATGACTCCGTTTGATATTATCAGTGGGACTTCTGCTGCTGCATCACTAATGACAGAGATTTTACATCAGGTTTATATTTTGTGACCTTCAGAGACATGCACGAGCTACTTTCATCCGTCAGGCTACTCCTATTACGAGACTTAACAAAATTCATCACTGAGAACAAAGATTCACAATTGTAAATGGAAGATTATAAGAGAGGGTTTTGCGTGCCAGCAAAAGTTACTGGCGTGCCATGTTTGGAACGCGTGCCAGGGGTTGCCCATCCCTGCTCTAGAGTCCTTGCTTTTAATCACTAAAGTAAAAAATAGAGGCCCTGGGTTCTAAGGGTATTGGAGAGTATTGTTGGTGGTCTTGGACTAGGAACCTCTGGAACATAAGAACTAAATCTGGTTCTCTTCCTTCAGTCCCTTTGTGAATCACAGAACCCAGTCTGAGGACATTGTAGTGAGACCATCCTCAAATTGGCTGCCTGTGCAATGGGAAATCGAAACCTGAAAGCTCAGTCTTCCTCTCCTTCGGCCATGGAATTGGAGATTTTAACATTTTCCTCGTCATACTCTTTCATGTTTGGCACTGAGAGAGGTTGATCCACAGCTCTTTTTCTGATGTACTAAGTGAGCTAAATTTTTGGTTCTGACTTTCTCAGTTAATAAAGAAAAATATTCTTGTTTCCTTTCTAAATGTGTATGAGAATCTAAGTGGAAACAAGGATCACTTCTGTATGCCAAGAGTTGGGCTCATGCAATCTTGACAGTAAGGAAAAAAAGTTTCTGAGAAGTGGCTTAAATTGTCCAAGGTCATATAGACAATGAGTGAAGGAGTAGAGAGTCTGGGAGCAGGTTGTGGGCTATATAATGCTCAAGTCTTTAATACAGCTTTTTTTTAGATGGCTCATCTCAAACTTGGAAAATATTACCCAAAGGATACACAACTTTTTTGCAAATAAAAATTTAAAATACATTTCTTTTATGCAGATACTACGTAGGGCTCTCAGAGGGTGAGAAGACTTTGATTTTCCTCTCAGATTACAAAGGCTTTTATGGACAATTTCAAGCTGCATCGCACTAAGGAAGTAACTTTGTTAGAGACTGAGTTGGCTAGTGCAGAGTAGCCCAGAATTAGGGTGTCATGTATCCTAAATTTTAGGTCAAGCACAACTATTCTTGTTTTCAGAATGGAGAAATGATGGCTTTGAGAGTACAAGGAACATATTTGAGGCTGTGGATTTGTTATTCGTTTAGTGTTAAAATTTGGCAATGATTGCCTCAGGCTTCATTTCTGTAGAATAATAGAGGTAACATATACCATCCCGAAAGATGCTTCTCTAAGAAATATATGGCATTGATGTCTCAGTTTATATTGAATATTTTCCATTCAAGCACTGTGGTCTCTTAAAAGAGAACCAGTGCTTGAGTCACGCTATAGTCTGACTCTTATGACTTCAAGTTAGTTATTTAAGCTTTTTTGAACCTCAATTTCACTTGTTGGTTAAATGGGGATAATAACAACTATCTTTGAAGTTTTGTGAAGATTAAATAAGTTAATGATAAATACAACATATTACATATTACAGGAGTCACACTAAGATTTATTCACTTACCAAATATTTTTTGAGAACTTAATAATGATTTTTGCATTATTATAGCACTAGAGATATACCAGTGGACCCAACAAATCCTCGCTCTCTTAGATCTACACCATTGATTGGAAAGACAACTGTAAGTAGGGAAAAAATAAGTACTATGTTAGAGCGTGTTAAATGCTAAGAAGAAAAATAAATCAAAATAAGGAAAAAGTGACTGGAAGTCCCTCTGATATGGTGACAACTGAGCACAGATAGGAATGAAGAGAGGGAGTGAGGCATGTTCAGGCGATAGGAAAAGCAAAAGCAACAGCAGCCTTGAAGAACGACTGCACACAGTGTTTGAGGAACTGTAAGGAAACCTGTGTGCCTAGAGTAGAGTGAGCAAGGGGGGAAATGAGGTCTAAGGGCCAACCATGACCAGATCATACTTCCTTGTTAGCCATAGGATGGATTTTAGATTTTGGTGAATTCAGGCTATATGTTCTTCTTATTAGTCATAACTTCAGGGATTAATATCAGTTTTGGCCTTTTTCTCAGATCTTGGAAGTGAGTAGGGCTGAGGCTGTGGGGATCACAACATGGGCAATAGCTCTATCTTTGTAAGTCTAAGATCAGCAACATAGGGATGGTCTGCCATTTTTTCTTTCTTAACTGTCCCTTCTCAGGATTTTGTTCTCCAAAAGAGAAAATTGAAGAAGGAAGGAAGAATGGCTGTTGGACTGTGTGAATCCCAGGTAAGTTGAGGTTTTCACTTTGTTTCCAGAAATGCTACCTCATTTTTTAGGACTTTGGAGTACAGAGAGAGTCACAGATAGCCCAGTGAGTCCTCTCTCCACTTCTCTTTCTCCACCATCTTCTATAATAATACGAGCGTAATATGCTAATTAGACCAGATGTCCTTCTGGATGAAGCTGGGGCTGCGGGGGAAGCCTGGGTCCCGGGTGCCAGAGGGAAGCTGGTGCCGGCAGCTGAGGGAAGGAAGGCCTACTCTTGCACGAATTTCCTGCATCGGGCCTCTAGTTTGTTCATATAATCCTTCCATGAGACAGTTGGTATCTCTTTTACTCAGTGTTATGCTCAAGCATGTGATGAAACTTGTACATGAATGCTTATAGCAGTTTTATTCATATTTGCCCAAACTGGAAACAACCCAAATGTCCATCATGGTGAGTGGATAAACAGATTGGTTTATCTGTTCATTGGAATACTACTCAGCAATAAAAAGGAATGACTACTGACTGATACATGCAACAATGTGGATGAATCATGCAGACATTACGGTGAAGGAAAGAAGACAGGAGGCATATACTATATTTGTCAGGTCCAATCAGGAGCCTGAAACCCACACAGTAGTTTGAAGAGAGAAGGCTAAATACACATTATGCATTATAGCAGGGGATTGGAGTAAGAGGGATTGGCTACTAAGAAATAAAGAGACTGCTAAAGAATATAGAAACAGCAGATAGGAGGAGCAGTCGCTAACCCTAAGATCTAAGATAGAGAACTCGATGACATCCCAGGGACCCTGATCTCATGGGAAGACCCTTGGCCTTGACTCACTAAAGGGCAAAGGAGTCTCTATGGTGCTGCACTTGTGGAACCTGCTGGAATCCACCCTCTGGAACTTACCAGAAGTCAGTTCTCCAGGGCACTAGAAAAAACAGTTTACAAAGAAGTGTCTCACCAGAGGCACTCGGCTAGGAAACTGCCTGAGGTGGGTGCCTGAGGAAGGTGCTGGCTGCCAGCCACTGGAGAAGCAGGCACTCTGTGGGATTGGGCTGGGGAAGCTGCCTGCCCTGGGGAACCATGTCTGGAAGTTAGAAACAAAGCACTTTCCTCTTGCAACATCTCTCTGGCTCCCTCTACTGGAAAAAATTAAAATTACGTCAGTCCGCAAAGGAAAAAGATTAAAAGGGCCAAACTGCAGTTTAGCAACTTGCAACAGTGAGGCCGTAAATCGATAACTGGCACACCATCTGATTCCATTTATGTGAAATTCTAGAAAAGAAAATGGAATTTATAGTGACAGAAAGCAGATTGGTAGTTGCCTTGGAGTGGGGGTTGGAGTTGACGGTGAAGGGGCAACCCTTTTGGAGTGACAGAAATGTCTCTAGTCACATATGTATACAGTTGTTAAAACTCAAATTTATACACTTGAAACGTGTGCATCTTACTGGATATAAATTATGCACCAATAATGGTAATTTCTTTTTTTAAGGTACTCATTCTGTAAAAAAAAAAAAAAAAAAAAGAATTGAGTTGTATATATTAAGTTTGAGAGACCTATTGGATATCCAAGAGGAATGTTGATTATATATCTGGAGTTCAGAACTGGAGATGTGAGCTTGAGAGCCATTAGTGTATTTAAAGCCATACACAGGACAGGATGAGATTACCTTGAGGGTAGGACTGTGGTAAATGTAGTTAGGAAAGAGGTCAAGGACTGAATTTAGGGCATTCATCATTTAGAGGCTGACAAGAAAAGGAAGAACCAGCAAAAGAGAGCAGGATTGATGTAGAAGGAGAACCAGAAGAGTATGGGTCCAGGAAGTCAAGAGTAGAAAATTTTCAAGGTGATGATCAACTGAGTTACATTATTCTGAGAGAGATTGAGGAAGATGAAGACTGAGAACTGACTGCTGGATTTAGTAACATGGAAGCTACTGATAGCCTTAAAAGAGCTACTTTATGGAGTGATTTGAATGAAAGCATCATTGCAATAGATTTAAAAGAGAATAGAGGGCTAAAAAAGTGAGAATAGAGATAGATCAAAAGAATTTTGGACACATAAGAGGTACAGGCAGGCTCTGGAAGTAGGCTTGAAGCCATTTGAGTGGGAAATTCTGGAAACTCAAATACCCAGAGCATGTTTATGAGCTCTGGACAGGCATGTCTAATAATGTACCCATTAGCTACATGTGACTACTCCAAATTGAGATGTGCCATATAAGTATAAAATACATACTAGATTTTGAAGATTCAGTAAAAAAGGAATGTAAAGCATTAATATTTTCATATTTATTACAGGTTGAAATAACATTTTAGATATATTGGGTTAAATAAAAATATTACTAAATTACTTATTGCATATACCTTTTTAATGTAGCTACTAAAAAAGTTTAAATTACATTTGTGGCTCATGTTATATTCTGTTGGACATCACTGATCCAAACAAGTCTTTGGAAGACTTTTGTTATTTTTTAAATTTTATTTATTTATTTTTTATTGATTAAGGTATTACATATGTGTCCTTATCCTCCCTTTGCCCCCCACCCCCTCCCACTCATGCCCTCACCCCCCTGGTGTCTGTGTCCATTGGTTAGGCTTATATGCATGCATACAAGTCCTTTGGTTGATCTCTCCCCCTTACCCCCACCCTCCCTTCCCTTCCCTCTGAGGTTTGATGGTCTAATCGATGCTTCTCTGTCTCTGGGTCTGTTTTTGTTCATCAGTTTATGTTGTTCATTATATTCCACAAATGAGTGAGATCATGTGATATTTTTTTTTCTCTGACTGGCTTATTTCACTTAGCATAATGCTCTCCAGTTTCATCCATGCTGTTGCAAATGGTAAGAATTCCTTCTTTTTTACCACAGCATAGTATTCCATTGTGTATATTACCACAGTTAAGACTTTTGTTATTAAAAAGAATAGAGAAATGGGACAATAGCCAGAGTGAGATCATGGAAAGAAATCTGTTTATCTATTTGTAGATGGAAAATATTGCATCAGTTTGTATACTGATAGGAATAATTCAGTAAAGTGAGAAAATACTGGTAATACAAGGGAGGTTCTGATATCTCCATGATGTTTACAAGGGAGAAAGGAGACAATGTCCTTGTTTGTATAAGTGGAGGGATTGGTCTTAGATAGGAAGCCCAGAGTTTTATCTGTAGTAACAGAGGGAAGGCAGAATATATGAGTACAGATACAGGTCAGTAAACATATACGGTGGGCCAGCGGTCGCCAGCCGGTGGTCCGCAGACCAAGTGGTCTGCGAGGTCCGAAAGGTTGGCGACCGCTGGGCTAGAGGATGAAGAATTTCAGAGTGAGAACATGAGAGGACTTGGTGGTGGTTAGAGAGACAGACAGTATGAAATAGTCGTCGGGGAGTGGGAGAGTGAATTTATTAAGGAAGTATAGTAGAGTTGCCTAGTGGTGTTTTTGTTGAATCTCTGGTCATATCCTAGAAGTACATTGGATCAACATGTTAATCAGTCAGGGTTTTGGTAAGAAACTCAAAAGGGGACTATTTACAAGTATATAGAAAAACTACAAAGGATAGTGCTATACCTTGGGGTTTACTGAGTTTAGGCCTGAACCCAAAGAAAGAGATATCTGAGTTGGGGAGGTCCCTTGACAGCCACTGTGGCCTTTGATTGAAGGACAGAGATCACACAGGGTGGTGTTACAAGGAGGGAGCCAGGAGAAAAAATGTTGAGCCCTGATCACCTCCCTCCCATATCTTGCATGTGATTTTAACCCAACTGAAAATGGGGTAGGAAAAAGGAGTCTCTTGATGTCATCAATATAGGTTAGCCTTCCGCAACGCAGAAGTGTAGAGGTGTACATGAAAGTTATGTAACACTATGTAGTTCTATGTTTTCTTTTCTCTAGCCACCTTTATTTATATTTTACTGTGTAGAATAGCCATATTTGATATTTCATTATTTTTAATAAAAAATGAGACCATTCAATGCAAAATGGAACTGTCATTTTGAAGTATTGAGTACTTTTCCTTCATATGGATGTACGTAAGGATCTTCACTAAGAAGCAAATATTTCTTGAGTATTTACAATGTGACAGATTTTATAATAGACACTGAATATACATGAGCTTATAAAACATGTATCCTTCCACTCATACAGCTTGTTATATCAGTGGTATAACTTAAACTCTAATTTTTGGACATGTAAGTTTTTTCCAAATTTTTAAATATAACCTTCCGATCTAAATCTCTTCACATATGCTTCATTATTTCTTCAAGATACACTCATGGAAGTTTCTCCTCACATATAGATTCTAAATTTCAGACCATACCCTTTTGTTAAAACCAAATTCTAGACCTTCTTTCACTACTTTGAGCCAGGTGATATCTCAGTTTGGGGAATATAAAAGAATTCTCCCTGTAAGAATGTCTTGATACTTATATAGGTAACATAAAACATAAAACTTTGCCTTTATTCATATACTTTCATGTCATAAATTCATGTTTCATGCTATAAGCTAATTTTTTCTGTGTATATTTCCTTTCTCTTTCACAAACATGTATAATTTTCAAGGGGTGAGTCTGTTTTTGATATGTCCCTCTTTTTCTTAAAATATTTGAAAAACCTGGGCATATATTTGTTCCCCAATAATAATTTTCCTTGGACCAATTAGACCTTTGAACTCTAGCAGAACTCTTCTCTCCTCCTCCTCCTCCTCCTCCTCCTCCTCCTCCTTCTTTTGGCTATGACTGTATGGGAGCACTTGACAAACAAGATTTTTTTTTTTTAATTTCAGGGGTTGGTAACCTTTAGGGATGTGGCTCTGGGTTTTTCCCAAGAAGAGTGGGAATGGCTGAGCCCATCTCAGAAGGCTTTATACAGAGATGTCATGTTGGAGAACTACGGGAATTTGGTATGGCTTGGTAAGGATGTCTCTTCCCCATAACTCAAAACCTTCCCTCTGGGGTGTTTTTGCTTCCTCCATTGGAAATATTTAGTGGTTAGCTGAATTTCTACTTCTATTCTCAGGAAATGATTTGAAGTATTTTTTAGAGTTAGAAATGATAATACCCTTTGCTGTAGAATAATGGTTTGGAATAGCAGTATCAGTGTGCCATGGGAATATGTTAAATTGCAAATTATGGGGTCTCATTCTAGACTGTGGAATCAGAAATTCTGGGAATAGCCCAGTTGTCTGGGTTTTTATGAGCCCTCCAAATGATTCCAATGCCCATGAAAGTTTGAGAACTGTTATGTTTTCTGATTCAATAAGTCTGGGTTAGGGACTGGGAATATGTATTTCTGATGTTACCAGGTGATGGTTCTTTTGCTCTAGCACTTTGAGAACCACTGCTATGGAAGAAGTTTCATATTCTTCATCCTCTATTCTCTAGCCCTTCATCTAATGTCCTTTCTTGCCTAATGGCCAAGAGATGTGAGTCCTGGAACAGCTATAGAATATTCTATCTGCCTCTCTCACTTTCATTTTTTTCTGTAAACAGGACTCTCCATTTCCAAGCCCAACATGATCTCCTTATTGGAGCAAGGGAAGGAACCTTGGATAGTGGAGAGAGAGATGTCAGATGGTCAATATACAGGTGAGTGATGGGGAACTGGGTAGGGCAGGCTGTTGTAAGGTTTCAGTACAAGGGGTCATGAGCAGGCTTCCCTGGTTCCAGAAGAGAACTGAAATCTCTTTAGCATGAACTGCCCTGAAACCTCACCTACACCTTGGGTTTTTTCCTATATCTTTTATTTTTTATTTTTTAAAATATATTTCTTTATTGATTTCAGAGAGGAAGAGAGAAGGAGAGAGAGTTAGAAACTTCAATGAAGAGAGGGAATCATTGATTGGCTGCCTCCTGCACCCCCCCCCCCCCCCGGGGGGGGGCCAACCCAGGCATGTGCCCTTGGCTGGAATTGAACCCGGGACCCCTCAGTCCTCAGGCTGACGCTCTATCCACTGAGCCAAGCTGGCTAGGGCCTTCCTATATCTTTTAAATTATATTCTCTCTAATACTTCTACCTATACTCTGAATTCCAGTCTTTCCCAGCTCTTCTTTCCTATTTATAGTCAGAATTGTATGCATTTATAGATTTATTTTAATGAAAGTTACTATCAAAGTTATATATGCACAGTGTTCAAAGTAAAGAGTCAAGTGGTTTTATAAGACTTACTAGAGGCCCGGTGCACAAAAATTAGTGCACTCAGGGCCTGTGCCCTCTCGCAGTCTGGGACCCCTCAGGAGATAACGACCTGCTGGCTTAGGCCTGCTCCCGGGTGGCAGAGGGCACGCCCAATCCCTAGGTGCAGCCCCTGGT
>NW_005370346.1:487926-492221 GCF_000412655.1 Myotis brandtii
CAGTCACTGGAGCAAGCAAGCCTCCCTGTTCGCTTCAGTGCATGGCTGCCGGCCGCCATCTTGGCTGACAGTTAATTTGCATAAGGATATGCTGATTAGCCAATGGGAAGGGTAGCGGTCGTACGCTAATTACCATGTTTCTCTTTTATTAGTGTAGATTCCTTTAAAAAAGACAGTTTCTTGCCCTGCTTCCCAGTTTCCCTCTCCCTAGAGGGATCTACTTTATTTTATTTTGCAGTTTCTTTTGGTGTTTCCTTCATGTCTCTAACAAATATATTTATGTTGCTATTTTGTAATTGTTTTTTAAGTTTAATCCTTATCAATATTTTCTCACCAAGAAAATAATAATTTAGTACTTTTTTATCCCAAATCCAACACATATGCACATGCAAACACACACACATATCTCCTATGCCCCAATCTCACTCTAACCAAAATCATAATTTTGATTGAAATCAGTGTTTACATTATTATGAATTTTAAATTCTTGTCACAGCAGTGCTGTGCATATAAAGATTACTTTTTTTGTTAACATCTTAAAAATCATTTTTTACTAGTTTTTTGCATGACAGTTGACAAACAATAATATATTAGTTTCAGGTGTACATTCCAGTGATTAGACATTATACAACTTACTACGTGTTCATCCCATTAAGTTTCATACCATCTGACAGCATACATAGTTATTAATATATTATTGATTATATTTCCTATGCTATACTTTACAACCTCATGACTATTCTGTAACTACCAATTTGTACTTCTTAATCCCTTCACCTTTTTCACCCATTTCCCAAACCCCCTTTCATCTGGCAAAGGTCAATATGTTCTCTGTATCTATGAGTCTGTTTTGTTCTGCTTGTTTTTTTAGATTCAATTATTGATAGATATGTATTTATTGCCATTTTATTGTTAATATTTTTAATCTCTTCTTTTTCTTCTTCTCCTACTCCTTCAAAAAGATGTTCTAACATTTCATATAATACTGATTTGATGGTGATGAACTCTAGCTTTTTCTTGTTTAGAAAGCTCTTTATCTGTCCTTGATTATAAATGATAGTTCTGCTGGGTAATCTTGGTTGTAGGTCCTTGCTTTTCGTCACATTGAATATTTCTTGCCAGTCTCTTCTAGCCTGCAAAGTTTCTTTTGAGCAATCAGCTGATAGTCTTATGGGAGCTCCCTTATAGGTAACCAACTGCTTTTGTCTTGCTTTTATGATCCTTTTTGTCTTTAAGTTTTTGCATTTTAATTGAATGGATCTTGGTGAGGGCCTCTTTGGATTCATCTTGTTTTAGACTTTGCACATCCTGGACTTACTTGTATGTCTATTTCCTTTATCAGGTTAGGGAAGTTTTCTGTCATTTTTTCAAATAGGTTTTCAATTTCTTGCTCTCTCTCCTTCCGGGGCCCCTATGATGCGAATGTAGTCAAAGCCAGTGAAGTTATCCCAGAGGCTCCTTACACTATCCTCATTTTTTTGGATTCTTTTTGCTTTTCTGATTGGGTGCTTTTTGCTTCCTTATATTTCAAGTCAATCATTTGATTCCTGGGTTCATCTACTCTACAATTAATTCCCTATAAATTATTCTTAATTTCAGTTAGTGTATCCTTTATTTCTGACTGTTTTTTTTTTTAATAGTTTCCATGTCCTATTTTATTCTAAATTCCTTCAGCATCCTTATAGCCAGTGTTTTAAACTCTGCATCTGGTGGATTGCTTGTCTCTATTTTGTTTAGTTCTTTTTCTGGAGTTTTGTTCTTCAGAAAACATGTTTCTTTATCTCCTCATTTGGCAGCCTTTCTTTGTTTCTATTTAGTATAGGTAGAGATGCTATATCTCCCAGGCTTGGTAGAGTGGCCTAGTGTAGTAGGTGTCCTGTAGGGTCCAGTGGCACAGCCTTTCCATTCACCCGAGGTGGGCATTCCAGATACTTCCCCTCCCCACTGTGTATACCCTCATGTTGTAGTTGAGCCTTGATTGCTTTTGGCATATGAATGGGAGGGATTTATCTGTAGGCCAGTTGGCTACAAGGACTGGCTTTGACTACCATGGAGAATCATCAGCTGTGCTAGGGCACACTCCATGGAGCAGGACTCATGTCAGTGGGACTGTTGTGCCTATTGAGTCCTCCCCTTGAGTGTGTCCCTTGTGGAAGAGATTGCATGGTGCTTCATTGTGGTCTAAACCTGTCCACTGGGTGTACTGGCTTGGGCTCCCCAGAAGGTGCAGTCTGAGGTCACCTGCCGCCTGTGTTTTGAGCTACAAAGCTATCTTCAGATGGCTGCTACTTGTGCTGGGCTTGGAGGTGTCCAGGAGAAGCCAAGCTCTGAACCAACACCAGCTGCCACTAATGCTGGATCTGGGGCCACTTAGTGAGCTGTATGGAGCATGCTGAGGCCAGGTGCTGCTTTTTTGAGAGATTTTAGGAATGTCTGAAGCATGAGGCAAGAGAGGCCAGTTGTATGAAAAAGCCACTGGAAACTGCTTGTATAGGCCTGCAAGTAGGGAGGGATGGGGTCTCAGGGAATCACCAGGGCAGGGCAAAAAGTGTGAGCCAGGGTGATGGAGATTCAGATATGGTTCAGCCTGTCAGCTCTGTCACAGGGAGGGCTCAGCAAAGGAACACTGGCCTCTCCACCAGCACTCCTGTTTGGGAGAAAGCTTCTCCTCCAGCTCTTGTCCTCGTTCCAGACAAGTTAGTTCCTCCCCGAATGTCCCAGGTTCCTTTCAAGCTGCTGCCTCAATGCTGGAGCTCAGAGGGAGGGAGTCTTAAGTCCAGTGCATGGGCCCTTTAAGAGCTCTGCTTGCACCCTGCTTGCATGGCTCAGTGGTTGAGGGTCGACCTATGAACCAGCAGGGAGTCTTAAGTCCGGTGCATGGGCCCTTTAAGAGCTCTGCTTGCGCCCTGCTGGCATGGCTCAGTGGTTGAGGGTCGACCAGGAGGTCATGGTTCAATTCCCGGTCAAGGTACATGCCTGGATTATGGGCTCGATCCCCAGTAGGGGGCATGCAGGAGGCAGCCAATTGATGATTCTCTCTCATTATTGATGTTTCTCTCTCTCTCTCTCTCTCTCTCTCTCTCCCTTCCTCTCTGAAATCAATAAAAATATATTTTTTAAAAAAGATCTCTGCCTTGGATTCCCACAACTTCTATGTTATTCAGTCACAATCCCCACTGGTTTTACAGCTAGAAGTTGTGGAGACTTCTCTTCCTGGCACTGGAACCCTGGGCTGGGGGGCTGTTGTGAGGCAAGACCCCTCACTCCTCGGGGGAAACCTTCACAGCAAAAATATTCCTCCCAATTTTAAACCACCACACGTGGGTGTGGTACCAACCGGTTCCTCAATTCCACCCCACATCTCTGCCCCTCCTACCAGTCTTCATGTGCTTCTTTAATTCCCTAGTTATAGGACTTCCATTCAGCTAGATTTCAGGTGGTTCTTTATGATGGTTGTTTTATATTTTTAGTTGTAAATTTTGATGTGGTTGTGGGAGGCAGCAAGTACTGCATTTACCTATGTCGCTCTCTTGACTGAAAGCCAGACTTTCTCTATCCCATTGTATGTTCTTGCCTTCTTTGTCAGATATTAATTGAACATAATGGCATGGGTTTATTTCTGAGCTTTCTATTCTATTCCATTGATCTATATGTCTGTTTTTATGCCAGTACCATGCTGTTTTGATTGCTCTGGCCTTGTAGATATCGGGTAGCATGATACTTCCAAATCTGTTCTTCTTTCTCAAGATTATTCAGGTTCTTTTGTGGTTCCATGTAAATTTTGTGAATATTTGTTCTAATTCTGTGAAGTAAGCACTTGGCATTTTGATAAGAATTGCATTGAATCTGTAGATTGGTTTGGGTGGTATGGATTTTTAATCATGTTAATTCTTCCAATCCAGTAGCTTCAATTTCTTTTTTAAGTATCTATAATTTTCCAAGTTCAGGTTTTTTACCTCTTTGGTTAAACTTATTCTAAAGTACATTATTTTTTCTTGATGCAATTGTAAGTGGAATTGTTTTTTTAGTTTCTTTTTCTGATAGTTTATTACTGGTATATAAAATTGCAACTGTTTTTTTAATATTTATTTTGTATCCTGCTAATGTACTGAATTAATTTATTAGTTTCAGTAGTTTTTGGTGGTATTTTTTGGGTTCTCTATGTACAGTATCATGTCATCTGCAAATAATGACAATTTTACTTCTTCCTTTCCAATTTGGATGCCTTTTATTTCTTCTGGTCTTACTGCTGTGGCTAGGACTTCCAGTACTATCCTATATAATAAAGAGGTAAT
>NW_005370346.1:492666-492875 GCF_000412655.1 Myotis brandtii
AGGCTGGCAGGAAAGGGCAGTTGGGGCAACCAGGCCAGCAGGGGAGGGCAGTTGGGGTGACCGGGCTGGCAGGAGAGGGCAGTTAGGGACTACAAGGCTGGCAGGGGAGGGAAGTTAGGGGCAACCAGGCCGGTAGGGGAGGGCAGTTGGGGGCAACTGGGCCAGCAGGGGAGGGCAGCTGGGGGGGACCAGGCCTGCAGGAGAGGGAA
>NW_005370346.1:494799-507633 GCF_000412655.1 Myotis brandtii
CAGCTGCAGTTTGTTAGGTAATTTTCAGGTTGCAAAGGGCCAGGCCTTTCATATGCAAAAGCCTCTGTGCACAGCTTGTGTGGGGCGGGGTCTCAGGGGATCAACAGGGCGGAGCAAGCAGCTATGGCTGCTCCCCAGTCCTACCCTAAGAGGCCCCGGGTCTCAGTTTCCGGTAATCGCTGCCAGCACCTCTGAGAGAAAGCCGCCCTCAAGTTCTGCCCGATGCCAGACAGTCCAGTTTCTCCCATTATGAGTCTGAGTCCCCAGAGATTCACCCGGAACTGGAGTTCAGAGCAGTTGTGAGCTTGAGACTCCCTCCTGATTGAAAAAGACAACCGCATCCTCAGCCGCCAGCCCTCTCCACGTGTGCTGTGTCCCCAGCCGCCAGCCCAGCTGCCAGCCATTTCCACATGCGCTGCGTCCTCAGCCGCCAGCCCTTTCCACGTGCGCCGCGCCGCGTCCTCAGCTGCCAGCCCTTTCCATGTGCACCACCTCCTCAGTTGCCAGCCCTTTCAGCGTGTGCCTCCGTACCTCTGCACTTTACTTCCGCACCTCCTCTGAGTCTCAGTGCTTTTCTCTTTACTTCTAGTTATAGAATTTCCACTCAGCCAGCCTTCCTGTGGTTCTGGATGATGTCCGTTTTGTCTTTTAGTTGTATTTTTGAAGTGGTTGTGCGAGGCAGCAATTTCCGGTGTTTACCTATGTCACCATTTTGGTTTTTCCTCTATTCTTCATTTTTTTATGGAGTGTAATATGTTAAATGATTTGTGGATATTGTACCAATCTTGCATCCCAGGAAGAAATCCCACTTTATCATGGTGTATGATATTTTTAATCTATTGCCCGATCCAGTTTTTCAATATTTTGTTGAGGAGTTTAGCATCTATGTTCATCAGGGATATTGACCTATAATTTTATTGTTATTATATCTTTATCTGGTTTTGGAATTAGAATAATGTTGGCCTCATGAAATCACCCAGGAGTTTTCCGTCCTAGAGTTTTTTGGAATAATTTAAGAATAGATGTTGGTTCTTTTTTTTTTAATATTAAGTACAATTCACTTGTTAAGACATCCAGTCCAGGACTTTAGTTTGATGGAAGGGTGTGTGTGGTTTTTTTAAATTACTGCTTCAATTTCATTAGTTGTAATTTGTCTGTTCATATTTCCTTCTTTTCTTCTTGATTCCATTTATATTGGAAGATTGTATGTTTCAAGAAATTTATGCATTTCTACCAGGTTGTTCAATTTGTTGGCATATAGTTCATAGTACTTTCTTATTATTCTTTGTATTTCTGTGGTGTAAGTTGTTACTTCCCTTCCATTTCTGCTTTTATTTATTTGGCTCCTCTTTTTTTCTTGATTAGTCTAAAGGTTTACCAATCTTGTTATCTTTTCAAAGAATTATCTCTTGGTTTCATTGTCTTTTGTATTGTTTGTGTGTGCATTTTTTTTAGACTCTATTTCATGTAATTTCTTTCTGATCTTTAGTGTTTCCTTCCTTCTATTCACTTTGGCCTTTGCTTGTTGTTCTTTTTCTAATTCCTTTAGGTGTAATGTTAGAGTGTTTATTTGAGATTTTTCTTCTTCTTGAGGTAGGCCTGTATTTTTTTGAGTTTCTCTCTTAGGACTGCTTTTGCTGTGTTCCATAGGTTTTGTGTAATTATGTTTTCATTTTCATTTGTTGAAAGGTAACTATTGATTACTTTCTTGATTTCATTGTTATCCTGTTCATTTTTTAATAGCATGTTATTTAGCCTCCATATGTTCTTCAGATTTTTTTTTCTTGCAATTGATTTCTAGTTTCAAACAATTCTGGTCATAGAAGTTGCTTGATATGATTTCAGTCTTCTTGAATTTATTGAGACTTATTTTATGTTCTGACATGTTGTCTATATTAGTGTTTCATGTGCAAATGAAAATAATGTATATTCTGTTGCTTTGGGGTGAAATGCTCTGAAAATAATATTTAAATCTCTCTGGTCTTGTGTGTAATTTAAGGCAGCTGTTTCCTTCTTGAATATCTATCTGGAAGAAAAAAAAAAAAAGACCGTACCCTTTTATGTAATGATGTTTACTTTGAATTTATATTAGTTCACACAAACACTCCATCCATGCTTTTGTTCCGGCCCTCCTGTCCAGTTTAAGAACCCATTGTGGCCCTCGAGTCAAAAAGTTTGCCCACCCCTGGGTTAGGGACTACCGTATTGGACAGCATAACTTTATCTAGTCTTTTACAGAAGGAGATCCCATCTGTAAGTCTGTGTGCCATTAGTCAGTTTATTCACTGGAACATATTTGGGGCATTAGCAGCAAACTCCCTCCTTCTTAAGATTTCCCCATAAGGTACATGTCTCCAGAGTTTGTTTATTAAAATCTTTATTGTTGAAAGTATTACATATGTCCTCTTTTTCCCCCCTTTGACTCCTTATAGCCCACCCCTGTTCCCCAACATAGGCCTCCTCCACCCTATTGTCTGTGTCCATGGGTTGTGCATATATGCCTACAAGTTCTTTGGTTGATCTCTTTCCTTTCATCCTCCCACTCCCACCTTCCCTCTGAGATTCGACAGTCTGTTCCATGCTTCTATGACGCTGGCTCTATTTCGTTCAATATTTTATTTTGTTCATTAGATTCCACATATGAGTGGGTACTTGTCTTTTTCTGACTGGCTTATTTCACTTAGCACAGGGGTGGGCAAACTTTTTGACTCGAGGGCCACAATGGGTTCTTAAACTGGACCGGAGGGCCGGAACAAAAGCATGGATGGAGTGTTTGTGTTAACTAATATAAATTCAAAGTAAACATCATTACATAAAAGGGTATGGTCTTTTTTTTTTTAGTTTTATTCATTTCAAACGGGCCGGATCCGGCCCGTGGGCCGTAGTTTGCCCACGGCTGACTTAGCATGATACTCTCCAGGTTCTTCCAGACTGACTCAAAGAGTAAGAGACTCTTCTTTTTTACTGCTGTATCACAGCTTTTTTATTTACTCATCTACTGATGAGTACTTGGGCTGTTTCCAGGTTTTAGCTATTGTAAATTGGGATGCTATGAACATAGGGATGCATATATTCTTTCTCATTGATGAATTGGGTCTCTTTGGGTAAATTCCTAGAATTGGGATCACTGGGTCAAATGGCAGTTCCATTTTTTTTTTTTCAGGAAACTCCATGCTGTTTTTCCATAATGGCTGCACCAGTCTGCATTCCCACCAACAGTGTCCTATTTTCCTGTCTTTTCTTCATTCAACTGTAAGATCTTTGTTATATTAATCTGGTTCTCTATCCAGTGCTGTCTAATAGAAGATTCTGTGATGATGGAAGTGTGTTTCCCAACACACTAGCCATGTTTGGCTTTTCTCCACATCCTCGCCAGCACTTGTCATTTGTTGTTGTTGATGGTAGCCATTCTAACGGTGTGAGATACCTCATTGTAATTTTAATTTGTATCTCTCTGATGATCAGTGACTTTGAGTATTTTTTCATATGTCTCTTGGCCATCTGTATGTCCGCTTTGGAGAAGTGTCTATTTAGGTCCTTTGCACATTTTGTAATTGGATTGTTTGTCTTCCTTTTGTTAAGTTGTATGAATTCCTTATATATTTTGGATATTAAACCTTTATCAGATGTTCCATTGACAGATATGTTCTCCCATATAGTAGGCTCCCTTTTCATTTTGTTGATGGTTTCTTTTGCTGTGCAGAAGCTTTTTATTTTAATGTAGTCTAATTTGTTTATTTTCTCCTTAGTTTCTTTTGTTCTAGGAGATGCATCTGTAAACATATTGCTGCGAGAAATGTCTGAGATTTTGCTGCCTTTGGTTTATTCTAGGATTTTTATGGTTTCACGCCTTACATTTAAGTCTTTTATCCATTTTGAGTTTATTATTGTGTATGTTGTGAATTGATGAACTAGTTTTATTTTTTTTGCATGTATCTGTCCAGTTTTCCCAGCACCAGTTATTAAAGGGACTGCCTTGACTCCATTGTATGTTCTTGCCTCCTTTGTCAAATATTAATTGAGCATAATGGATTGGGTCGATTTCTGGAGTCTCTGTTCTGTTCCATTGATCTATATGCCAATAGAATCTCCTGGGTTTCGAACTAGATTCACATCTAATACGACCTTTTCCTCTTCCAACAGTATACATAAGCCTACTACTATGTAGTTCTGAATGGATTCCAATTTGATCATACCTTGACATTTTTGCTACAGCATTTTGCTGCCTAAGTCAAGAATATTCTTTTTTTTAAGAGGGTGGTTGGAGCTCTAGGAACCTCAGAATCTCCTATACTAGAAGTGTCTGTAGTATCCTCCCATCAGGCTTCTTTTACTCAGCATTGTGAGGGAATGACACCTGTTTCAGAGCCACATAATTCATTGTTTGTCCAAATCTCCTACTAGTTATCTTTGGTAAAAAGTACACCACAAGTTCTGGTTGGGTGCAGCTAGCAGGGACTATTAGGTGTTGTATAAAACTGCTATTTTCCTGGAGTAGAGATTTATTCTTAGTAAGAGGGACTGTAGTGTTCATGAGAGATAGATACAGGAGAAGAGGTTTAGGAGAATGGATGAGGAAACAGAAATAGTTGTACTTCTGTAGAAAGAAAGATCAACAGTGTGAACCTAACAGAGGATCAGTGAACAAAGCCCTCTCAGGCCTGGGTTAAGATAGGGGTCCAAGTAGGATAATATCCATGGCTGTACTTAGGAAGAACTAACTGGTGGGTGTAGGGGCTTTGTTTGAAGAAGAGAGTATAAAGGTACAGATGAACAATATGTTCTTGCGTTCCAATTTTGTACTGACCTAGTATGGAGGCAGCTTTATTTTCAGCAGATGGTAAACAGTTAATGGAAAAGACTGTATCTAATTAACCCCAAAATATTAATATGTGTAGTTCTAAAATGATCACTAAGTACTTCAAAACATGAAAATGACTCCATCATGGAAATAATTATTATATTTTGGAAACTTTATCAAAGCCTTGAAAATCATTTTGTTGATGGAGTTTGAATATGAAAATCAAGCTCATAATCGCTGTTTGCAGACTATATTTAACTAAGATAGAGAGTTTTGATCTCTGATTTTCTGACATTTATACTACTCATAATCAGTATCATTCTAACTAATTCTTTATGTGGCATATTGAATTTTTATGCACAGAATTTTATCTTTCTCAATAGAGTTTTTAAAAAGAAGGACCTGTGTCTCAGACTTTTTTCTCCTCTATTAGGTGCTCTAGTAGTAGATTCTAAATAGGTGAATATATCATTTGATTATTGTGGTGTGTCAGTAAAAGGACTTTCTCATTTCACTCTTTTTGAGATCATTTTTTAAACAATAGTTTTCTTTCTCTTTTATATCAACCAGTATCCTCTCCTGAAAATATCAAGTATGTACTCTGAAGCATCATTTTTCTCTCAATATTGATAAATGCTGACTTCTAGATTCCTTCTAGACACTGAGGGGGAAAAAAATTTCCCCCTCTGGTCTGATAAAATTTTAGAAGTTGTTGAGCATTTTGTCAGGATTCATAGATTAAACAAAATGCTGCCATTGCCCTAGATACTGGATGCAACAGTAAGGAGAAAAAGAAGTAAACAATCCCTATCCTTGTGGATATTTTCATCTTATGAATAGGACTGGATAGTTCAGGATGGACTGGAGACTTTAAAGACTAGAGGCAGGGAAACTGTGATTATGATCTACACAGTTGTCTCCAAATATTTATCTTTTTGGCATTTAATTTTGTCTACTTCTTGATGTCCTGCATTTAACCTGTTTCCCCAGTCACCTCCTCCTCATTACCAGCACATATACCTTCCTCTAGCAGCTCTCTTCATTCTTTGTTCTTTCTTTTTATTTTGTTTATATTGCATAACCTAATTTGAGAGATGTCAGAACCATGTGCTTTCTTTCCTTATTCCTCCAATTAATTCTTCAATTTCTTCTATAATAGTTTACTTTCTCCTTGCAAAGGATAAAAGATAAATTTGCTTTCTTTATATTTTTCAGACTGGGAGTCTTGGTATGAAATTAAGGAATTATCTCCAAAATGGTACATTGATGATGAAGAGGAAATATCTCAGAGCATAGTAATGGAGAGACTTATAAGTCATGACATTGAATGCTCCGGTTTCAGAAAAACTTGGAAATATAAGTGTGAATTTGAGAAGCGGCATGGAAATCAGGAGAGGCATTTCAGGCAAGTGGCAAGTCTTAAGGAAATCTATGCTATGAAAAGAGACAATGACTATAATAATTCTGAAAGAAGTGTTATCTTGAAGTCAGTACTTTTAACGCAACAAAGAGTTCCCACAGTACAGCCAGTACATCAATTTGATATTTATGATCAAATGTTCCCCCAAAATTCAGTCCCAATGGAGCACAAAAGACGTGCTGAGAAGGAATCTTTAATAGGTAATGAATATGAAAAATTTAACCAGAGTTCATACCTTAGTAAAGCTAGAGGAATTCCTCCTGGGGAAAAACATTATGAAAGTAATGATTTTTCAAATCGCTTAAGTTTCCACTCATTATTTACTCAACGTCAAACAACACATTTTGGAAAATTACCCAATGAATGTGGTGATGCCTTTAGCTGTTACTCATTCTTTACTCAACCTCAGATAATTCGCAGTGCAGAGAAACCTCATGCATGCAATGACTGTGGAAAAGCCTTTAACCATGACTTCTTTCTCAGTGAACATCAGAGAACTGATATTGGAGAGAAAACATATGAATGTAAGGAATGTAACAAAGCCTTTAGACAGAGTGCACATCTTGCTCAACATCAGAGAATCCACACTGGAGAAAAACCCTTTACATGCAATGAATGTGGAAAGGCCTTTAGTCGTTTTGCCTTCCTTGTTGAACATCAAAGAATTCACACAGGAGAGAAACCATATGAATGTAAGGAATGTAACAAAGCCTTCAGACAGAGTGCACATCTTAATCAACATCAGAGAATTCACACTGGAGAGAAACCCTATGAATGTAATCAGTGTGGAAAAGCCTTCAGCAGACGCATAGCCCTTACTCTGCATCAAAGAATTCATACAGGAGAGAAACCCTTTAAATGTAATGAATGTGGGAAGACCTTTGGCTATCGCTCACACCTTAATCAACATCATAGAATTCATACTGGAGAGAAGCCCTATGAGTGCATCAAATGTGGGAAGTTTTTCCGAACTGATTCACAACTTAATCGACATCATAGAATTCATACTGGAGAGAGACCTTTTGAATGCAGTAAATGTGGGAAAGCCTTTAGTGATGCTTTAGTTCTAATTCATCATAAGAGAAGTCATGCAGGAGAGAAACCCTATAAATGTAACAAATGTGGGAAGGCCTTCAGTTGTGGCTCATACCTTAATCAACATCAGAGAGTTCATACTGGGGAGAAACCCTATGAATGCAATGAATGTGGGAAAGCTTTCCATCAGATCTTGTCCCTTAGGCTACACCAGAGGATTCATGTTGGAGAAAAACCCTATAACTGTTAATGAATGTGGGAATGATTTTAGCTGTGCCTTAGCCCTTAGACAGCATCAGTAAATTCATAATTAAACTCTCTGATTATAACAAATACTAGAGGCGTGGTGCATGAATTTGTGCACCAGCGGGTGGGCTGAAACCAGTTCTCCGACACCCATCGAGGGGTCCCGGATTGCGAGAGGGTTCAGGCCAAGCCAAGGGACCCCACCAGTGCACGATCAGGGCCAGGGAGGGATGCGGGAGGTTGGCCAGCCAGGGAGGGACCGCGGGAGGGCTCCAGGGCATGTCTGGCCTGTCTCATTCAGTCCCGATCACATGGACCCCAGCAGCAGGCTAACCTATGTGTCAGAGCGTCTGCCCCCTGGTGGTCAGTGCGCACCATAGCAATTGGTCGACCAGTCGACTGCCCCCTGGTGGTCAGTGCATGTCATAGCAAGTGATAGAGTGGCCTTAGCATATCATCAGCATATTATGCTTTGATTGGTTGAACGGCCGATCACGGCCAGAAATGTAGCATATTAGGCTTTTATTATATAGGATAAGAAAGAGAACCATTAGTCACCACTAAGTCCTTATTAAACAAATATCAGTAAGTTCTTTGGTTGGTAATTCTATGAATGTAGTACATATGGAAAAGTTTCAGCTCATGAGCATCCTTTATTTGAAATAGCCTGAGTAGTAGATATGTTACTTTGTGATATATTACTATGCCTTGAGACTTTCCTCCCCATAAATGCATATGATTCTGGTGCCATTATTAATCAGTGAGAGCAGTGTATTGGTCATAAGCTGACCAGTTATTATTTTCCTCAACCTAGCAATTAAGGGATTGGCAAATAGCCCTGTCTAGATCAATAGAGCCAGAGGGTAAGTATTATTATGGGTAGTAAAAGAAATTGCAAAGTTTCAAGGATTTAGTAAGGTTACAAACTCATCAGCAGTTTTCTTTGCCATTACATGAGAAAAGCTTTTCCAAGACAAACAACACAGAGGAAAGTGGAGCTGAGAGACAGAAATGTGATGACATTGTTTGATCTCTTGGATCCAGTCATGTCTGAAGTCTACGCCATCTTTCACTTTTTCATTTTTGTGATCCAATACATTTCTTTCCTTTTTTCTTTCTTTAGTTAATTTGAATTGGATTTTTGTCTTTTGGAATTAGAGTCCTGACTCATATATTGTATGTTTGCTAATTCCTTGATTTAAAAAATATATTTTTTTTATTGATTTCAGAGAGAAAGGGAGAGGGGGAGAGAGAGATAGAAATATCAATGATGAGAGAGAATCATTGATCAGCTGCCTCCTGCACGCCCCCTACTGGGGATCAAGCCTGCAACCTGGGCATATGCTCTGACTGGGAATCAAACTGTGAACTCCTGGTTCATAGATTGGTGCTCAACCACTGAGTCACACTGGCTGGGTTTGATTTTTTTATATTGCATAATTATTTATCCTAAGGAGAAACTCTGATATAACAAATATATCAAAGTTGAATACACAGCATTCATAAAACTGAGAGAATTACTTCATTTTATTAGTTGATAAAAATTAATTTTGTATTATTCTGTTTCAAAATAGGGATGAATTTTTTTTTTACCAGTGCAGTTTGTTTATTTTTATATTTACAGGCAAAGGATTATAACAGGATACTTCTTAGTTAAATTTACTTATAATGTTGTAGAATTACTTTTCTTAAGGCAAAGCTGATGCAAGGAAACTATTTTTTTTTAAAATAAAGTAATACAATGTCAATACACACAACAACATGGAAAATCTCATTATGCTACATGAAAGAAGTCAAATACAAAGATTGCCTGCACTATGGTTTCATTTAGGGGAAATTATTGAAAAGGCAAAAAATTCACCTAGTGACACTCTTTATTAGGCTTTTGTATAAGGAATTAAAAACATTTGTGACAGTGACTCACCATGGGCCTTCAAAGAAAGAATGACTAGCTAAGAGAATAATGGATCCATTGGTTTAATGAATGACTCTTTTTTTTTTTTTTGAGGGGAAAAATGCCAAAATTTATTTTCCAACAGTCAGCATCAGCAGGTAAAACTACAAGGTTTTCTCCGTAGATCATACATTCACAAGGCATAACAGTGAGAAAGCCTCTGGCATGTCCTCTGTAACAATATCCACTTCACAGTGTAAACAGGTTCTAGTATTGTGTTCATTTACAATTTCAGAAGGAAAGGCACAACTTGGCAAAAAAATAATAATTTTTTTTTTTTATCCTGAAGTCAGGTGCAATAACTCAGAGACCAACTTTTGATACACGTTTTGATGTACATTTCCACATTGAGGGGAAAGACTCGGAAACCAGGGTCTTTCCTTCTTTTTCCTCGTTAAACCACCAGAGCAAAGTTTCAACATTTGCTTATTATATATGCAAGAAAGGGATTTAAAAAAATCACAAAACATCTTGAAGGTCCAGCCGCTCCCACCAATACATCAACTCTTAGGTTTAAGACAGGGACTGGGAACACTTTCAGCGGTCATAAAATAGGAAAAGAGAGACTAAAGCTACAAAAATAAAAAATAAATGAGGTAGATAAATTAAAGCTTTCATACCCAGGACTCGTCTGTTCCAACATTGTAACCTTCATGCAGTATTCATGGGGGAAAAGAATCTTCACAATTACTTGGCATAAGTCACATCAAAATTTTTATAAAAATTAGTATGTGAACCTCTTATCAGAAACATACCCTCCATGAGTTTCTTCAATAATGAAAGACTCATTTCTTCGCTAGAGTAGGCACTGGTGAACTAAATCAAGTCACCTGAGGTCCCCTGCTCAGGTGCCCACCTGTCCTGGTGTTCAGGAAGGCGGCATCTGGAAGCAGGGAAGACATTGGCACTCTTAGGGCTCCAACTGAACTGTATTTCAACAAGCAGCAACACACACATTGACTCCCGAGGGACTAAGATCATCCATTGGAGGGCATCCTACTCACGGTCCCAAGGTTGAAGGAATTTTGTAATTCCACACCTTAGTTAATAATAAAAAGGAAAGTACATTCAAAAAGGAAACAAAACAAAAGATGGGTGCAGGGTTGAGGGACATACAAAGCAGGTCAGCAAAGACGACAGACCCAGTCCATTTACCCGCACACAGTCCCGGAAGTATGCAGCTCCCTCTCCCCAGTTAGGCTAAGCAGTTTCTTTCCCATCATGGTTTAGTAAGTTCCAACTTGAAACAGGGGACAATCTTTGGAAATAGTTCCTCTAGCTTGTACAAAGTCTTCATATATACAGTTTGTCTCAAGTAACAAAGCCACTTTGCAAGACCCGCTTCTTCCAAAATTAAAAAAATATATACTAGTCTGTATTTGTTTTAGTATGTGTGTGGTTTTGTTTTTTAGCAAAGCAGCATAGCAACATTGTGATTGTTGGACGTGCCTGAGGTTGTGGTCACAACTGTAAACATTTGCACATCAGTAAAAAAACAAACAGGAGGAGATGGGTTTTTAAACAACAACGAGAAAAACAAAAGATCCAGTTCAAGCAGTCACTCTGCATTTCTCCTTCACACGGGCTCTCCCGTCTCTTAGCTGACCGCAATCTTGTTTTCCTCCAGGAAGTGAGGGGACTGGTGTTTGGGGACGCTGTCAGCAGCACCCGATTTTTCTACGTCGCTGCTAACCACTGGGAGCCATCGATCTTGGAGACGATGGTATTGCTGACAATGGAGCTGGCACCCAAGGACACCGGGAGAGTTGGGGTGCCTCCGCTCTGGATCACCGAGATCTCGTTGGTCTTCATGGCCAGACCACCGTTGAGCATGGTGGTGTACTGGTTCCACACAACAGGGTCCATGTTCACTGAAGGGGCCATGATTTCCTTGGGAAACACTTCTGGGACCCTCTTTGTGTCTGTTCCTAGAAGAGCCATGGTGTTCTCGATGGCCAGCTTCCTCCCGCGGCGCGCGGAGCTGTTGCTGGCGCCATGCGTCATGTAGTGAACCTAGGGGAAGAGGGACAGAAAGGTTCCCACCGGAACCGAGGTGTGAATGCATGCTGGCAAGCCACAGTCAGCCTGTGTGTGGGTTTGGTTCTATCCAAACAGTATTAACATAATTTATACTTAAAAATTAGATTTCATATTTAAAAAACCAGATATCTGTTCTCTTGAGGGGGGGAAAAAATTTAGATGCTTGTACTACCTACTGCTTCTTCAACTCCTTTCTGCAATTACTTTCCTGGTTCTGCTTGAATTCTCAACCCCCTTTCAGCTTCTTTAAAAAATTGAAGCAGTACCAGGCTTTCTCATTTCACCCTCACTGACATCCTTAGTAGTCGGTAGTTACCTCATAGAGCTCTGAAGTGACTCGCTCTTTATCACTCTAAGCTGTTAAGATGCTGCAGGCATAATTCGAAACACTTTATTATACAACTCATTTCATCTCCAGGACAAGCCTGAGGCCACCGTTACCAGGATCCCCACGCCTGGGAACCCCAGGAACAAGGAGCACCTGCCTCAAGCCCCCAGTGCAGCGAGAGCAGCTCCAGACCTCCCCTGGCCGATGGCAGGGCCAGTGATCCAATGTAAGCTTTTGTGTTTCTGGGAGTTGTATTAGAGCTGAAGTTACTTCATGTTCTTCCTCCCGCAGTTTTGCCATTTGGACGGAAAAGAATAGCTTGTTTTGTAATAAGTATTTTCAATTTTTAAAATGACATATACAGTTGTCTCCTAGGTCATCTTTAAGATGAAGTTCCGATCTTTATTCTAACTACAAAGAATTAAACGAGTGTTCTACTCTGGAGAGGGAGGGAAAGAGAACCAGAGAAACATGCCTTGCGTAAAACCAGAGGCCAGGCCAAGAGGAACACTCAGGTCCCCAATTTCCATCCTGGGTCCTCATGCAGGCCACTTCCAATCCTTACGTGGGAGGGTCTTCTCTCCATCTCCTGTGTGGGGTAAATAGCTTAAGTCCTGGGCTGTGGATGTCTGGGCGAGCTCTGTCTTTAAGTACAGGACAGACTCCGCACCTGGCTTCTCCTTCATGTCCCCTGAGCTGCTGCCATTCTCCCTGTCCTTAATGCTTGGACTGCATGGCTGGTGGCTCAGCCCAACCCCGGAGACGTCTTCGGAAGGCATCGGCCCCTCACTGTCGTTCATGATGAGGACAGGTGGGTGTTTAGTGCAATTTTTCTTAAGTTCTAAGAACTCAGAGACGCTGAAGAACTCTCCGCAGCATTTCTCACAGCTGTGAGTCTCCTCCTGATGAGGCCTCTTTACTGCCGCTAGGTCCCCATTCATGTCATCACCAGTCCCCGGGTAGTTCACTGAAGCACCCGGCTCCCACCACCGGCGCCGCTGCGGCCACGA
>NW_005370346.1:508355-508928 GCF_000412655.1 Myotis brandtii
TTGTTGCTTTATTTTCTATTTCTTTTCACATTATTTTTCCATCACTCTATTTTATTTTATTTTTATTTGCTATTTTATACCATTTTTTAAATCAATTTTTTTGTAAATTTATTATTATTTTTTTTCTCGTTCTCTTTCCTCTTATCCACCCATCCCCTTTCTACTTCCTCTATACTGAACTGAGATCCTCCCATATTCATCCAACTCTTAACCTTATCTTCTATATATAAGCTCAGCATCTACAGATTCTGCCCCCAACCTCTTTGCTGGGGGTTTGGTGTTTGTATTTTATTTCTATTTTTATTTATTTATTTATTTATTATTGTTTGTTTGTTTTGTTTATTTGTTTATGTATTGGTTCTGTGGTGTTTCCAGCCCTATATATATATAATCTCCTTTTCTCCCTTTTTCTTTTCTCTCTTATCTTTTTTGCTCTCTTCAATATCATTTATACTCTCTTTTCTCGCCCCTAAGTCTTTTTTCTCAAGTGGTCTCTTATAGTGGGGTTATTATTGTCGTGAGTACATTCGTGCTTTGGTCCCTTTGTGTTGTGTCTTGTCGAGGTGAATTTTA
>NW_005370346.1:509266-511011 GCF_000412655.1 Myotis brandtii
CAGGCTCCTGTGAGTTCTGAAGTGTGCTCCCCACTGACCGGCCCAACGCCTTAGCCTGGGGCACTGCAACCACGCAAGCAGCAGACACGTGAGCAGCCCTCTCCTGTCCAAGGAGCAGCAGCCCTGTGAGCAGCCTACCCCAGGCCTAAAAGCAGAAGCCTCATGTGGCCTGCCCCTGTCCAAGGAGCAGCAGCTGTCAGCTGTGTGAGTGGCCTGCTCCCTTGTCCAAGGAGCAGCAACCACATGAGCAGCCTGCCCCATCTGAGGAGCAGCAGCCCCATGCAGCCCACCCCCATCCGAGGAGCAGCAGCTGTGCAGCCCACACCCTCCTCCTGTCTGAGGAGCAGTAGGTGTGTGAGAAACCTGCCCCCATCCAAGGAGCAGCAGCTGCATGAGCAGCCTGCCCCCATATGAGGAGCAGCAGTGGTGTGAGCAGCCCATACCCATACGAGGAACAGCATCGCCACAAGCAGCCCGCTCTCATTCAAGGAGCAGTAGCCACCCAAGCAGCCTCCCCCAGTCCAAGGAGCAGCAGCCACACAAGCAGAGCATCTATGTCTGAGGAGCGGCAGCCCTGCGCAGTCCACACTGGTCCGAGGAGCAGCAGACACTCGCAGCCTGCACCGGTCTGACGAGCAGCAGCTGGGTGAGCGGCCTGCCCCCATCCGAGGAGCAGCAGACACACGTGCGATTCGTTCCCACCTGAAGAGAATGAGCCACACAAGCAGCCCATCCCCCATCTGAGGAGCAGCAGCCACTCGAGCAGACAGCCCCCGTACAAGGAGCAGCAGCCTCACGTGCAGCTCACTCCAGCCTGAGGAGCAGAAGCCCCCCGAGCAGCTCACCCCTGTCCGAGGAGTAGCAGCCACATGAACAGACAGACCTACCACATCTGAGGAGCAGCAGCCCTACACCGCCTACATTGGTCCAAGGAGCAGCAGCCACACGCAGTCTGCACCTGTCTGACGAGCAGCAGCTGGGTGAGCATCTTGCCCAAATCTGAGGAACAGCAGCCGCACAGGCAGTTCACTCCGGCCTGAGGAGCAGCAGCCACACAAGCATCCCGCCCCCCATCTGAGGAGCAGCAGCTGCACAAAGAGCCCACACCCATATGAGAAGCAGTAGCCATGTAAGCAACCTGCCCCTGTCCAAAGAGCGGCAGCCTCACGAGCAGCCCATCCCATCTGAGGAACAGCAGCAGCGTGCAGCCAGCCCTGATCCAAGGAGCAGCAACCATGTGAGCAGCCCACGCCCATCCGAGGAGCAGAAGCCATGTGAACAGCCCACCCCTGTACAAGGAACAGCAGCTGTGCAAGCCGCCTCACCTACCAGCCAGAGGAGACACCACTGCTGCGAACAGCACCCACCAGAGGAGCCGCTGCCAACTAAGGAACAGCCACTACTGCGACCACTTGAGGAGCAACTGCAGCCTGAGGAACCACTGCCACCCAAGGAGCAGCCCCTGCACGAATCAACATCTAGAACAGTCGGTGAGACCAAACATGGGTAGACAAAGAAACCCCCAAAGGAAAGAAAAAGAGGAGCGCCAGAAAAGCTGCTAAGTGAAACAGAGGCATGCAATATGTTAGAAAAAGAATTCAGAATAAGGGTCCTAGAGTGCATAAACTGGATGGAGAAAAAAAAATCAACAACTTATGTAAGAATCAAGAAGAAATTAAGAGTGACATAGCTGCAATAAAAAACACCATGGCGCCGAAACCAGTTTGGCTCAGTGGATAGAGCAT
>NW_005370346.1:518291-520614 GCF_000412655.1 Myotis brandtii
GGGTAAGAGATCAACCGAAGGACTTGTATGCATGCATACAAGCATAACCAATGGACACAAGACACTGGGGGGTAGGGGAGGCCGGGGGAATGTCAAGGGAAAAAAAAGAGACATATGTAATACTCTTTGTAATACTTTAAGCAATAAAACAAAATTTAAAAAAAAGAACCCCCCTCTCCCCCCAAAATCAATCATCAATCGGATGCCTCCTGCACTCCCCCTAGTTCGGATTGAGCCTGTAACCCAGGCATGTGCCCTGACTTGGAATCAAACCATGACCTCCTGGCTCATAGGTCGAAGCTCAAAAAAAGTAATTATACATAAGTTCTTTGGAACTCAAGATATCAGATAAAGACATTGCTAGCAGACAGAATTAGCCATTTTCAAATAATGGTAAAAATAAAGAAGTTGGAGGCTAAAATATTTAGGGAATAAATCATTACCATTCTTCAGAGTAATGAGGAACATGAGGATGTGAGGCAGCATGTTCCTATTTTATGAGTGGATGTAGAGAGGTAAACCTTGAACAGTTAGAACTGTTTAGAATCTTGGGCATTTTCTGGAGATCACCTTTAAAAACAAATCAGAACAAATGAGTTAGAAAAGAGTGAAGGATTTACATATGTTCATGGAGCAAAACAATGGCCACTACTTTCACAATTTCTTTAATAGTCAATTTAGTGTTATATATATCTAACAACAATCTAAAAAATGTTTTTGTCAAGTATTAAGACAAATTCCCTTTAAACTACAGATTTAGAATAATTAAATACTTCAGACCTTGAACAGAAACAAATATACTGGTAATAAAACACTGTTGAACTACATTATATTAAATAAAAAACATAAGCTAAATTCATGTAAACATTTCTTTATTCCTTCTTATATTTTCTGGAAATACAGGAATACTTATTTTAATACTTTCTAAGGGTAGAGTAGTAACTTATCATTTTGGAAAGCTCCCAAAGGTTACAGTAACCTTAACAGGCCTGAAGGAAAACAAACAAACAAAAAAGACTCAGACAATTGGAGAGCCTGAGTTACTCACTAATTGATTCTTGATCTAAGTATGGTAACTGATTTCTTCCTCCATGGTACCCAAACCACTGATTGATTGATTCTTTGTTTTTATAGTTCAACTTCATTTGTAATGTTGATAAAATCTTTACATCCATGCTTTTAGTGTAGGTGTTTATAATCTAGTGATTCTCCTCACAACAAGGTACTAAATTTTGTTTATTTGTAACAATACAACCTATTGTCTTGTTGTGATATATTGACTTGATTATTTAGCATTATTAAAAACTTGTGCTTCAGCCCTAGGTGGTTTGGCTCAGTAAATAGTGTCAGCCTGTGGACTGAAGGGTCCTGGGTTCAATTCTGGTCAAGGGCACATGCCCGGTTTGCAGGCTCAATCCCCAGTGTGGGGGCATGCAGGAGGCAGCCAATCAATGATTCTCTCTCATCATTGATGTTTCTCTCTCTCTCTACTATCTCTTTCCCCTCAACCTTCCTCTCTGAAATATATATATATATATACACACAAACTCATGCTTCATTAGTAGCTTACAGATATTACCCCATCTGTTCAGTTAATTTAGAACATGCTGGTGAAACTCTTCTAATGTTGAGTGTGATCAATAGTGATGAACCATTAGATTCCTTTTTTAATTTGGTTATGCTGGCATATCTTTCTGCCTTGTTACAATTTATATAACTTTTGCTTATCATATTTAAGAGTTTCATTAAGAAGAAGGTTTGTATTTGTGTATGTGTGTTTTATTTAAAAATTTTGTGTTGAGTGCCTACTGTGTGCCAGGCTTTGTTCTAATCTGAGCATTGGAAATAAAAAAGGTGAATTAATCAGAAAAAAACTAAAATTCAGAGCTGATTTCTGAGGAGGCAGACAGGAAATAAAGATAGATGATAGATAGGTAGATGATAGAATCTTAGATAGATGATAGATAGATAGATAGATAGATAGATAATAGATCAGTGATGGCGAACCTTTTGAGCTCGGCATGTCAAAATTTTGAAAAGCCCTAACTTAACTCTGGTGCTGTGTCACATATAGAAATATTTATATATTTTTTTGATATTTGCAACCATAGTAAAAAAAAAGGTTTATATTTTTGATATTTATTTTATATATTTAAATGCCATTTAACAAAGAAAAATCAACCAAAAATATGTATAAAATGAACAGAAAAACAATGTACATTTAGGAAAAAGTAATAATAAAAACAATGATAATCAAGTGGTACGAAAACTAGAAATTAGTGACTTTTTTGGTGCTGAAGTTTGTCTGCTAATTCTTCGATTG
>NW_005370346.1:522968-531912 GCF_000412655.1 Myotis brandtii
TTTTTTATAAAAGGTTGATAGGTTTCTTACCTATTAACTTTTTGCAGTGTTGTTGCACTGACTCCTGGTGCAAAACAATTCAAAGATAGTATGTATAACCAACAAATATATGGTGCTGTAATCAATTATCCGACACGCAGAATGTCTCGCTGAGCACTGTTTCACTGTATATCTTTTTCTTCTAACCCTCCCACTCCTGTCTCCTAACGAACATGGCAATCAAGTGCATCCGTTTGCTGAATGCAGGCGAACGCACGGGAAGCTTACCCGAGGCACATGTTGACAATAACGAGGCCGTTTCCAGAATTGGGCATTTTGTCACTCGAGTAAAAATAAAATGTCATGAGTAAAGATTAATCTCTTTATAGGGCAATTCTTTTTTTTCATTGGTTATGCTTATATGCATGCATACAAGTCCTTCGGTTGATCTCTCACCCCCCTCCCTCCTGCCCCCCAACCCTCCCCGGCCTTCCCGCTGCTATAGTGCAATTCTTAACCTTTTTATATTATTGTCAATATTGGAACAATGTATCTTGGATGTTTTCACTATGTATCTTTGTTATGCAACACCGATGTACATGTTTACATCCGGTTTTAGAATTGCATTATTGATCATGAGTAACGTGAGTAATAATATTACTCGAGTGATGCCCAACTCTGGCCGTTGCAAGAGACAAATATTTGAATTATGCAATCTTTTGTCTCTGTTGATGCGTGTCATCCAAAATGAGTTCGCGTGTCACCTCTGACACGCGTGTCATAGGTTCGCCATCACTGTAATAGATAGAATGTATACTTTGTAAAAGAATAAATTCTAAGAAAGATAAAGGAAGAGGTGGGGAACCAGGTTGATATTTTAGATTGTGTGGCCATGGAAGGCCTCTTATATTTGACGTTTGATTAAAGACGTGAGAAAGAAAAGAGATCTATCTATTAACACTACACACGTACACATACACATTTATATGCCTTATATACCTAATGGATAAGAAATCCATGTATGTGAATTTAAACTTTGTACTTACTAAATTCAGTCTTATATTATTATGCCTATCTATTTGTGTATTGCATTTTTAACATTTTTCTTTTTAATCTTATGAATTCATGGGCTTTTACAATTTGCACTCAAATAGTCACAACTTAGTCACTGGTGGTCACTTTAAGTTCCCTTCAGCACTGCTCTGACAACACCTTTGCAAGCATCCTTACTTTCTGGCAATAGTAGGATGTTCCAGACCCATCCTCAGTGTTTCCTGCCCAAAGTCATGAAGTTAGTTACCTTCAAAGGAATTTAGGAAAGGAGAAAACAAGCATATATATTTGAAAGAGGATATGAAACAGAAATAGAAGTTTCCATTTAAAATTTTTCTCAGTAAAAGGTCTTGCTGGCTAGATTTGGGAGCCTAACACAGACACTAATGTAAAATTGGATTTTCCTTATATACAATATTTTCTATTTTGTATTGTTCCTACTGCCCAAGAAGAAAAGGATGGCACAACTTCACAGGAGAGCACACTTTAATAAGAAGTATATATTAATTACCTTTTATAAAGTTGTTTCAGGACTTGTGGAACATTATTTCAATAACTGATGTTTTAAAATGACCATTTGAAAATTAATTTAAAATTACATCAATTGATGTAAATGAGTCAAAGAAACTGTGGCTATGCTCCAGATGCTTTACAATTCCAATTCTCTTTTCCCTATAGAAGAGTGGTTCTCAACCTTCTGGCCCTTTAAATACAGTTCCTCATGTTGTGACCCAACCATAAAATTATTTTCGTTGCTACTTCATAACTGTAATGTTGCTACTGTTATGAATCATAATGTAAATATCTGATATGCAGGATGGTCTTAGGCGACCCCTGTGAAAGGGTTGTTTGACTGCCAAAGGGGTAGCGACCCACAGGTTGAGAACCGCTGCTATAGAAGGTTTTCTTTATTTTTAAAAGTATTTCAGATAGATGGCTGAGCAAACATTGCAAAACTTTGTGTGATATGTAATTAAATTTTCCACTGAGTCATGTACCCTTTTAGCAGTACTGTCTTTGAATTTTGGACTGCATATGAATTTTGGGCAAAGTTGCTACCATTATGATTAGGCCCCATTTGGAGACTGCTAGAAAAAGATATTTTCTTGTTAGAACATGATTTCACATTGATATCTAGTTCCTACTTAACATATTAATTTGCTGTATCCTACTAAGATTTTCTACTTTATTTACAAACCTCAAGACAGAAACAATAGATTGTATAGTGGAGAAAAGCAGATTCCTTGAAGCCATGATGTGAAGGTACTTTAGTGACAGGGGAATGAGTCACCTTCCTGGTCAGCTCTCTTAAAGGTGTCTGTGTGGTAATTCTTGACATATCTTCCAGTAAGAGTAGTGAAAGCATCTATTCTTTTGATTATTGGCATAACTATAGGCATGAGTGTTAGATCTTCATGTGGACATCAGCTCTTTTAGTTGGGAAAACTGGAAAAGGTGATTATATTTCTTACAGGCTAAGTTTAATTATCTGTAAAAATGAAATAATTTTAGCCTCTCAAGTTTTTGTGAGAATTACTTGAGAAAATGTTAATATGACAGCTAATGATGAAATAAAACAGGAAGTTGAATTGCATACCTGAGAGTAAGCTGTTCATGTGAGACAGAATTGCAAATTTTGCCCCTGTGTTTTGCCTCCCAATATAGAGAGCCCCAAATAGCAATACTCCAAGCCCTTCTCTCTGATTCAGTGTCTTTCAGAGCTCCCTCTTTTTGGATATTTGAGGTTGTTAGAACTCTGCCTTCTAATAACATAGAGGCTAGGAAGGGTATAGCTCTTGGTTTTTTAGATTTGCCATTTATATTTTTGGACCTCAATTCATAGTACAGTATCAAAATAGTTTAATCCAACATTCACTTTTTAGTTCTTTCCCCAATCATTCCCAATTTGTATTCCCCAGAGGCATGCACACAGTTCTGTTTAAATATGTATATCTATTCCTTATCAAATTAGTCATGTTTTATGTTTAAAATTTACATTAATGGTATTTTGCTATATAAAAGTGCCATTTTTGTCTACTCAGCACCATGTTTTTAGGTTTGTCATGTTCCTCTGTGCACAGAACTGTAATGCTATGTATTGTTTCTAACATTTGTATAGTAATTCATAGTATATATTTACTTCTTTTTGCTTATTAATTCCTATAGTGATGGATACAACTCCTGGTTTCCACAAAGAACATCCTAGTATGTGTCTTCTTGTAGGTCTGAACTAGATTAGAGTACCCTGGAATATTGTGCAAAGGATTTTTGTTTGTTTGTTTGTTTGTTTGTTTTGCACTGTGTCACTAGGTACAACGAGATTACTTTCTAGAATGCTTGCAACTGGTTACATTCACACCAGCAGCACCTCTTTCTATGATATTTTCCTTGGATGGTTTAGTTTTCATTATTGTTGACTATTATTGGTGAGTTGAAGCATATCTCCATATACACCTCAGTCATTTGGAATCTCTTTCAAGTGTTTCTTCTTACCCTGTTCATCTCTTATTAAATAAGTCTTCAAATCCATTCATAAAAGTTTAGTTAAAATATACTTGTAAATTCATCTTGGTTTTAGCTTTTTCTTCTTCTGAGGGAATATTTCTATACCATTTCAACTAATCAGGTTTATCAGATTTTATATTTCTTGTGTCAATTTTGGTATCTATATATATAAAAGTCAAGCGACCAGAATGACCAGTTGCTATGATGCGCACTGTGACTGGCCAACTGGCATGATCAGGGGTGGCCCCTCCCCGCCCCTGGCTGGCCCCGGCCAGATCAGGGGCAGAGCCGGCTGGCCAACCTCCTGCGGTCCCTCCTCCAAGCTGGCCCCACCCTGACTTCCCACCCCCACCTCGGCCGGCCAACTGCTTGCAGCCCCTTGCCCCCACCGGCCTGGCCTGATTGGCCCCCACTGGGGTGGACTACCGGACCCCACCCATGCACGAATTTGTGCACCAGGCCTTTAGTTTTATTTATTTTTTAGAAATGTGTTCATTTTGTTTAGGTTGTCAATTTTGTTTGCAATACTCATGCATAATATTTTTATTATTCTTGTAATTTTATTTCGTTTCCTATTCATTTTCATCTTTGCTCTTTAAAAAAAAATGTTTTTATTGATTTTACAGAAAGGAAGTGAGAGGGAGAGAAACAGTAATTAGTTGCTTCCCACATGTGTCCTGACTGGGAATTGCACCTGTGACCTTTGGTGCACTGGATGATGCTCAACCAACTGAGCCATACCAGTCAGGACTCAAATTTGCTCTTTTGTATCTGCTTTGTCAGAGGTTTATATAACTTACTGAATGTCGATCGTTTTAAATAATCTCTTTCTTAGTATTGATACCCTTTTCTCTTATTTCTCCTAATTCTCTTGGTTTCCACTTTTTATGTTTATAATTTAATTATTTTTGTTTAAGTGTGCTGTGTCCCCCTTTCGAATTGAGAATTTAGTTTTTATTGTTATTCATTTCCACGTGTGTTATAATTTAAGTGTTCTTTAAGTCAAAGGTCTTATCTTTTTGTTATTGTTTCTAAAGCTATCGCATTGTAGTCAGACATTTATAAGAAACTTCCAAACTGTTTTCCAAAGTGGCTGTTCCATTTTGCATTCCCACTAGCAATGTATGAGAGCTCCTGTTGGTCCACATTCTCTGCAGTACTTGGTGGTGTCAGTGTTTTGGATTTCAGCCATTTTAATAGTTGTGCAGTGATATCTCATTGTTTTAATTTGCATTATCTGACAATGTATGATATGGAGCATATTTTTTTTATGGGCACCCTGTGTTCTTGTGATCTCCCAGGACAGAAATCAAAGGAAATCACCAGACCCCAATACAGACAAAGGAAAAAGATTTCTGAGAATTAATTATTGGTGTTTAAAAAACAATTGACTTTTGGATATTGATTTTGTATTGTGCTACATTAAATCTAGTAGATTTTTGGTGGAGTCTTTACAGTTTTCTATGTACAACATCATGTTGTCTGCGAATAATGAGAGTTTTACTTCCTCCTTTCCCCTTTGGATGCCTTTTATTTCTTCTGCTTGTCTGATAGCTGTGGCTAGGACTTCCAGTACTATGTTGAATAAAAGTGGTGAAAGCAGACATCCCTGTCTTGTTTCTGTTCTTAGGAAAAATGGTTTTAGTTTTTGCCCATTGAGTATGATGTTGTCTGTAGGTTTGTCAAGTATGACTTTTATTATGTTGAGATATAATCTCCAACATTGCTGAAAGTTTTTATCAAGAAAGGGTGTTGGGTATTGTTGAATGCTTTTTCTGCATCAATTGATATGATCATGCGATTTTGGCCTTGCACTCTGTTTATGTGATGTTTCACATTTATTGATTTGCTAATATTATACCAGACTTGTATCTGCAGTATAAATCCCACTTGGTCATGGTTGATGATCTTTTCAATGTGTTGCTGGATCCGATTTGCTAATATTTTGTTGAAGATATTAGCATCTATATTCATCAGGGATATTGGCCAGTAATTCTCTTTCTTTGTAATGTCTTTATCTGGTTTGGAGATTACGATAGCTGACCTCATAAATAAAAGCTTGCAAGTGTCCTTTCTCTTGAATTTTTTTGCAATAGTTTGAGGAATATAGGTGCTAGTTCTTCTATGAATGTTTGGTAAAACTCCCTTGTGAAGCCATCCAGACCAGGGCTTTTGTTTGCTGGGAGTTTCTTATTTTATTTTATTTTTTTTATTACTGCTTCTATTTCATCAATTGTTATTGACCAATTCAATCAGGTTTTCTGATTCTTCTGATTCGGTTTTGGGAGATTGTATTTTTTTAGGAAGTTGTTCATTTCATCCACATTGTCCAGCTTATTGGCATATAGTTGTTCATACTATTTTCTTAAAATCCTTTGTATTTCTGTGGTCAGTGGTTACTTTTCCACTTTTGTTCCTGATTTTATTTATTTGGGACTTCTATGTTTCTTAATGAGTGAGCCTTATGGTTATTCAATCTTGTTTATCTTTTCAAAGAACCAGGTCGTAGTTTCATTGATTTTTGTATTATATTTTTTTATTCTGCATGTCACTTATTTCTGCTCTAATATTTATTACTAGAGGCCCAGTGCACAAATTCGTGCATGGGTAGTGTCCAGCCAGCCCACCCCAATGGGGGCTAATCGGCGGGTGGGAGGTTGTGGGCAGGGGGCATCAGGGCTCCTATCGGGCTGGTTGGCCAGTTGGCCACTGCAGTGAGCGTCATAACGACCTCATTCATCAGTCATTACAGTCACTTGGCATATATATATATTGTATATATATATATTTCCTTCCTTCTACTTTCTCTGGACTTTTCTTGTTTTTCTCTTTCTAATTCTTTAAGTTGTAGGGTTAAATATTATTAATTTTTAAATTAATTTTTCTTGTTTTTTGAGGTAGGCGTGTATTGCTATGAACTTCCCTCTTTGAACTGCTTTCACTGTGTTTCAGAGATTTGGGGTTGTTGTGTGTTCATTTTCATTTTTTTCCAGGAGCTTTTTTATTTCTTTCTTGATCTCACTGGTGAACCATTCATTGTTTAATAATATGCTATTTATTCTTCATGTGCTTGAATGTTTTTTGAGTGTTTTTACTGTTTTTCTCTTGCTGCCTTTAAGATTCTTTTTTGTCTTTAATTTCATTTCATTGTGATCTGAGAAGATGCTTGATATAATTTCAGTCTTCTTGAACATGTAGAGACTTGTTTTGTGTCCTAACATGTGGCCTATCTTTATGAATGATCCATGTGCACTTGAGAAGAATGTATATTCTGCAGCTATGGGGGGAAATATTCTATAAATGTCAATTAAATCCACCTGATACTCTGTTTCCTTGTGTATATTTTGTCTGAAGATCTATCCAGTGAAGTCAGTAGGGTGATAATGTCCCCTACTATGACTCTATTGCTGTTGATCTCTCCCTTAAAGTACTCTAGAAGTATATATATATTTAAGGGCTCCTATATTGGGTGCATACATGTTTACCTCTTGTTGGGTCAATCCCTTTAGTATTATTTAGTGACCTTTGTTGTCTCTTGTGATAGCCTTCAATTTGAAGTCTATTTTGTCAGATATGAGTATTGCTATCCCAGCTATTTTTTTCATTCCCATTGCTTAGGAAGTTTCTCCATCCCTTCATTCCCATCCTGTGTGTAACTTTTGTTCTGAGGTGGGTCTCTTATAGACATCATATAATCGAGTCATGTTTTTATATCCTTCAGCTACCCTACTTTTGACTGGGGCATTTATTCCATTTATATTTTTCTTATTGATAGGTACTTATTTATTGCCATTTAAATTCTGTACACCTATATTTCTCTTGCTATTTTTTCTCATTACAGCAGTCCCTTTAGCATTTCTTGTAGTGTGGGTTTGATGATGATAAACTCTTTCAGTCTTTTTTGTATCTGGGAAGCTCTTTATTTCACCATCTCTTATGAATCATATCCTTGCTGTATATAGTAATCTTGGTTTCAGATCCTTGCTTTTCATTACCTTGAGTACTTCATGCCATTCCCTTCTGGTCTGTAGAGTGTCTGATCAGTTGACAGCCTTGTGGGATCTCCTTTGTAGGTAACAAATTGCTTTTCTCTTGCTGCCTTTAAGATTCTCTTTTTATCTTTAATTTTTGACATTTCAATTATGATGTGTTTGGGCATGGGCCTGTTTGGGTTCTTCTTGTGTGGGACTCTCTGTGCCTCCTGTAATTGTGTGCCTTTTTCCTTCACCAGGTTTGGGAAGTTTTCTGCCACTGTTTCTTCAAACACATTCTCTATTCCTTGCTCACTTTCTTCTTCTGACCCACCTACCATGAGAATATTATGTTTCATGTTGTCCCACAGCTCCCTTAAGCTGTCCTTCTGTTTCTTAATTGTTTTTTTTCTTTTTGGTTCTCTGATTCCATGATTTTTTTCTTTTTTCTACCCTATCTTCTCATATATATATATTTCAGAGAGGAAGAGAGAGGGAGAGAGAGAGACAGAAACATCAATGATGAGAGAGAACCATTGATCAGCTGCCTCCTACATGCTCCCCGCCACTGGGAATTGAGCCCAAAACTCAGGCATGTACCCTTGACCAGAATCAAACCCGGGACCCTTCAGTCTGCAGGCCAATGCTCTATCCACTGAGCCAAACTAGCTAGGGTCCTATCTTCTAATTTACTGACCCAATTCTCAGCTTCCTCTAATCTGCTGTGTATTTCTTTCATTGTGTTCTTTATTAGTGCTATGTCATTCTCCATAGTTACTATATCTTTTCTCATGCTGCTGAGCATTTTTGCTGTCATTATTCTGAACTCTATGTCTGATAAATTTCTTATCTCGATTTCACTTAGCTCTTCTTCTGGAGAATTCTCTTGTTCTTTCATTTGGGGGTTGTTTTTTTTTGTCTCCCCATTTTGGCTGCCTGTTTTGTTTTGTGACTATGTATTGTGTAGATATGTTACACCTCCCAAACTCTAGTTCAGGACAGTGTCAAATGCTATTTCTATTTAGATCAGGCGAAGACTCAGAGAAAACAAATCCTTCTTTGAGGTATTTCAGGTGTCCTTTGGAACAACCCAGAGCCATTTTCAGGTTAAGTCTCCTTTAAAAATTTAAACCCTGGGAAGTCTGTCAAACACCCTTGAAAAAAGAGATCATATATTATTATGAAACAACTAGAGGCCCAGTGCACAAAAATTTGTGCACTCGGGGGGATGGGAGGGTCCCTCAGCTCGGCCTGTGCCCTCTCGCTGTCTGGGACCCCTCAGGGGATGACCACCTGCTGGCTTAGGCCTGCTCCCCGGGGGATTGGTCCTAAGATGGCAATCAGACATCCCTCTGGCAGCCCGGAAGCCCTCGGGGGATGTCCACTTGCCAGCGGGGAGCAGGCCTAAACTGCAGTCAGACATCCTTAGCGCTGCT